>NW_024429188.1:75036406-75636406 GCF_017639785.1 Mesocricetus auratus
GGGTGTATCAGGGAGAAAGGGGGCAGGGAGACTGGGAGGAGGGAACATAGCTGTCACTATGGTTAAGGTATAATGCAGGAGAGAACTAATTTTTAAAAATTTTTCTTGAAAAAAAACTTACCATATAAAGTAGTAGGTTTAATTATAAATTGTCATGAATATTTTTGTTGATCCTCTGGCTGTATTCCTTTCCCTCTCTTGTAATCTCCCCATTTCTACCTGTTTTTCCAATGCTAATAGCACAAAGGAAAATTTTGTAAGGGGAATGTAAAGAATGATGCTGGTTAAACCAGTTCCCTTTTTAAAATAGCAGAATAAAATAGCCACATAAAAAACTAGTTTGTATTTAGAGGCATTTAGGGTTCTACTGTGTAGTAAGTAATGCTTCTGTGTTCAATTTATTTTTTTAAGACTTAGTTTCTCCATGGAAACAGAAACATTACTTACTTGGGCTGTCCTGGAAGTTCCATTATAGGCCAGGCTGGCCTTGAACTCACAGAGATTACCTGCCTCTGCCTCCAGAGAGTATGCTGGGATAAAAGGCATTGTACAATCACTGCTGGGCTAGTCCAACTTTTGATATTTATCCCACATGATACAAAAGGAAAGGTGCTATTGTTTTAAGTGGAATATGCTTTAAGGTTTTTCTTTTCCAGTATTTAGTGACACCTCTAGGTAAGTTTGGCTTCTTAGTGTGTAGATGACTCTTAAGAAAGTAGGTGATCTAATTTCTCCTTATGAGTGGCTATATACAGTGTTTGTCTTTCTGGGTCTCCCAGGAATCTACAAGGATGACTCCAGCTAAAATCCTAAGCATTAGTGGAGAGGGTACCGGAACTGGCCTTCGCCTGTAATCAGATTGAGGACGACTTAAATTATCATCATAGAATCTTCATCTAGTATCTGATGGAAGCAGATGAAGAGATCCACAGCTAAGCACTGGGCCGAATTCCCAGAGTCCAGTTGATGAGCAAAGGGGTCAAGACTATCCTGAGGAAACCCACAGGAACAGCTGACCTAAGATAGTGGTAGCTCATTGACTGACAGCAGGGAAACCTGCATAGCACCAAACTATTCCCTCTGAATGTGGGTGACAGTTGTGAGGCTTTTAAGTCTGTGGGGCCACTGGCAATGGGACCAGGGTTTATCCCTAGAACTTGAATTGGCTTTTTGGAGAAGATTCTCTTTGGAGGAATACCTTGCTCAGCCTAGATATAGGAGGGAGTGTCTTGGTCCTGTCTCAAAGAGATGTATGTGTCAGATTTCCTTGACTCCCCATGGGAAGCCTTACCCTCTCTGATGTCTGAATGGGGGGTAGGGGGAGGGAGGTGGGGAGGGCAGGAGAAGGGAGGGAGTGGGAACTGGGATTGGTATGTAAAATGAGAAAACATTGTTTTAAAAGAAAAAGATATGAAAGAAAGCAGATGGTCAACTAAGGGGATTTCTGTAATCATTCTCTGTGAAAAGTTGTTTCTTCTCTTTTCCTCACTTTCAGCAATGTACTTTTAAGAGGTTTGCATTTACTCATTTGTGTTTTGTTTGCATGCAAATATGGAGATCTGGGGACAATTTGCAGGGATTGGTTCTGTCTTTCCACCATGTCAATTTTAGGGATGGAACTCAGGTTTTTGGACTTAGTAGCAAGTTCCTTTACCCAGTAAGTCATCTGCTTGGCCCAGCAATGTTGTCTTTAAAATCTTTGTTTGTTTGTAGCTGCTTTTATCACTAAGTTTCCTTCATCAAGAGCTAAAGTCCAAGTCACCACCTCTGCAGTGTTTATGGAAGGTACTCAAATGACAGACTTAGGATTAATTTTGTTTGTCATTTTTTTCCTGTCTGTTGTTATTTTTAATTTTTATTTTTGTATAGGCGAAGATGGGCTTGAACTCACTATGTAGCCTAGGCTATCCTCAAAATTGTGTGAATTACGTCACTTCAGCTTTCTCAGGCATGTATCACCATACTTTAGAACTTTATAGTGAAAATTAAAGTACACAATACATGATTTCAGGAAATATTTTTAATTTTTCTCCAGTCTGTCTAAACATAAAACCAATATCCAAAGGGGTAGAAATTTTTACTGGAAAAAATAAAGCTGAGTTATAATACTACCGAGGCTTGTGTCTAGTGTCCTTCTTCCACCCACTTCCTACCCTCTCCCCAAGCCCTGTTCCAGAGTCTCTGTTGCTACAAAGTCTCAGTTCATCTGGATCCTGTCTCAGATGAGTTAGCCATCTCTTAACAATCCACTCTATGCCTCTGTTAAGGAGGAAGAAACAACCCTTCCAAGTATGCATTATCAGTAAATCCATGTTTTTCTTATGGGGGGAGTAATTCCACTACTTTTACAAAACACACATATATAAGAAGTATTATCTATGTCCTTTTCCCTACTCAGTCCCTAAGCATCCTATAACACATTGTCTCTCATCCTCAAACCCGAAGCTCATTCTCCCTTTGCAAAATGACTTTCAAGGCCTTTTAAAAGCATAAGCCTGCAACAATATGTGTATGTATCTAAGCAGAACTTTGAAGGGATTTTGTTTAGAAAACAAATAGACTTGACATATGAATTATAAATTTTAATAATCCAATAATCATGCCTCAGTACTTTATGTGATCTTATTCTTTCCCGTATTACATTTCAAGCTTGCTTCTGCTACCTCCTTCTGAATGGCTCATGCTCTCCCTTGTTCAGTGTCTCAACCTCAGTTTACTTCTTCCCTTCACAGCCTAGAGTCCTTGAAGAAGTGCTCCACACTCCTTAACCTGGCCTTTGGTTTTTACTCTACTGCCATCCTGAGTGTGCCTGAATATTCCAAGTAAATGCCAGGCTTAATGGACATTGCTCAGCTGCCTTGGCCTCTGTGATCCTGCCTTTTGATTCTTCATCCATTCATTCCCTTAAGTACTTCATTGCCTGATAGGTTCCTAACTCAGGTTGATTTTGCCCTCTAGTGGACATGTGTCTATAACCAAGAGGCAGTTTTGGTTGTCAAAACTGGAGTAGGGAGTGGGTCACTCAGACAAGTCGAGACTAAGAATCTGCTGAACACCCTCAAATTCACAAGAAACTTTAGCTCACAACAAATAACTATCCAAATCCTGGTGTCAAGTGCACTAATATTAGGAAACCCGGAAACAGAAGAGGATGAACAAGCCCAAAAGGTATTTGGAAAATTGCAGGCTGGGAATTCGGCCTATAATTCTGATGCATTCTCACCAATAACAGACAACCTAAAGTCACATATCTGTTCCTCTGGATGTTTCACAGCTACAACAGCTTCTCATTCTCTAGGTCTGTAGTACCCAGAGAACAGCCAAGAATTTAGTCTGGTCCAGGTGCAGTCCCCCATCCTTCTTCCACCTGTGAATTAAAATGCAGACATGGTTAATTTCAACATATCTTACAGACACAAGAGGGGTAGGAGAAGACCAACCTTGTACCCACCCCTTCTCCCCCAACTCCCACCTTCCTCCTTAGTCCCTTCCCCAACTGAGACAAGATTCTGTAGCACTTTGCATTTCAGAATACACTGAGAGCCTTTAAAATCCAAATTCTATTTCATGTAGCATGCTGCTGAGTCAGAAAGGAGAATCTCCCACCAGACTGCACTATGCTCACCTAGACTGGCAAACCCTCTGTGTCCGATCAAAGGTTGACTCACCTTGTAGCAGTGGAGTTTCCAGTTCAGACCTGTCCACGGTTCTGCCCACTGGGACCAGGGAAGAGTTCTGTTAAAAAGGCTATACAGTCACAGAAGTCCTTGCTTGCATCTGGTGCTGACGTCCTCCATAGACTCCCTGTGTTCCCATATGGGTGACAAATCTCTGCCATGTTAATTTGAGTCAAGCATAAACCTGAGGTTAACCCATCCCAATCCCAGGTTTCATTTGATGGTTTCATTTCTTGTCGTATTACTCTCACAGAACGTGGGCCTCCTATCCAATTCACTACTGGGAACAACTACTGGAGGTTTAACCCATTTCTGGTAATAGAATTCCCTCAGAACATACCCATCCTGCCCAGTTCATTCCTGGACACTTGGGATAAAGGAATCCTCTCTGCTTGTCCTCCACTTCTTCAACTCCCCTGCCAATCCTATCACGTTTTCATGCATTGTTTTGAAACTACTTTTCTGATCCAGGCATGGCAATCCACACCTATAAGCTCAACACTTAGGAAGAGGAGGCAGGAGGATCAGGAGTCAGTCATCCTCAGCTACATAGTTTGAGGCCACTCTGGGCTACATGAGACCTTGGTTGTTGGGTTTTTTTTAAGTAAACATAAAGAAAAAATACCTGATGAGAGAATGATCTCGTTGCTCTGAACAGGAACCTACTTCTTAGCTTAAAGAATGGATCTAGATAAATGGAACCTTGTGTAACACAACTGCAAAGAGATAAAAAGTAGCTGAGTTCTCTGTGGTCAGCAGATCCATTCCTCTGAACCTCTTCCTATTTGTCAGCTCCCCGGGGTCTCTAGCATCTGTCTAAAAATGTGTGCAAAGCAGCCAGTTCTGTTACCTACCTTAGCCAGGGCCAGGGATGGACTGTGACCTCCAGAATCACTGGCTATGACTCTGGCCCCAACGTCAGTGATCCACTGGCCCTTTACCCAATCTCATCCTGACTATAGAATCTACCTCCCTTCAGATCCTTCACTCTGAGAATCAGCTTTGGTCAAATTATAGAGACCCTGGCTCTATCATTTAATGGCTAGGTCTGTGGAAAGGAGGGATATTGTATATTTAACTATCTAGCTCTGCAGACACTAGCGAGGGCATACATATATGAATATTGAACACACAGAGACACAGAGATGGACAGAGAGAGGGGGGGCATTCTGGGGTTGTGAGTGCTATTGATCTAGAATACAACAGAAATAATCAAAACTTCTGCCTCCCCACACCATTACTACTGTCCCAATATCTCATACCAAGATTTGTCCCATTCTCTTGATCCACCTAGTTCCCCTTCCCCAGTTCTACCCAGTATCCTCCACCTCTCCTCCAAAAAAAAGATTTTTCCATTGGTTTGTTTCTGTTCTATTTCACATTACAAATTCACTAGGGGTTTTGCAGCCAGATTCCCTTCCCACAGTGGAAGCAGTTTTCCCTCCTTGAAAAATTCACAGCTTTACACCAAGGGCAATCCCAGTCCCCAGGCCTGCGGAATGCTGAAGATCTCTTGTCATTCTGCAGTTCTTGATTTTCTCCTCGGTGGATTCCCGTATCAGACAGTTGACTCATATCAGAGGCTACAGGGTAGGGATTCATCTCAGGGGATCTGTCTGTGGTTGGTAGATGGGATGTGGTGGGTATGGATGGGAAGGGGCTTTCATATGAGTATGTGAATGAAGCAGGGAGTTGAATAGTAATAGGTTCAGAGGAGGATATGGATCTCAGATTCAGGGACTGTGAGAGAGGGAACATGGATGCTTCTTTGGGTCTGAGGTCTCCTACTCTCTGCCTTTTCAATGGATAATTTTTCCACTTCATGACTCCAAGAAGGTGCATGAAACTTCCATTTGAGTCCTTCGAGGGCTCTTCAGGGCCAGTTATTGCCCCTGCTAATGCAGCTGCTGCCATCTCTGCTCCATCTTCTCTTCTTCCAGTAGCAGCGGCCATCAACTGGGCCAAGTCTTCCTTTGCAGCTGTCCATTGTGTCCCTCCTCTTCTGACAACAGCAGGAGAAATGGTCATAGCAGGTCTTACTGCAGCTGGGAGAGCCTTCAGCTCCTGGGGAGAAAAGCATAGGATTGAGATCTGTTCAGGGAATGTGGTACTGACATAGGGGTGGGATAGGCAGGACTAAGACAGGACCAGGTGACCATCTTACTGCCTGGAGGATCTTCAATCTGAGCAGGTCTCTCTCTCTCTGCACCTCTTCCAGTTTAGCCTTGACCAGTTGAAGCTGGAGAGTTACCTCCCTCCTCTCCATCTGTTGTTGGTGGGTGAGCTGCTTCAGGTCTGATGACAAGGAGATTGTAGACACCTTATGCATGCTAGACAAATCTTGTAGCCACTGCACCCCGTGCCCTTGTAAGCACCCTTGCCTGTGGGCAAAGCGCACACCCAAGGCCAGGGTGCCCCAGGCACATGCTTCCCGAGCATCACTAGGTACCTCGCTATCCTCCAGGATGACTTTGAGCTTGTCTTCCACCTCCTCCCAGGTCAGGGACAGGTTTTCAAGATAGAAATCAGGGCCTTTGTCGTGTTTGGCCATTTGTTCATTGATATACATTGACACCTTGCTATGCCGGAAACCACTACCAAGATCCTCAGGATTCAACGCCATGCTGGCTGATTGCCTTATGGGTTTTCCTAGCCCTGATAGATAAAAATCAAACTTTGTAGTGCTCCCTTAGTGCCTTGGTATTAGTATCTCTCCTCTCCTTCAGTGTCTTATCAGCCCTTTGTTCTTCCCGGCTTTCCCCTCCCCACCCATCCCCTCCCCTCCCCTCCCCTCTGGTCTTCTGGTACCCTTTTGTTCTTCCCTCCCCCACCCCCGCCCCCACCAGGTTCTCTGACCCCGCCCCCTCACTATTCTGTCATAGTGGCTTCCTGGTAGCTGCTGTTCCTTAAGAGACTTCTCTTTTTTAAAATTAATTTTTATTTAAATTAAAAACAATTTTATTTTGCATATCAATCCCAATTCTTTCTCCCTCCCATGCTCCTATTCCCTCCACCAATCCCCCATCCCAACCCAAGTCCAATCCAGGGAGGGTGAAGTCTTCCATGGGGGATCATCAAAGTCTGCACATTATTTGGGAGAGGGTATAGTCCCACCTCTGTGTATCTGGGCTGAGAAAGTATCCCTCCATAGAGAATGGGCTCCCAAACCCCATTCATGAACTAGTGATAAATACTGGTTCTACTGCCAGAGGTTCCATAGACTGTCCAAGTCCCCCAGCTGGCACCCACATTCAGGGGGACTGGTTCAATCTTAACCTCTAACCTTTCCAGCCAATGACCAGAGGAAGTCCAGGTCTACCATGCCTACCTACTAGCCATAGGATCTACCTAACACCCCTTCCAAAGCCTGCCTATCATGTCTCAAGACAGAGCAAAACCTCAACCTCTTCAGCCCATCTCTCTCCAAGGCCTTAAGGGGAAGGAAATATTCAGACCAACTCTCCTGGTTTTTGATCTAGGACTATTCCATCTTCCAGATTGTGAAAGTACTAGGGAAAGCTAGATAGTTTCTACACTCCCTTGGAAGTAAGGGAAGCACACACAAAGATGAAAATCCCTGAAAGGCATATGAGGGAAGATGGGGACAGAAACCACAGGAAATGTAATTCTCCAAAAGAAGACTTAAAATTCACACTCTTCTTACCAGGAGCTTATCACACAAAAATGATTGATGTGCCACTTCCTGGAGGTACAGTGTTCCACAATTTTAAAGATGGCCATTACCAAGTTCTTCCAAAAAAAAGCAAGACAATAACAAAAACCCTCATTACTTCCCAATAAAAAGATAAAAAATATAGGCAAATTAAAGTTTATTTGAATAAATGATAATTCATGAACTCAACAATATTAAGAACCAGAAAAACCTCCAGAACACTCCAGGCCTCAGAAGGAATGGTGGGATAGATAAGCCAAGCCACCTGATTGGTTGTAGCTAGTCATTCCACTACCTGGGACTGGCTGAAAACCATTCAATTGTGACTGGTGGAAATTCAGCTCTTTCTAACACTTTTAAGTTAAGATTTGTTTACACATTAAATTTGATCATGGTTAACTAGGAAATGTATGGAGAGGACCTCAGACTGACCTTTTGTTTATTTAAATTACCATTTTATTTCTACCTTTTATTTTGAAGTGGATGTTTTTGCATTTAAAAGAATTAATAGGCATTTTATGGCATTGTACATTTTTAGAAAATTGAGCAAAACCTTCATTGTCTACTTTGTCCCTAACACCACTATTAGTTTTAACTTGTAAAAATTACTGAGCTAATTTAGTACATTATTTATTAAAATTCAAATGAACATTCGCCCAGAGTAGTGCAATCTGTAGGATTTGAAGAATATATCATGTGTATCCACCATTTTTATCCTTCAAACATTTATCACCCACCCTACTTCCAACCCAGTACTTTGACAGCTGCTGACCATTTTTATTACCTTCACAGTTTTTGTCTTTCCCAGGAAAAAAATATGTATTTAGAATCATGTGATATGAAGCATTTTCAGATTGGTTTCTTCCTTTTAGTATTTTTGTGTATTTTATTCATATACATTAATTGTATATCACATTGGGATGTATATCAACCATTCCATCCATATTATAATGTATTGTGAGCATATTTGTCCCTAAATACCCTTACTTCTCCCTTTTTACACTCATGCTAATCTCTTTTTTGTGTGTGTTTTACATCTATAAAACTTTAATATTCAAAAATGAGAGAAAACATATATTTCCTTTTTGGACTCTAACTTATATAATTTAATATGATGATCAATTGGTCAACTTTATAGCACATATCCTAATTTCATTCTTTTTATGGCTGAGTAATACTTTACTATGTATACATCAAACATTTTACTATTTATTTTATTTTTTAGATTATACTATAATTACATTTCTTCCCTCATTTTCCTCCTTTCAAACACCCTTATATACCTCTCCTTGATCTCTTTGAAAGTCATGGCTTCATTTTTCATTAAATGTAATATATGCATGCATATTCTTAAATACATCCTGCTTAGTTCACATAATGGCACTGTGTTTTTAGGGCTGGCATTTGATAGTGGATAACCAATTATTGTGTTCTTCCCTTGGGAAGACTGTTTCTCCCTCTCTCAGCCAGAACTATTACACAGACAAACTCTGTCTCATAAAACAAACAAATAAACAAACACACACACACACACACACGCACAAGAACAAAACAAATAACATTGCTGTCTTCCATAGTACCTCAGTTTAATTCCCAGCTGCCTCAAAGCCACCTGTAACTCTAATGATAGAGCATCTAGGGCCCTCTTTTAATTTTCTATGTGTACCCTCACATGGATAAAAATATTAGTTTTGAATAAAAATAGAATCATACTACTAAAGTTATATACATATAGAATAATTTAGAAAGATAGAAAGAACATCTCCCTCTAAAGTGAGGAATAAGTTTGCTTAGATCAGTGGTTGGAAAAAATAGAACACAGTTCCCTCTGTAGTAAAGAGCTAGAAATCCCATGACCTGTTATAAAAGATAAATGTTTCTTAAGCTTGAGATTATTCCATTGTAAGTAACTCATTGCTTACTTTGATCCCCTCCATATTATCCTATGGAATGAAGTTTGAGTAAATGGCCCAAATACTGGTACTTTGCAAATCTACTACTAATTTACTGTTTATGAGTTCTGACCTATGAATCTCATGTCTTCTATAAGTATTTACGAAACTGACAGACTGACTTGTCAGTTGGAAAATCCATAAAAATATTAGACTTGACAATTCTGATGTTTGGCAGTATAATAACTCTATAAACACAGTTGCTTTTACTATTCTCATTTTTCGTATATCAAAACCTGAGACTTAGTCACCAAAGATGCTTTTTAGGACATAATAGAGGTGGGATTTGAACCCAAGTCTCTGATTTTAGGGGCTATATTCTCAAACAGCAAGTTTCTCAAGTACAGTTCATTTAATTTCCTAGAGTTAACTTCCCATATTCCCTAACTGTACCATGAGTTATAAGGAAAATAAATGGATAATTCCAAGTTGGATATTAGCAGTAGCATGCCAAAAACTGGATATTTATGTCAGTGGGAGATCAAAGAACTTGAGAAAATATTCCCTGTTCATTCTTCCAACATATCCTTTGTCTGTTTACTTCATCTGTAAAATACAACATTTTTTGTTTGACAAAGCATCTTATGAAAGCAAAAACTCTGAAGTCTTAACAGCTCTACAAACTGAAAGTATCTAACAGAAAGAAAACATAAATGGGATATTTTTTTCAAATGACCCTGCATTTCTCCCAGATTCTTTCACATTTTGAATACTTTTTATTCTTACATAGACTTTCATTTACTTTTCAATGTATATAGCAAATATCTGTTATTTTAGTGATTGTTTAGGACTTTTTTCATTAAATAACATCAATAAATTTGCTAATTTGACCTCTTTTGGAATTTTATTGCATGAATATTACATGTTTGTCATTTCATGTAGTCAGACTTTGTATTAGTCTTAAAGTTGACTGCGCATTAAGTTCAAAAATAATTCCAAGGGCTGGAGAGATAGCTCAGCGGTTAAGGACACTTGTTATTCTTGCAGAGAACTCAGGTTCAATATCTAATACCCACATGGCAGTTCACAACGAACTGTAACTCTACTTCCAGACGATCCAGTTGCCTCTTCTAATATTCACAGCCACCAGGCATGCATATACTACACAGACATACATGTGATCAAAACACTCATCCACTTTTGTAAAATAAAATAGATAAATATAAAATAATTAAAAGCATTTACAATAAAGCCTTCTTTTATTAATAAATATTGGGGAGTAAAAAAAAATCAGTCAAGGACCTCGGAATTTGCTACTTGTTTTATGTTTGGAGGAGGGCAGTCTCATCTAACAGTTGTAGATTAACATACACTCACACACACACACACACACACTAATCAATTTACAGTTTCAGTTTTTATAATTTTTATTTTTTGTGAATATGTATTTTGCCTGTATATATGTCTGTGTACCATATGAAATCCTGGTAACCTTGATGCCCAGAGGAGGGTGTTGCATCCCTTGGAACTGGTGTTATATAAGGTTGTGAGCAGACATGTGGATGCTGGAATTGAACCTGGGTCCTTTGGAAGCGGTGGGTGCTCCTTAACTGAAGAGCCATCTATCCATTCCCAATTTACATTTTTAAAATGTCAGGAAGTTTTTTTTTTAGTTGTTGATTACTAGATATTTCTGGAAGTTGCAAAGAAAATATTTTGAAGTCAAATAAGACTGTGAAAGGAAGTATTTTAAAAAAGTTTAGTTATATCCTAAGTCATTTTACAAATGTTTCTATTTTTAGGTATACTTTTTTTTAATTCTTCAGATTCTTGACACTTGGTTAACCAACATGTTACACAAAATCACATATATTCAAACCATACATTTGATTTTGTAATTTAAACAAATTCGGTAAATGAGAGTTATAATGGATATTTTTATTTTTTTCATGCAAGCTCTAGTCTTGCCTTTTCCCCAGAGAAACTATGTTTGATCAACATTCCCTCTTAGAATTGCTTTGAAAGAAAGAAAGCAAGAAATACAACTTAAACTAGCTGTCATTAAACTTTGGTATAGAAAGCTGTGATAATTCAAAAATTGCTGCAGCTTTGCTACATGCATTAATGGAATTATTTGTAGTACACTATCTGTAAACATCTACTTCTCATTCAATCAACTTACCAAGAGGACATGGGTAACCACAAGTTTAGCTCATAAGCAATGTTAGTATTAACTTCTGAGAGTAGCAACCAAGAGATCTTGGTCCTCCCTAGATACATTTAACGAAGTTATTTTTTAAATCTTTTTCACATTATATTTTATTCCTATTAGATGATACTAACCTTGCCTGCCCATTTTTCCCACGTACTGGTATAATTAACTATGATAATTTGGAAATGAGCCAGGCGTTGGTGGTGCACACCTTTAATCCCAGCACTTGGGAGGTAGAGGCAGGCAGATCTCTGTGAGTTCAAGGTCAGGCTGGTCTACATAGCGAGTTCCAGGACAGCCTCCAAGACAATACGGAGAAACCCTGTCTCAAAAAACCAAAAAAAAAAAAACAGAAAAATATTTAGAAATGCAGTCAGTTTTTCTGTTTTGTAAGTTCTACATTCATTAATTCAAACAGCAATGGCCCAAAGATTCATAGAAATAAAATAATTGCATTTGTACTGAACATGCGCTGACTTTTTGTCAGTATTCCCTAGACAATACAGTCTAACTATTACTTACATATTTACATAGCATCTTCATTTCATTAGTTAAAAGTCATTTAGAAATAATTTAAAGTATCCAGGAGAATGTACACAGGTTATATGCAAATGTAATGTCATCTTGTACTAAAAATAAGCTTGAACATCTGAAAGATTTTGCTTTGGAGGTATGTTGTAGCATCCTGGAAAAATTCCCTTATGGATACTGAGAGATAACTCTACCTGCAAAGACTACAGATACAAGTAATTGTAAACCATTGCTAGGATATCAGTGTGAAGGCCCTTTCCTTACATTAAGCCAGAATGTGTTTCTTGTCTCCCTTGGGATGTGAAGGGAGAGAGAGAAAAATTTATGATCCTTATTCTTACGTACTCGTCAGTCTGCCTCCTCAACCTTGCATAGCTCTAATTGTACCTAATGAAAGAAAAGTAACATTTTTAGGCCCCACTTGCAGGAAAAATTTTAAATAGAACTGGCCTAAGGCATTTTTCAAAATAAAATCTAAATAATGCAAGATTGTTAGCAGTAATTGTGCCATGGTCGGATTACATGACTAATAAAAATCAACTTGAATCTCAGACTATTGGGGAACTTTGATCACACCTCTACTAGGTCAGCCATAGTGACAACAGGACTCAAACTAGGCCTTGTCTTTGAGTTCCAGGGATCTTGGTTATCACCAACAGCTTCATAGTAGAGCTTGTTCATGGGTTAACAGGCAATTTGTCAGCCTCAAAATACATGCCAGTGAACAGAGCCAGAGTGAGTATATGCAGGGCCCTGGCCTAAGGTTGTTTGTGTTTTAGGGGCTAGGGAGGATTGAACCATTTCCTCCTGCAACTCATCAGCCACCTCCAGGGTGAGTCCCCTGCCCTTATGGTCACCCCAAGCTAATACAACTGCTGCTGGCAGGGCCTAAATCATTTAATCTTTGGAGGGGTTGGAGAGTGAACACACGAGAGTACCTCCTGTGCCTGAAAATCTTTACCTGGAGGTCTGGGTTTTATTAGAGGAAACATTTGTCTAAGAAGCCTCCAGAAAATTTAGTGGACCATCATTAACCTCCAAAGTTATAACCTTTGTTTTGCAGCTAGTATTTTATGGTACCTGTATGTTTTTTAATTAATTTTCCTTTTTGTATCTAATTCAGTATACCTTTTTGATCCTTTCAGACTTTCCTGGTACTCTGGTATTAGATCTGTTCCCCAAATTACCACTTTCAGACCCTTTCATGTTAAATAACAGTCTTAACCTTGTGTCCTGTCTTATCCTGGTTCAATCAATGTGTTGTTTGTAAATATAGTAGTGATTGGTTGTGATTTTTATATAAATATGCACTATTATTATTACTTACTGATGATATAGATAATTTAAGCTATACTAAAATTCTGTTTTGTAATTGTAATTTATTGAACACCTAATATATAACAAATACTATGCTGGGTATTTTAGATATGTTACTTGACATGATGGTTATCAGAAGGGTATACATTATTATATTTCTACTTTAAAATGTAAACCAACTTTTAAAATTTAATTTAAAATTCTTTTGAGAATTTAATATATGAAAATGATATTTACAGAATTTTCACCCCTTTTTCTCTCTTAGTTCTAACTATGTACCCCCAATTCCTACTCCCTCTCAAATTCATGATCTCTTCTTTTAATTATTCTGTCTCTTGGTCTCCATATGTATGTATATATGTATGTATGTATGTATTATGTACGCATGTATGCATGTATGACTTTCTCACACACACAACCATGCATATATATGATTATGTTTGTTGATTCTATTTACTGTTTTTGGTATGCACATATTTTAGGGCTGAACACTTGGCATTTTACAGTCTATGAGGGAACTCATCCCTGGAAAACACTGACTCTCTCTCATTCAGCAGCCACTAATTCCCTATAGCTCTTCATCTAGAGATAGAGACTTGAGATATTTCCTCCATCCAAGTTAATATATCAACTGGTATCATTCTTTGGGCCTAAATAAGGTGACCATATTTTTGAGTTTTTGTGGGCAGCAGACATCCTTGTTCTCTGGCACTTACAATCTCCCTTCCCCTTCTTCTAGAATGTTCCCTGGACCTTAGGTTTAGTGGTTGTGTTGTTGATTTATCACTTGGAGTTAAGCCCCCCCTAAAGACAGTTGAACTCTACATTTTGACTTTACTTAATGATCTCTGTCTGCTATACAAAGAAACTTCTTTGATGAGAGGTGAGAGCTACACTTATCTCTGGATATAAGGATAAGTATTTAAAATTGGCGTATAAATTACACTGTTTTAGGAAAGTGACAGTAGAAAGTTCTCCTTTGGGATTCATGACTTACCCAACTGTGGGTATTTGGCTGTGTTTACAGGACAAGGCATGAATTCCTTCCTACTGAGTTAATTGTTAGTCCAATTAGACGGCTTTTGGTTACACCCAATTGTAAGTTCACTATTATACAATTGGGCATATCTTGTCATGGTAGTCATTGTTGTACTTTATAGGTTTTGCAGTTGGGTGGTACTGTTGATTGCTTTTCTCTGTTGGCAGTTTGCATAACACCTTTAGAAACTATGATAATAAGTCCGATAGGTCCTCTTGAACGAGGTTTCTAGATGAGTTTCAGCTCTATTTTTTTTTATTAAAAACAGGATTCATCCTTCAGTTGCCTCCAAGAAGCACAGTTTAAAATCAAGGATAGACATCACTTCAAGGCAAAAGAATGGGAAAAGATATTTGAAGTGAATGGACCCAAGAAGCAAGGCAGTGAGGCTATTTTTTTGGCATTATCTATTTTTTAAGATTTTTTAATTTAAATTAGAAACACGCTTGCTTCACGTATCAATCCCAGCTCCCTCTCCATCCCCTCCCCCAACCCCCACCCCCAGCCCCTCACTCACTGCCCAGCACCCCACCCAATCCCCACTCCATACTCCAGGGAGGGTGAGGCCCTCCATGGGGGATCTTCAGAGTCTGTCATTTCATTCAGGGCAGGGCCTGGGCCCTTCCCCCAAGAGTCCAGACTGAGAGAACATCCCTCATTGTGGGATGGGCACCCAAAGTCTATTTGTATGCCAGGAATAAATACTGATCTACTACCCAAGGCCCCATAAATTGCCTAGGCCTCCTCATTGACACCCACATTCAGGTTGTCTGGATCAGTTCCATGCTGGCCTCACAGCCATCAGTCTGGGGTCCAAGAGCTCCCACTTGTTCGGGTCAACTGTTTTTGTGGTTTAAACCAGCCCAGTCTTGACCCCTTTGATCATCAGTCCTCCCTCTCTGTTGCTGGATTCCAGGAGTTCACTTCAGTGTTTACCTGTGGGTGTCTGCCTCTGCTTCCATCAGTGACTGGATGAAGGTTGTTTCCCAGACTCTCTGGCAGTGGGATTGTAGGCTGGCACTCCCTTGATCCATGTCTAAAATCCATATATGAGTGAGTACATACCATGTTTGTCTTTTTGTGACTGGGTTACCTCACTCAGGATGGTTTCTTCTAGTACCATCCATTTGCCTGCAAATTCCAAGATCCCATTGTTTTTTTCTGTTCATCTCTATTCCATTTTAAAGTGTTTGATTGCTTCTGTAGTAGAAACCTACCTTCAGGTTCTTAGAGGCAACCAAGGACAAGGTTAGTAGCTAAATTGTTTTGTGAGACTTGGAGTTTGGTCAAAAACTTGAAGAGAATTTTTCCATTCTTGACATTGTGATTTTTGTGAGATAGTCTTATATGTGTCATAGAAGTAGGTGAATCTAGTGGGTCTTAGTTTAAAGTTGGAAAAAACCACTATACTTGATATGCTTGATTTGTCTTTTCTTTAACCTTATTTTTTACTCAATGGTAAATGCATTTTGGATAGTGAACTTATTTTATAGGATTAACACACTCATTGTTTCTATTGGTGAGAATTCTGGTCTTTATTTCTCTTTTCATGAAGGTAATAATGGGAAGATATTAAGTAAGTAAGTAAGCATGTAAGTAAATAAGACTCTGCTACCTGTATGTGTTAATACCATAGAGCATACATGATCAAAGTCCATAGCATGAAGTAATGTCCAAAACTCTTTGGATATCCAGAAGATGGGACTTTCTTCTGTGTTAAGTATCATTTAAAACCCATGACCATTTATCTTCTCTTTATGCCCTTCTGCTGTCCTTTTAGTCTTCCAGATATCGTCAATATATTTCATTGTTTGCCAATATACTGATATGTAAGTCTGTCTAGTTTTCTCTTAGTAGTCCAAAAAAACCCCAAAGTCACCTAGATCATATTTATATAAAGAATTTAACATTTGATTAGTGATATACATAACTGTGAAAGAATGGAAGATTTGAACATAAAGAGATAGTTGCAAAAGCAGCACAAACATGGCATTAACTTTAGATATATTTTTAATATCTACTCAATCAACTGACATTAATTTATCATCTAGTATTTATTCATTTAGATTCCAGGAACAGAATGTTGAGGAATAAAAATGGATCATTTCCCTTAATTAAGTTATGCTTACTAAATCAACAGACATTATATGAACAATGAAAACAACAAATGCAAAATCCTATTGTTTGATTAGGCTTACTGTGTACATAGAACAGTGAAAAATTCCACTGTGCATGCATCCTTTTTCTTTTTTATTTAATTTTTCTTTTTTATTTAAGTTTATTTAAATTAGAAACTTATTTTATATATCAATCCCAGTTCCCTCCCCGTCCCATTTTCCCATGCCCTCACCGAATCCCCATCCCATCCCTCTTCTGCTCCATAGAAGGGATGAGGCCTTCTATGGGGAATCATCAAAGTCTGTCATGAATCTTGATGAATGGAGAAGAGATTATTATAATTGACTGGATCATATATGGCCTTGTAAGAAGCCAAGAAACTTAGGAATTAGGAAAACACTTAACATTGAATTGTTACAAACATGTTCATTACAAACTGCATTGCCTGAACCAGTAGTTACTCTTTTTTCATGAGATTTTCAATAGTAACTTTAGCTCCATGACACAAAAAAGGAATCTAACATCTGACAAATATATTTATTTCAAATGTTTAGTAATGTTTAGATTAATTACTTTTACTTTATGCATATGAGTGGTATACTTGAGTTTATATATGTCTACCACATACATATCTGGTACCTGTGGTGTCCAGAAGACAGGATTGGAACCCCTGTAACTTAAAATGAGGATGGCTGTGAACTACCATGTAGGCACTGAGAACAAAATTCTGGTCCTCTGTAAGAGGAGCAAGTGCTCTTAACTGAGTCATCTCTCCAGCCCCAATCGTTTGTTCCTTTTGAACCCCAGTAGGTCTAATTTACCTTGTTTGGGTTCTGGAAACCCACATTAGAAACAGTGGAAAGCAGTATCTTATAGAATATGTGGTGATATACCTGACCATCACAGTGGCTGGTCTACTTTAACTATATTCTCCGATGACACTTGACCAGTACCAGTTTATGAATGTTTTGTTTGTAATTATCTTCACTGATTAGGAATCCTTTTGATGACATTTATTTGTAAACCTAATGTGTCAAATCATCTGTTTTTCTGTCTTTTGTTTGTTTGGGATGTTGCAAAATCTCAGTGAATGACCACTAAATAGTATGCGTAGCACCAACATTTTGGGGCCCTCTTTCAATGAGTGGTTGGCCTAATTCCATCTGACATAGGATTGTACAACTACTTTGCTTTGTAGAGTTACCCTTGACATTTTGTATATCTAGCAGCCAGTTAATGTTAATTTAGATGTGGTCCTGAAATATCCCCAGAAAGAAAGCTTAAACACTCCTACTGAGATTTAAAGTTGGTCTTTCAGTCTTGTCAAGATGCTTCTGATCTCTTCTCTCATACACTGCACTTTCCCTTTGTGTGATAGACATTTTTCAGTCTGGGTAGTAAAACAGCAGGTATAGAGAGAAAGAAAGAAAAAATATTTATTTGTTTGAAATTAATCAAATTCATCAAATAATTTTTATTTTTGTGTTTCTGTTTTCATGTGTGCATGTTTCTCTGTGTATGTGGTGTGCGTGTGGTGCATAAATATTTTTGCATGTATGTATGTATTTATGTGAGTATGCATGAAGCACATGTATTTGGAGATATGATGTTGATATCAGGAATTACCCTTTTTCACTCTTCTACGTTATTCAGTGAAGAGGTGTTTAATCGTCCCCAGAATTCACCCACATGGCTAGTCATTTCAGTCATCTCATTCTAATCTCTATTTTCTGAGGTTGGAATTTCAGGCCATGCCCATTTGGCACTTATGTATTTATATGGATTCTGATAATCCAAACTGTGATATTTATGTTTGTGTTGCAAAGACTTTAACCACTGAGCCACCTCACCATCTCCAAACATGTTTGTTGATCTCACATTATTGAAAATCAATTATGTTGTACATAAACCCATCTTTCAACCAAGTAAAATTTTCATCCTTAGATATCCTCACATCATAACTCCATCAATTCACATGATTTCTAAAGTGGCTAGGTGACAAATTTCAGTGTTTAAGTTCTCTTAGTATGATAGTGTTGGTGGGCAGAATTAATTCCATTTAGCCTCAATATAGTAGTATTCTTTCTTTTAGTTTATTTATTTAAAATAATGTTTTTTTTCCTTTTTTTCTTTTCTTTTATTTTCCAGTTTAAATTTCGATAAGAAACAAAGTTGCTTCACAAGTCAGTTCCAGGTCCCTCTCCCTTTCCCTCCCCTCCTCCCGTGCCCTCCCCCCAACCCCCCCCTTAATCCCCTCATTCCCCCAGGGAGGGTGAGAATGTTTTTTATCATTTATTATCTGTCTTATTTTATTTTTAGTATAATCTATTCTAAATACACTTTAAATTAAAATGGAATTGCATCACATTCCCCTTTCTCTTTGCTCTCTCCAGCCCCTCCCATGTCTCTTCCATACAATCTTCCCATTTCCTCCCTCATTCTCAAGCTGATAGTTTTTCTTCTTTGATTATTATTATTAAATCAATATGTATATATATACAAATATATTATATATATATATATATATATATATATATATATATATATACAAACTGCTGGATCTCCATTTGTTAGTTTGTATGCATATGGTTTCAGGGCTGAACCCTTTTTTATTGGGTAACCAATTAGGGCCTCATCCCTAGGAGAAGCTATTGCTCCCTTTCTTTTTTAGTAGTCATTAGTTGACTATAGATCTTCTAGAGGTGGGGTATGTGACCACAAGTACATTTAGAGAAGCACTTTAAATACTTATATTCATTTTTGGAATTAATTTCTTGTGGTAGGAAGGCTTATCCTTAATGTGGGTAGCACCAACACATAGAATGAGGTCCTGTACTGAATCATGTTCAGGGGTTATTCCTCCAAGGTCATTCTAGATTCTGTCAAGCTGACAATTATCATCAACCATTAAAATTAGTGAGAGGGCTGGCTCCCATGGGCTGGCTCCCATTCTCCTGAAACCTCCAAATGTAGGAGTCTGTTACTTTAGATAACTGTGAGTGAATTCAGCCCGATTCTTGGGCAATAAAAAAAATTATTTTGTAACAAACAATGAGTTTCTCAAACTCAACTAGAAATATATATTTCTCTTACCTTAGTGATTCTACCCTTTGATAGAAGGTATAAAGCCATGTATACAAACATATTTACTATAATCTTATTTATGATAATAAAAATGGAAGCAAAATAAATGCTATATATGTTAACATGTATCTTTTGCACATCAATCTTGTTTTCTATAGGTATCTTAGAGATGGAAATTTTGGAGACAGAAAACAATGTTAAATTCAACAGTCACTGGGAGAATTGTCAAAAGATACTTGCTGAAGAGCTGAAATGGCTATCACACAGTTTTGGCACCATTCCCACAGCTTTCCTTTTGCAAGTTTCAAGGAAGCAATATTGATTGCTAGGAAAGATGTCCAAATATGTTACAGATTCATAGACTGCTACGTCTTACCCTTATAGCTCTGTGGCTATCTCATAATCAGGAATGTTCTCATCACCATTTTTGCTGCTCATCCTTCTGATGGTTGAAGAAGAAAGTTGCTACATACTAGTTTGATGTCATTTCTCATTTTTAGACAATACTCTAAATGGAAAAGTCAATACTCTTGAACTATATAGTGTACAAAAGTTGTAAGCAACCAATAAAGGCATTTTTTTTATTTCTCTGTTCCTACAGAAACTCTACCTACTGCATGAAGGTGTCAATGTCCTTGACTGTTGCAGAGAATGAATCAGGCCTCTGCTACAATAGCAGGATTCGCTACTTAGAGAAATCTGAAGTTACTAAAAGGAAGGAGATCTCCTGCCCAGACATGGATGACTTTAAAAAGTCGGATCAGGAACCTGATGTTGTATGGTACAAGGTAACTGAGCATGGTGTCAAATGAATTAAAAAAAAACTTAATAAGCCGGGCAGTGGCGGTGCACGCCTTTAATCCCAGCACTCGGGAGGCAGAGGCAGGCAGATCTCTGTGAGTTCGAGGCCGGGCTGGACCGACAGCCTCCAAAACAATACAGAGAAACCCTGTCTCGTAAAAAACAAAAACAAACAAAAACAAAAAAACAAAAAAAAACCTTAATAATAGCAGCCTTGGGAATTCACATTTTATCACCAGTTTTGGGTATTAAACAGTTTGCTGAGAAGAATCAGCAGATTTACAACAAAATAACATAGGGGTGTGACTCCTATACATCACTGATTTTTGTGGATTTTCATCAGCAGATGTCAGAAGCTATCCCAATGTCCTCAACTGCTAAAAATCAAAATTTCCACCCCACCAAAGAAGGGTAAAGATTAACTAAAACACAAAACAAATTGGTTGATGGACATAGAGATATTATATACTATGATGAAAAAAGACCCATTATTATCAGTAGTGCCCCTATGAAAGATAACCACTGTTACCATGATACACAGTGTGACTTCTCACAGTGGAGGCAGAAGTGACAACTGGCTTTGTACTGTTTCTGTGAACACTGTTAGGATTATGATTAGATGGCATGAGCTATGTTAGGAGGTTTAATGAAAGGACATTTGATAAAAAGTGTATTTACTGAAGTACAAGCAATACTGAGGGAACCAAAAAGAGAGGAAACTGTTTATTAATATTTTTATTCATTTTACATACCAACCATAGATTTCTGCCCTCCCCCTCCTCTGGCTCCCCCACCCATCTCCCCTTCCCTCCATTCCCCTTCCACTCCTCAAAAGGGTAAGGACTCCCATGGGGAGTCAACAAAGCCTGGCACATCAAGTTGAGGCAGAACAAAGGCCCTCCCCCCTGTATCAAGGTTGAGCAAGGCATTCCAGAGGAAGCTGTTAACTATTACTCCTAAGGATCAGTCACTGGAACCTACAAGAATGAATGCACTCTTTAAAGAGCAATAACTATAGAAGAACACTGGACAAGAAAAGAGGATAGACTAAGTAACACCTGCCTGCATTTCTGAAGCTAGTTGGCTCCTACTCTCATTGGAACATAGGACAAAAGCAATAGGTACAATCAGGCCTTCAGGTGCATTGGGCCTAGACTATAGCACAAATAGCAGGCATAGTAGGGAAACAGAGAATAATTATACACCTTTCAGCTATGAAATTCTTGCTGGGTGATCCTTATAGCCCTGAAACATTTCTTAACGCCATTCATATATCTTAAGTAATTATTATATGACATTCCCTAGAATATCTTGTTCTCTACATCCTCTACTCTAAATCTCAGTATACCTCTGTGTGGTGAGTGCTTTATTTAATGAAGAGGAAAACAGGGGCTTAGAGAAATGTGCCACTTCTAAACTTACATAGTTCTGTGTTCAAGGCACTATGACTTGAAAGACCATTTTCTACAATGATTCAGTCTTTATCATAGACACATCTGTAGGATGCACGGTTGGTGCAGACCAGCCATGTGCCCCTCAAAGTAAAAAAAGAGTTCACTTCAATTTTAGAGGAGGGAAGGGGGAGTTGACCTACTCCAGAGTTATCAGCTGGAGGTAAAATACAGGTCAGCAAGATCTTTGTATAGTTATTCATTATATTGCTAACTTCCTTCTTCCCCTTTCCTTATATCTTTCTACATCCCTAGCCACTTACTCCTTGGGAAGTGCTATCCCTCACTCCCCTCTCCAAATGGACCAATAAATCAAGAAAAAAAGAATTTTTAAGCTCAGCCTTTATAGTAATATCTGAAATTTAGTTTACTAAATTCACATTTACTTTAATTGATAGAAGAGCATAAAATTGTGAGTATGGGTTGGGTATGCTTGTGTATGTTTTACATTATTTATATTAGGTTAAAGTATTCTGTCTCCTCAGACACTTATCATTTGTTTATGGTGAAAGCATTATAATCCTCTCTTTTAGTTATTTTTAAGTGTTCAATGTCTTCTTAATTATATACTGTAACTATAAAATAATAGCACATCACAAGTTATTGATCCTATATCAATGGAAATTCATGCAGTTCCTCCTCCTCTGCAATGGGAATTCTGCCGTCAACTTTTTTATGATAAACTTTTGTCCTCGACATGTGTGTGAGGTCATCTGGTACATGCCTTTCTGTGCCTGACTTGCTTCTGCTAATCTAGTAAGCTCTAGTTCAAGCCATGTTGTTACAATGACGGATTTCCAACCTTTTCATGGTTAGCACTGCACTGTATGTGTGTAACACATTGCCTTTATTCCTTAGTTGATGGATACCAGTATTCCCACCCCCACTTTTGCCTCCAGTTCACTTTGCCTTTTTCCTTCCATCTACCACACAAATTTCGTATCTCCACTTTGAAGAAGGGAGTAGAGACTCATCTAGGAATACTAGTAGTGAGTGATGTGACTTTACTTTTGGATATGATACTAAAGAACCTCTGAGATTAGAAGTGTGCTGTTGACCCTTGATTTTCATATGACGTTTCAAGCAAATCCCAGATGTGTTGAGGTATTGGAGAAATGTTTCCTTCTTGAAGTCAATATTTCAGTACCTTACTCTGTACCTTTTACAAGTTTGTGCATTCTCTACCTAGCAACACAGGAAGGGACTTTTCTCTGGCTACAGAATCACTATGTAAAGTGGAGGATATATTTGTATGGAGTTCATTCTGGGACAAATCCTAATTTTGATATGTCTAATGTCTTATTTCTAGTGGTTTGCAATGGAAACCTATTTTCACCATCCTCTTTGTAGCTATCTCTTCAAATATGCAAACTTAAATCTGGTTTCCGTTCTGTTCATCTCTATTTTTTAACCTTCTCTCTGATACTATTACTCTCACTTTCTCATGTGAGTTTCCAGAGTTATATGTTGGTGGTGGCTATCATCCCCTTCCATCCTTTCATCTTGTAATCACAGAACAAGTTTTAGCTGGTAGCACTGGAAATGTATTCATAAAGATGAATGAGTAAGGCAATCCTGTCTATACACAGAGTACAAGGGATAAAAGTAAGTAGCTTATCTGGCTTCTCTCTGCATCTAACTGGTCAACAGAAGAAGGAGAGGAAAAGAGCTATATTTTTAGAAAGTCTGCCTGATGCTATGTGAATGAAGGCTAGATTCTGGGGTAGAAGACTTAATGGTTTTTATTTTAACACTTTATAAATGAGAAGCAGAATATCCTCTTCATTGAATTAAAGGACAACATTTAATTAATTCACTGAGAATAGTTTTCACAAAAGTATAAAGCCTCTTTACTTGATCTTTTTATTCTAATTTTCATTAGAATATATTAATTATACATGATTGGTTCCCTTGAAACATTTGCACACATGTATAGAATACATTTTTTGTTATCTCCCTCCATTAACCTCTTTTGCCCTCTTCCTTCTCATCCCTTTACTTTCCCCAGGAAGTTGTACATTCCATTTATCCAATTTATAAGTGAAAATGTCCTCTAACTTTTACAGAATACCAACATTACAAACATGAAAATGTGCTTTGACATACAATAGTATTCTATTTTGACTAGTTGCCCCAATTGATAGCCAGAAGGAAAGGATAGCAGTTTGAGTTTTCATTGTTTTTGCTATGCCTATCTAATTATGAATGTTTTCCATTAGTTGTAATTGATGCTAACTGATAATAAATGAACTAATATTCATTAATTTATTCATTCAATGGGTCAGTAGTTCAGTGCTTACTTTCTGGGTACCAACCTAGGTGAGATACTATACTAGGAGCTGGGGAATGGTATAGTGACCAAAGTAAACACATTTCCCCATTGCCCTGGAGATAATACATAAATAAACTGGGTCTTCTCTCTAGGAACTGTCTGCTTCAATTAAAACATGTAAATAGCTTCTACGTGTTATTAATGATATCTTTGTATTGAGTAAAGGGCAAGACAATGTTTTTCACCAAAAGAAAATCCTTGACTTAAAAATTATTTAATAGTTTCTCAATACATTACAGACAACACAGTCTTTTATATGACATAGTATATTAAGAAAGTGATCACATGATAGAGAGATGTGAGATGATGACCTGATGTGAGTGTGTTAGCTGCTCCAGGTTCCCTCTGACTGATTTAGGGCTAAGAATCAGAAAACTGATATGTGTTTACAATATTAACCCCTCCAAAGCATCCGAAAGTGCTGTGGCTCATTGGTTTATAAACTCTCATGCACTTTCTCATAACCATAGCAGAGTGACTCAATTATGGTTGTTCTCTCAATTCAAGTTTTCCAGAAATGGGACTGTGTCCTCCTATATTTGAACTCCACCAGCTACATGAAGGACAGACTGACAAAGATGGACCCAGCTCTAGAATGATAATCACTTAAAATGCTGTTTCTAGAGTCCTTTAGAAATGCTAGTCACATTAATACTCAATAATTGATGGATAACTAATCTAAAAAAAGACTACCAAGTTAATAGCAATGGAATAAGAGTTATTATTTATTGCACTATTTTAGCATATAATATGTTATAAGTCAGGGCATTTATATGCATTGCCTCATTTAATCTTTATTATCTCAATAAGCATTATTGCCCCCACTTTTTTAAAAAAGAGGTGTAACAACTAACTGCTCAGAAACATAAAACTGGTATACTTATTCAAGTGTTCAAATCTAGAACTTTATTCTTTATGACCATGGGCTATTAATATCAACATTAAAATTGAAGATATGATTGGAAGATTAGAACTCAGGAGGGCAAATACTCCTTGGAATGACATATTCTGGCTTTTTAGGTTAAGGTAGAGGTATGGCTGATAAGGCTGAGATTCATTACGAATTTCTACTTGTGGTCTTAGCCATCTATTCTGTCTCATTTTATAGAAAATGTGGGTGCCCTGAAGACAATTAAACATATGTATAGATTCTTCAAGGGACAGTACATAGTGCAGGTGAAAGGAGCGAAGTCCTTATGGGTTTTAGGTATTCATATATAAGTAATTTGAGGATCAGAAGTTACTGACTGGCCTTTGTCCACACAGCTGCTTGGTGATTAATCCTCGGAATCAGGTGAAATATTTAAATCAACCATCGTGATCTTCTGGTCATGAGGAATGAATTGTATGTTCCAAATGGCAGTAAATTAATCATGACTGCCATAACAAATGGATTAAAAAACTTCCACGGGTATGAGGATGATACCTCATAAATGGATTATGAGTACAATGGTGAATATTTCAAGACAAAACCTCCAAAATCCAAATGAGTCAGCCAAGAGATTATTTCAAGAGACTATGTCATTAAACGTCTCTTTTAACCCTCCCACTACAGAAACTGCTTGCATGGGGTGTCTGTATCCAAAGGAAGGCAATCGGGAAAGAAACTGGGTTTTATAGACTGACATTATGTTGATTGTACAAGGGTATCTTGCAAAAATCTGCTCCATGAAGGGGTAGCCAAGTCTGAAATGAAGCTGGATGTTAAAGAACTAGAGGTAAACAACTTCTGAAGTCTGTCCCTTAGCAAAATCCTCAAATTGATGCAGTTAATTTCACTAACACGAGGGCCAATGCATAGGAGGCAAAGTAAACCATGTAAATATTCAGAATTTTATGTATGTGACTTTTTGGTGGTTTTACTAAGTATTCTTAGAAGAACAGCTGTCCTGAGACCTGATCTGTGCACTTAAAACTCTTTTCACTTATTGCTATGTCACAATAATCCAGGGACAAGACAGTGAAATGTGCCAATAGAACATGTCCACTAGACAAGTGGGGAACAGAAGTAGTGTAGTGATGTCATCAAGCTCAGCAGTCAGTATCTTAGAGAAGAAATACTTTGAATAAGTGGAATCAAAGTCTAGAAAACGTCTACTATTCTATATACTGCAAAGTAAGTGTTTGGATAGTAGATAGATGAGAACTGAGAGTCACCCGTGTATGGTGGTGGTAAAGATACTTTCTACAGGATCCTCCAATAAAAATGCACATCCTCCACCCACCTGCTAAAGTTACTGTTAGAGTGTTCTTAGGCAACTAAAGTATTATTTTGCTGTCAGATAGTTAACCAATTAGTGAGTATTTATTTTTATTTAATTAGCCCAGTAGCAATACTGCTTATTAGACAGTACAAGAGGTTCTAGAGAGATATGATCCAGAATTGGGAAAGTTTAGAAATCAAAAACATTCTCTGTTTCAGATGACAGCTATATAAAATACTGCTGCCTAAGAAAGTGATGGATAAAAACCCTGCATCTTCCCGGACATTGGTAGCACACGCCTTTAATCCCAGCACTCGGAAGGCACAGGCAGGCAGATCTCTGTGAGTTTGAGGCCAGCCTGGTCTACAGAGCGAGTTCCAGGACAACCTCCAAAACAATAGAGAGAAACCCTGTCTCGAAGAACCAAAAAAAAAAAAAACCTGCATCTTGAAAAATAAACAAGTAAAAAAAAAGCAACAATAGCAACATCAACAAACAAAAAACAAACACAACAACAATAAAAACCCAAACATCCAAAACAATAACAATAACACTTAATAATATCCACATAATAGAAAATTCAAAATTAATAATTAATGACACTGGGTAAACCGTCAGTTTCAAGCTTGAGATATTGTCACCCAAACCTAATATTTTTTCTCATCCTTATCACGTGGCCTGCAGAGGAATGAAGATGACCTGAGATGTTTTCAGATGGATACGAGTAGTCATTTATATGTCTAAATGACAAGTTAGGAAGTACACAAGACTGTCTAGATTTATCTCAAAGGACATGCAAAGATTGTAGCTTGTTCACAAGGCACTATTTTTTAAGTCCTCTACAAGTATCGGGGGGAATCTGTGATCAGTAGTTGTAACTAATTACATGTGGATTTTCCCCAAAATGACATTAGAAAATGAGGCCATTTATCTTTGAATAAAATAAGTGTGTGGGTTTTGCCTGCCCCCACCACCTCTATGTGAGAGCACAGCGGCTCAGCTTTCATTTTCTTTCCTCTCAAAATGCCCAGAGGGACCATATTTTTGTTTAATGACCTTCAGAATGATTCCTTAGAAATCTGAGGCTATCAGTGTTGGAAGCAATGCGAACATAATTGTGGATTATTGTTGTATGACGTTAGTGGCAGCTGGGCTGGTTTTTTTTCCTCTCTGTTTAGACTTTTCTTCATTTTCCCAGAAACCTTATATCCCAAGGTTTAGCTCAGAAGCAAATCTCATATAGGTGATAAACCTTTCCAGACAGGGTATGTAATATAATTTCAGACAGACTCTTAACTGTTCTTCAGAAAGACCCCAGGGAGTAAAGCTGTCTTATATCTAGATGTCCTCTATTGTATTACTTTTATTTACTCTCAGAAAATGTGTTTGAATATCTGTACTGGACATATCTCTTGAATATTATACCTATGAACTTAAGTGCCAGTTTTTGTGCTTTGTTGCCAAATCTCCTGCTAACAGGAAGAAAAAGTTATAGTGAAAAACTGATAAATGAGTACTTGCTCTCACAAATAATTTAGAAGCATTTGCAGGCACTCACAGCTGGGGACTGAGAGTCAACACAGATTCCAGGATTTTGTGAGTGCTTGAAATATGTATACAGAATGTAGGGGTAAGTGGGAGCCGATGCAGATGGTACATACACCACAGTGAGTATAAAAAAGTGCTTTCAACTGTTGTCCACATAATTGGTTTTGTAATCAATTTTATTATTGTCTCAAGTGACAGACTCAGAATATAGATGATAAAATGATTTTCCCTTAACTGTTCAGTATTCCCTTATTGCTGCTTGCTATGCTTTTGCTGATGTTTGTCTGTCTAACAATTTGGTTGAAAATTCCCTGTTGACAATAGAGAGACTTGGGACGATGTATAAAAATAGTTTGAGAAAATTCCCAAACCAAAGCTTCTTGCCTGAATAGTCTTACATACTTGATTACCACATACTTGTCCCTCATGGGAAAGTATTGTGTATTCCTTTCATGGAAAGTCCAAAGTAGTAGCAAGACTTCCCCACTTTCCCATTAGAAGGAAGTGATACTTTGTTTCAAAAGAAAATTTTCTTCTCTCATCATGTATCAATAAACTCACAAAGTAAATAGTTGATTTCTCTATGCCATTACTTTTACAAAGTGCATCTTCATTTCATTTGCCATGTATCTAAGGAAATCCAGAAATCTATTTTTCTAGATTCCTTTCTTTTATTTTTTACCACAAAGAAGGAGTTTTTGAGATATAAATATTAAGATTTTTGTTTTTCACAGTAGAAAATATTTAATGAAATCCTTATAAACTTCCATACTAATGTAAAAGCCTGTTAGAAATGTTCAGTGATACTTCAGATTCCCATCAGGTATAGTGTATATAGCCAAATGAAACACAGTACCTCAAAACTCTTAAAAAAGATCCATATCAGTTAAAAAAACCAGGACATCAAAATATCATTCAGCAATTCTTAACATTACTCTGTGTGACTCTTGCATTTGGGGAACTTATATGCTTTGTGCTTAGCATCTCGAAAGTCCTCTTGCTTTTACAGTCTTGTTTTTAAAGTTGTTCTTGATGTTATAATGGACGAAATAATACATAGTTATGATACTTCTAGGACGTTGTTTAAACTTGTTAGTTACACATTTGGAAGATTATGTGGAAGAATACAACAATGCAATTTTACCTTGCCAACTCTAAGACTTAGTGTGAATATTCATTTTTCACTTACTTACAAATATTTTCCCTGCAGGAATGCAAGCCAAAAATGTGGAGAAGCATCATAATACAGAAGGGAAATGCTCTTCTCATTCAAGAAGTTCAAGAAGAAGATGGAGGAAATTACACATGTGAACTTAAATATGAAGGAAAACTTGTAAGACGAACAACAGAACTGAAAGTTACAGGTAGGAGCTGGTTCTACCAAAATGTGACAAATGCAATTTTAAGTGCAATTTGGTTTGATGGGGAAGTGTTTTGTTCAAAGAGACAACTTCCGGTGAATTGAGAATTGGAAACAAATCAAGCTGTTGGAAGCATCTCTATTAATAAGTTGCACTGAAATAAAGATATATGTGGAACATTTGTGATTAGAAGTCAGGGGCTCATTAACTGCCTATGTATTCTCTGATGTTATGAAACATTTTTAAATTCTTCAACCTGCCACTGATTGTTAGTGTAGAACTCTGAAGAAATATGATGGAACCATTCTGAAATGTTGCTTTAACTTATGTGTGGAATGCCTACGTAACTGAAAGCTTCTGTTAAATTGAGGTTATGTTGGGATTTTGGAATGAAATCTGTTGAATTACATTTACACAAAAATTCCTTATAAGGATTCTTAGATAGAGGAACACCAAGTAAAAGTGAGAACAAAGAAGTAGGAATTCAAAGGAGCATAAGAGACAAATTCAGAATATTCTTACCTGATAAATAGTTTAGTAATTAATTTTCAGCAACATAGGGTGGAATCTAAAACTGTGATAGTATTTCTCACAATAGTGTGTAGTATGGTCCAAGAGGTTGTGTGGCAAAAGCTCACTTTTATTTATTCATCTGCAAATATTGGTTAATTTACCTGTTTACCAGTTGGATGGTCCTTACCTAAAATTCTTAGGCCCAAAAATGACTTATAGTTTAGGATTTTTTAAACTTTTGCATAATGGCATATAAATAATGAAACAGCTTAGAGATGAGACTCATTTATACATGTAAAGTGTATTTATATTATATAAATATATTTATGTTATATAAATATTATTGCTTAATTTAAATAAGTGTATTTATGTTACAGGAATATAAATGCAGATAAGGTGTCAGTAATTTTAGACAGTATTTTCTTACTATCAATTACATGATGTCAGGTGTGGACCTTTTTGTGACATCATCTTGGTCCCATTAAGTTTTGGATTTTGTAGCATTGAGGACTTGGCATTCAGAATTTACATTAATTGACTTAAGAGTAGTGTACCTAAGCATTATCTATTTAGTTACCTAATGTTGGTATCATCCAGTTGACTAATTATGACATACCCTTGCTACTGTTATTTTATTTTGTTTATTTCTGCCTGACCTTTTATGCATAGTATTAAAATCAGATGACTTGATATTCTCTGTATTCAGAAGTATAACACACATGTGTAGGTAAATTTTAGATTCCCAAGTTTCAGTTTACTAGTTCACATTCTATCTTAATTAATGACAGTTTTATTTCTTACATTAAATTTGCAGAGCACCTTCTGTGAAAGATTAAGTAATTTTTTGCATTAAAATTGTATGCTCTTTCTCTGTTAGACCAATACAAAGTAGCAACGATCTGCTTTTGATTAGTTTTTGAGTTCTTCAATATGAGGTGAACTTCCATGACACTTTCATGCCAGAAGATTCAATTTCAGACATATCATTAATAGGTGATCTGACCATGCACAAAGCATGGTCACTTTGACCACAGCCACAGATTCTTATCAGATTTATACTAAGTCTTTCATTTGGTAATCATTTATTAAACTTTATGTCATTATAGTATTTGGCTTGGTTTTAAACTGAACTATAATGAACTAAGCACCAAGCCTCCTTTACAGTCTCATCTAATGGATTTTGGTGAGAACAATTTGTGCCTTTAGTTTCAGTCAAGATCCTGGAAAAGCACAGCTAGGGTTGCTTACCTTGTGCATTTATATCACTTTAGGTCATATGTGCTAAAGTTTTGAATAATGAAACTGTGAATTTAATATTTCATTGGTTACCATGCAGAGGTTCTCAAAAGTTATTATGTATTAGAGTCATGTGGAAGGACCCAGGAAGGGTAAATATGAGAAGCTTTAAATCCAGATTCACAGACTCATCCACAAGATTTTAATTTAGTACATCAGTAATACAGTTTACCTTTTTGTTAATGTAATTCTGCTTTATACTTTTCAAGGAGCAAGAATACTGTGAAAAAACACTGGAAAAGAGAATGGTAGTGTAGAAAGAAAGGTCACAGCATGTTTGATTTCTTTGGGAACATGTTACAATTCATATATGTAGTACAAATACATTCTCACGGATCCCAAGTAATTTCCTTTCAACTCCTAAGAATGATCATGACAACTCAGGTGGTTCATGGCAAAGGAGTATGTGGACAAAGCAACGTCAATCAATGAAAGCAGTTATTCATTCACTTAAAATTTACTAACTATGTGCAACAGATCAAAATATGAGCTGAGAGCCAGAAAAATCATTGAGAATTTCTTTCACTATTATTTCCAGGTCAGTCAGTGATAATTAGTCATATGAGAAGGTAGAAATATTCATATTTACTTAAAGTTCAAAAGTTATTTTGATGTGGAAACAAAATGGCTTCTAGATATAGAAGCTTGAATTACTATATGAGAGCTGATTCTTTTTGGTAATATTGTGTGCTTTGTACATTCAACATTATGAAAAAAGTTACGATTTTATTCTCTTAGATTTTTGGTTGTAAGTCTAGCCTTTAATGGTTGAGCTATCCCTCCAGCCCTAATGATTTTATTCTCATCATTCAAAATCCAAGGCTGGCATCACATTAGATACTACTCATACTTGTTTCAAATCTAATACCATATGAACATGGAAAAGTACTTTAATGTGGAAATAATAGTATTTGTTAATTATAAAATCATATACATTTTGGTAAGATGGTTTGTTGCCAGTGTACATGTTTTATAAGATTATCAATTTTAAAAGGCTGTTTCCCAACTGTTTTTTTGAAATTTATGAATGTAAGAAACATGTGTTCAGTAAAACAAATGTTAAGTCCTGGTTAATTTAAGTAGATCAAGGTAAAAAGGTCCAAATATTAAAAAGTGATAAGGTAGAAAGTTAACCTTTGATAATGAAATGATTTCCTGTATGAAGCATTTTCAATATTTCTTCAACTTGCTTTCTTTTGGTACTAAAATAGGATTTGTGTTAAATTCATCTCCCTACAACACATTTATTATATAAATCACAGCATACATATAGAAAATTATTATAAATTTTTTGTTTCCTTTGCAGGTGCATAGGAATAAGTAATAAGACAGAACAGAAAGCGTACGCAATTGCAAATTTAGGTCATTTGCTCAATATGCCTACAGCTAATAGTTTTATTTCCCACAGCAGATTTTAGGTGACTGTTTGCTGTTTTATAGCATTTACTCCTTTATCTCACATTGAATTTGTGCAGAGGACTAGTTAAAGTAATCAGATGAGACAGGAGATTTGGTTCTTAGGTGAAAATGCAGATCAGGTGATAATTGAAGAAGTAGGGAAGGGATGAAAGAAGATGAACAAGATAATGGGATAGGGTCCCTGGGTGAGAGGAGGTTTTCCTTAAGAAGGTTTAAGAGAAACATAAATTACTGGAATTTCTAAAAATGAACAGAGGAGAAATACAACATGATTTGACTTCCTCAGCTGGTGAATCATTCACAAACAAATGCTTTTGTGCGGTCTTTTAGAAATGAGCATTAGCCATTTAGGAAACAAACCCTATTAACCTGTTCTCTACTGAATATGCAAATCATAAATACAAGGAAATATAGTTGGGTGGCAAAATCCATACAAAAATTAATACCATCAATCAATTCTCAAATGCCTCTGGGATCCAGACAAGTCATATATATCAGTGACATAGACCATGTCCCAGGCAGTACAGAGTAGCAAATTGAAACATCCTGACGTTGCTCACTGCTGTCAAATGAGAGTAGGGTGAACTGTTGCTGAGTTCTCTGAAGTTATTTTAAAGAAATGATAGAAGTCTGTTATTTTATGTGGAAATTCCTGGATTGCAATGCACTCTATGGAATACATAAACCATGGTGGTGAGCTAAATTACATTTGGTAATTGTTCATTTGTGTTCTTGCCTTAAGCAATTTTGTCCAGTAGGACTTTCTTTTGCTTCATTTTGTTTTAGAAGTGGTCTTATTTATGTGGTCCTAGCTAGCATGGAACTTGCTATGTAGATTATGCTGGATTTAAGCTCACAGAGATCCACCTATTTCCCTCCAGAGTGCTAAGATCAAAGGAGTGTTCCACCACATCTGGTATGCTCAGTATGATTTTTAAAGAAGCCACTATCTGACTGGTTCAGAATTTATCTCCATCTCTAAGTAGTGAATGGGGGGAAGTTTTTAAATCCTAGAGAGTATTGGAGAGAATGCAATAGACAAGCCAAGAACAGTGCTCTGAACCTATCCCAGTCATGGCATTGATCCAAATGGGCATACTTTACACATGTGATACAACAGCTGGAATATTGAGAAATTGATCAACTTAGAGAGAAGAACATTTTAGATGGTAAAGTATGTTTGTCTCAAGTGTTACAGATAAATGAAAAGCTCCAGGGATAAAATATCTACCTTAGGTTTACCCTGTAGCAGTGTGATGAGAAGCACTAATGGAAAGCGGTCATTGACATTTGTTCTCTCTCCATCACATTCTCTCCAAGCAGACAGTTGACATGATCTGAATGCATGTGTCTTGATTATCACACAAAAATTGGTCTCATTTGTAACTTTTGGGTGACTTAATTAAGAAAGACTTCAGCAGTCAATAGTTCTTGGCTGCATTGAAGGACCTTTCACATGACTGACTGTGAATTTCATAACTGACAGTTCTTTTGCACAGTTGCAGGTGCAGAAGTCTTAGAACCCAAACTGGTTTGCACTGGCTCCATTGCCTTTCCTTTCAACCCCCCCTCTCCCTTTCTGAATAATGTGAGCCTTTTATTGCCTACAACACAGCCTGGATGGTGTTTCACTGACTAATGTGCCTTTTTAAAAAAAGATTTTTTGTTTAAATTAAAAAACAAGCTTGCTTCACATATGGATCCCAGCTCCATCTCCCTCCCCTCCTCCCCACTCCCCCACCAACCCTCCCAGACCCCTACCCAATCCCCACTCTGTTCCCCAGGAAGGGTGAGGTCCTCCAGGGGGGAATCTCTAGAGTCTGTCATTTCGTTCAAGGCAGAGCCTAGGCCTTCCCCCCAAGAGTTCAGTCTGAGAGAGCATCCCTCATTGTGGGATCAGTGCCCAAAGTCCATTTGTATGCCTAGGACTCCTCACTGACACCCGCGTTCGTGAGGTCTAGATTAGTCCCATGCTGGCCTCCTTTTAAAGGGTTCTGATCTTCAATCTCTTTTCTAGTCCATCTCCTCAGATCCTTGCTTTGTGCTGCCCCTACTCCAGTTCCTCAGTGAATTTAGTAGTTTGTGCCTGGTAAGAGCCATAAATGTTTTTCTTCTCAACCTAGCATATTTGCAGGTTAATAGATATTTCAATTCAGTAACTCGCAGGCATGACAAGGTGGGAAATTCTGGCAGTTCTTCCCGCCTGTGGGAGTCTGTTTCAGATGTCACAATTTCTTGCCTGCAGGTGGCTCCTTGTTCCTTCTAGAAGCAAGGCCAACCCTATTGCTGACCTTGAGGGACTAGGGAAAAAATAGCCTGCATAGAATTATGGAAAGGGAGGCTGTGGCTGTCAGGATAAAGAGTGATATTCCCCTTTTTTTTTCTTCACTCTTACTGTATCTCTGTTCTCTCCATATTTCCTTTACTGTGTCATAACCTATGACATGAGAATACCTATTAACCCTGATGGTGACAACCAGGGTCAAAGAGAGCACCAGTTTCTGTCCTAAGAAAATGTTTATGTCATGTTTCTATGTCCTCCAGGGAGATGAATGAGCACTGTTAACTATCCCATCAGCAGAAAGGCAGGCTTGTTTCTCTCTAAAACAGGAGGCTATGAGCATAGTCATTCCTGTGGGCTGATTTCACAAGCAGCTATGCAAGATCACAGATTACAGGGGTGGGGTGACCGTGTTAGAGACCACGACAGCAGTGTCTGGCAAATGTGCCTAATCCTTGACAGTTCAGCTCTTTTAACACCAGAGGTTTTCAATGACTCTCCTATCTTGTTTCTCTGACATCAAGTAAGGGGCAGAATAAGGTATTTAAGAAAGGCTTTGCATTTTGATTCCTAGGTATATAGACTGTCAAATTCACAGAAATAGATTTTCTTAGGTCCAATGGGTTTACCTGTAAAGTTTCATCTACCTTGTTTAGCCTAATTGAAAAGCATTAGTTTGAGCAAGCAGAAAATAGTCTATCAAGTGACCCTTCTTAAGCAGATAGCTGGTGATTTTGTGTGGAAGGATATGGACCATGAACTAGATCTGGTAGAGTGGAGGAGTTACTTAGAGAACTCCCATTTATGGGGTTAGACATTATACATCACATGCATTCAGAACTCACAACAACCTTTTAGCCTTAGTGAGATTTTTCTCTTGTTTAACAATGAAAATGAGGGGTTAAGGTTAAGGTTAAGAGAGGATAAACTACTTGTCTATGATAACATACCTCATAATCAGTGGAGCTAGGATTTTATTCCACATTTGTTTGAAATGTTGCTCTTTAAGCACTGTCTTATATGCTAAGTAAAGGTCACTAATTGTTTGCGTCCCCCCTTTTCTACCTGCTCCATGTTCTCGATACCCTTTGTCTATATACATTTGTGCTTCTGTAATTTGTGAGGCCTCCACAGAGTTGTCATCCAGTCACCTGTTTCTTTCTCCTAAAGGCAGGCTTTCATGGATCTCTCTTACAGTAATTTATAATTATTTTAGGGTTCTCCTTTGTTTAGATTTATCTTTGCAATTACTTTAAAAGACTTTAAAATATGCTGCTTCCTAGAGATACTCCATAACACTTAGATACAACATGTAATTACAGATCTATGTGAATTGCTATGTGCTTTTGTGTACATGAGTTAATCATAAAGAAGACCATGCAAGGTATGCTATGTTGCTTTTAATTTACAGACATAGCAATTGAAATTAGGAGAATAAATTTTCTCAGTGTTATATAGTGACTAAATGATGACTTTGCAATAAAAACTCAGGTTGTTTTCGTTTTCACATAAGCCTTAGTCCCTTCTACTAGTCAATGCTTAGAACTACCTAGAACTCATGATAATGTGATCTGATTTGACTAGAATGAATGCTCTTATAAAGAGAAAGAACAATCCGTTTGCTGAGCAAAATATCTAGAGGAAATACTTTTAAAAACACATAAAGACACACACACACACACACACGCACAGGAATTTTATAAAACAAAGGATTTACCAGTGATAAAAGACCTGTGTGTGTGTGTGTGTGTGTGTGTGTGTGTGTGTGTGTGTGTGTGTGTGTATCTTAATTTGCTCTATGGTCCCTGTTTCAGAACCAGAAAACTATGATCTAAACACAGAATTCAATAGTAGTTGTGTCAGTTTGAAAGGATTAATTTTCTTTGTTGAAACTCAGAGTTTTATCATTTATTGAAAATGCTAATATTTTTGCCATGTTAATATGAAGAAAACAATATAAGAAACTCAGACAATCGTGTTTGTAAATTAACAGGCAACTTACAGTGATATTCTTTTTTTTTGTTTTTTGGTTTTACAAGACAGGGTTTCTCTGTATTGTTTTGGAGGCTGTCAGTCCAGCCCGGCCTCGAACTCACAGAGATCCGCCTGCCTCTGCCTCCCGAGTGCTGGGATTAAAGGCGTGCGCCACCACCGTCCAGCGATATTCTTAAAACTACTATTACCATTATCGTTCCTGGAAAGCTTGAAAGGGTGACTTTGTAACAATTTTACCACAGGAAAGGGGTTCAACAAAGAGTCTAATACAAGTTATTTTGTTAGAGTGCTTCAGTTACAGGGAACACATTTTTGACAATAAAGAATTTAACTAGGAGCTATGCAAAATTCAACCAAAGTACTACATAAATGATTAGAGTCAAACTATTTCATCCAAGGAAATGTTCAATCATGTGAAATAATTTGTCAATTAAGATGGTCAGAGAAAATATTGTTGTCCATAGAAATGAGTTTTTGCAGCCAGCAAGGACATTTTAATGATGTGTGAGCCAAGAGCAAAGGCTGCTGAAGGAAAACAAAGGTGGAAATTAGTACCGAGGACCAACCGAGGAGATTGGCCCTTTCCTATCCAGCAGTTCCTTATGTCATTATGATTGAGCCCTAATGGTTTATAAAGGCAGTTAAATGTCCTCTTTTGGCTGTCAAATAGGAAGATAATACATCAGTTTGAATGTTTAAACTATTTTTTTGTATCAAGAGCACCTTGATTTGGCACCACGCTCCAGTGGGGTTCTGTAGGAGCCGCTGATACAGTAGCCGAAATGATGAGCTGTATGGCACAGGTAGGTAGGGAAAGAAAGTTGATTCCTTTCTGGGCCACATCACTTTAATCTTCTTACACTTAGGCATCTACTGTGTGTCTGGAATATAGTAGTCATTTAGTTTGTTTGGACCTTTTACACCAACACTTATTTATACTGTGTGATAGTTCTACCTCTGTTGAGGTAAGAGACAGAACAGCAGTAATAACAATGCTGACATATATTTGGATCATTCCCCTGAGTCATTTGCCCATTTGCAATGGTTAAGATGCCAGAGACTTGGCATTAATTCTGCCATAATAGTTGTATGAAAATAAATGTTTTGTTTTTTCCTTTGTTTTTACTTTTTCTGGTAGAACGGTATTTTGCTGGACTAAGAATGTAGTTCATTTGATAGATTATTTGCCTAGCATACCCAATGTCCTGAGTTAAATTTTCCATATTATATAAACCAGGCATGATAGCACAGGCCTATGATCCCAGCACTAGGGAGCATCTTTAGCTACATAGCAAGTTTGAGGCTAGCTTGGGATATATGAGACCCTATTCCCCTAAAGACATTTCAAATTATATTTTAACTACCTATGTCCTTTCCTACTAAAGTCAAACACTTTTGATATCTTTATATTTGTATATTATATGAATAAAATAGTTTTATAATTCTATTGAACTTAGTTCCTGACTACTAGTTACATAAACTACAAAGGCAAGAACAAGTGGATAAATATTTATTGTTTGATGCTGTGATTATTAAAGTAGTGTATTCAATATCCTTTGTATATAGTGTCTGTAGTGCGTATACATGTTTTTATACTTGTTTACAGACATATATATGTGTACTCAGATGGACCTTCCCAATTGTCTTTTTCAATCACTGCTTTATTTCTCGAGGCAGGGTTTCCTCGTGAACTTGAAGATCTCCCATCTCAGTGAGTCTAGGCTGCCAATTTGCCCTGGGGTTCCCTTGTTTCTGCCTCCAGAGTGTTGGGATTACAGGAGATTGCCCTACCTGGGAACCTAAACTATACTCCTGGGTTTATATGGATAAATGATATAGTATTTGCCTCACATACCCACGACTTGAGTGTCCATTGCCAGTAACACACTAAAAAAGGAAAATAACAAACTGTATTTGGGGAACTATTTACTTGAAGCACAATGTTATATAACTTGGATTTTAAGTTGTGTGAAAGGGACATCTAGGTGAAGAGAAAATGAAATATTTCAGATTAATGGCATATGTTGATAGAGGTTTGAACTAAAGGCATAGGAATATATATACAAAAATTACAGATTGAAAAGGTTTTACAGATTTGAAATAACTACACTTTCTCATTGTTTTTAATGTTAGTAATAGGAAGCACAATGCTAGATTGTTGAAGTGAGGAAGACTGGTAGAAGCCAGTTTTTATGGAGAATTTCAAGAATTCTGTATTAGACATTTTTTAGATACCTACTAGATACTTTCTAGAGAGCATGAGTAGAGAGATATATGAGTCTGGCATTCAGAGAAAAATGTGGACTGGAGACATAAATTTTGGAGTTGTCTGCATGGTATATATGGCAGGATACAATAAAGTACTAAATTGTGTGGGACAACTGATGATTGTTATAGGAGATCAATGCAAACTGCAGCTCCTGAACCCTATGTTACAGATCTTTGCTTGAATCATGAGAGTTCAAGAAAACCATTCGTCATGATTTTTCCAAAGCTCATCAAATTGCTAAATATCAAGCACGATGTTTGTACCTGCATTTTGCTGATATGTGGGGTAACTTTCTGTATTTAGCTGACATTTGAATCTTTATAGCTAGAGAAATATAGCTTAGTTCATGCTAAAGCTAGGGACCTATTTGTTACCATAAAGACATCATTTCTAGTCTTCGCCATCCTCTGAAGAGTCCACCCCCCAACTTATAGGTAAAGAAAACTCATACTGGAGAGGTTCTACAACTTACCTGATGCCACACAACAAGTAAAATTTGACTTATTTTTAGTTTCACATTTTAAGACAAGCAGTTCAGTGATTCCTTTGGAATTCTATCAGCATCATAGGACTTTTACATCGTAATAAAAATCATGCTGTGAAAATCTGTGGCTACATATGCTAGCTACTGACTAAAAGCCTACTGGACAAGACTGTTCTATGGTTCCTCACACTCTCTTATTGCTCCTAGGATGGTCAATCCTTGTTGAACACTAGCCTGAACTAGTAGGTGTTGCTGTTAAACACTTTGTATTCCCTACCAGGAGGAGGGCATCTCCCTAAAGGTAACACAATGAGAGTATCAAAAATCCTGGTATATAATTGATTCATAATAAATGATAATTGTTATTATATTTTTTGCCTCATTCAGTGACAGATTCACAAAAAGTTAGTAAAATAGACTTTATTAATTTTTAGTGAAAACATCAAGAGTCAACAAGTTTAGGTACTTTTCTAGGACACACAGCTAAAGAGGGACTGAAATGGAATTTGAAGTCTGAGTTCTGATTTCTGAGATTGTGATTCTCATATTCTCATGAGGTCAGGGAACCATGTTGGAAGATATTGAGAGGTATTATTAGAGGTAGGCATGGTGACTGAAGGACCATAAACATAAGAAAGAACAACTGCTGTCATTAGCCTATTAGGAAACACATACCAGAAAGTGCTGTGATGCTGCCTCACTAGGGTCGCAGATGCAGCTTTTGGACATCAGTGGTCTGCTTCCTAACTCACAGCTTGCTTGAACTGTAGCCACACACACTTAAAATTGTGTGTGTGTATGTATGTGTATCTGCGCGCGCTCGCGCACGCACGCATATATAATATATTAGGGCATATATGTGTGTGCTGGTACACTTGAGCCATGGCACATGTGTGGAGCTCATTAGTCCTCGCCTTGGAGTTAGCCCTCACCTTCCACATAATTTTGAGGCACAGTCTCTTCATTGGTTGCTGTTGCATTGCATATGTCAGGCTATCTGGCTTGAGAGGGCCTGTTGCTGCCTCCTGTCTCATATTAGGGGCACTGGAATTAGAAGCCTGGCTTTACATTAGTTCTTAGAATTTCAACTCAGGATCTCATGCTTGCAGGACAAACACCATGTCCACTGAGTCATCTCCTCAGCCCCAAACTTTTTAGTTACTCAGTAACATGCGAAAGCTAAGAGGTAGTTTCTAGAATGGAGAATATGCCATAAACAATTAGGTGAGCATGTGATAGTCTGAGCTGCTCATTCTGTAAATGAGATAACAAGTCTGGATGCTACTTGGCAGCAGGTAATCCAATGCAATGCTGTTTTCTCTCACTTCCTACCACTTCTTGGCGTCTTTCTAACTGAGTCCAGAGTTCTGCCTTAGAGGCTTTTTATATGCCAAACGTAATCAATGTCTTCATTATAATTGAAATGTTTAAGTCAAATTAATGTAAAGCCTTCAGAGGGTTCTGCTGATCTAATTTATAAAAATCATTCAGGCAAAACTGTGGAGGTATATGAGGTTTTTGATATTTTCTAGAAGGTATTAGCTTATATTCCTCAATAAGTCTCAGAATTTATATCAAAGGAGGACAATTTTCAAACTAACCTTAGCAGGCTCCCTATTTATCCTCTTTTGATTAATTCATAAATCAATTTTCTAATCTAAAATGTTTTCTTCCTCAAAAGCTGAAGTTTTCCTTTGCATTCATAAAAACTACAAGATCATGTCACAAACTCTTTTCATGACCATTAAAGTTGATGAGTAGGGAAAGAATAAAGACTATTAGCAGAGAAAGAGCCTGAAGCAGAATTGAGAAACCAGAAGTATGAGAAAATTGGGGGATCACAATATTTAAAGTAATAATGATTTGATTTCAAAATGTTCTTGCTGTTTACTTGCTGGGTAACAAAGTACGAGATTTCTGAGTCCCTTTAATTTATATTTATTGAATTTACATTTACATCTAGTTGTATGTGTTTACCTTGGAGAGTTTCTAGGAGATTTTGAGATGATAAGGTAGACTAAAGCTATTTCTAACATTAACATTGTTTTATGATTTTTATTTACTATTCATATACTTGTCTTTCCATTAGTGTGAATCCTACTACTACTGTTGCCATTATTAATCTACTGTGTGGGAGAGACAACGCCCCTAGAAATAACAATGAATGAAATAAGCTCAAAAGCAGAAAAACCTCGAGACAGAGTAAGACAAACTGACAAAAAGCATAATAAATTCAGGAGTCTCAAACAACCTCCTGGGCAAAAATAGTACTTTGGGTATAAAAAATATGGTTTTAGGAATGAAAGTCTTGGTACAAAGTACTCTTTCATTAAACTGTAAGTTCCACCAGGGCAGAAAACCTATCTATGTTCTCTGTTTGTATTATGACTACTTAAGCACTGTGCTTGACTTTGAGTGAGAGCTTATCAATTGTTAAGTGAATTAACTAAGATCCCTGGAGGTAAAAATATGTCTATTATATAAATGTTATTGCTTTGTGTACATGTATTCATTCATGTGTTAAAGAAATACTTGAACTCCTTCTGTATGATGAATTTTTTCAAGCCCAGGGAATACAATGGTATACAAAATCACACACATTTCTTCTGCATAAGAGCTTAAAATCTAATGGATAAAACAACCATGCAATTACACATGAAGATTTAGTTATGAAAATTCTATGAATGAAGAAATTGCATGGGTTAATATTACATATATTAGATTATTTGACTTAATCATGGAGATTAAAGGAAGCTCCATTGATGAAAATGAGCAAAGACACAAAGGATAAGTGAGTATCAGGTCAAAAAGATAAGGGAAGGTGGAGCTTTGGGTACTAAAGGATCATCAAATGTAAGTGTGCCTACTGAACAGATCATGGTAAATAGTGGCATCAAAGATAAAAGCAACTGCAGCTGGCTGAAGTAACATGAGTGAGTGGTGTTAAGGGGACAGACAGAACATTACCATACCATAAGCAATGACAAGCCATTAAATGGCATTAAGGAAGGGTGTAGATGACTTTAATGTGGAGATCGATTTTGAGGAAAGAATTGAATTTGAGAGTTGGTAGGGAAAAGTACAATCATTAGTATTTTGTGATGATTCAGATATAAATATGTGTTGTCTTTGTTTGTATATGTGTGTATATGCATGTGAACATAGATACACATACTCTATGATGCTTAAATGGAAATTAGAAGACAACTCTAAGGAGGTGATTTTGTCCTGCCACCTTGTAGGATCTGGTTACCAAACTCAGGTCCTTAGGTCTAATAAAAGTATCTCTACCTGCTGAGCTATGTTCACTGGTCCTAAGTGATGCTTAGGCTTTTTCTTGTTCCAGTGTGTATATTACAGTGATTTTAAGAGATGAGACTAGGTATGGCAAAATTTATTCAGTCAAAGATAATTTCATGTGCTATTATGTCCTAAGTATCATGCCAGATGTTGGAGAGTCAGCAAAGAATAAATGGTTTATATCATCAGGAAGCTCATAGTAAGCTGGGAAAGAAAATATAGAAAATTAACAGTCACTTTCAGTATAATAGTAAACTCTTTAGAGTTGATTAATGATGCAAAGACATACTGCATTTTTGTTGCATGTTTTTAAGTCTGTAAAGCTGTGTTATTTTGGCTGCCTAAACAACCTAACTGGTAAAATAAAGATCTGAATAGCTAGGTGGGAGAAAAGATAGGCAGGACTGGCAGTAAGAGATGATAAATAGGAGAGAAAAGAAGACAGGAGAAAAGAGGGGGAAGCAAGAAAAGGAGGAGAGAGGACACCAGGGGACAGCCATCTAGCCAAACAACTAGCCACAGAATAAGAAGGAATAAAAGGTATATGGAATGGAGAAAAGTAAATACCCAGAGGCAAAAGGTAGATGGAATAATTTAAGTTTAGAAAAGCTGGCTAGAAACAAGCCAAGCTAAGACCAGGCATTCATGAGTAAGAATAAGTCTCCTTGTGTGTATTTATTTTGGGAGCTAGGTGGCAGGCACCCCAAAGAGTTTTTTAAAAATTAACTATATGTGTCAAGAGGCAATTGCTAGTGTTACTGGATGATATCTTACCTTCCAGAAGAACAATTGTTGTGTTCAAAAGTTTCAAATATAAAAACCACAATTATTCAGAAAGTGTCATTTTGAAGTGATACTTAATAAGAACTTGACAGAAGTGAGGGAGTCAGCAATGTCAATATCTCAGCAATGGCATTTCTGGATAGAAAGATGACAAATGCAAAAGCCATGAGTAGAAAGAAGCCTTCAGATTACAAGAAACATCATGAAAACAAGAGTGGTCAAATGAGTAGTGAGAGAAAATTAGGAGATAGGATCAGAAAGATTGTAAAGGTAGAATTACAAATATTACTAATATGCATACTATTATAAGGATTCTGGCATTTACTCTTACTGAAAAGTCATCGGCAAGTTCATAGGAAAAGTTTTAAATGATATACTATATTTGTATGGTTCTCATGGGATCCTGGATTGAAAATACACTGAAAAGAGAAAGAGCTTGGGCAGAGAGATCAATTAAGAGCCTGTTTCTAAATGGAATATGATGGCTACCTGAACAAGATTTTTATATATTAAGTAAGGAATATTGGGGGGGCTAGTTACAAATGATCCTGGATATTTTAATCTGTATAATTAGAAGGACAGAGTAACTTATTATTGAAATGAAGAAGATTATACTTCAGTAGTTTCTTTTAGGCAATGGCACATTTGAAATGCCTTTCAGGCATCTGACATTTTAAATATAGGATATACAATTGTGTATATGAATTTAAGGGAAAAAGTCTACCAAGGAAAAATAACTTAAGAAGTGAACAGCATGTATAAGTACTAAGAAAAATTCATGAGCTCAATTGAAAACCTTTAGAACCATCATGATGGCTACCTGACAAAATTTTTATCTTAAGGAATAAATCCATGTTCCATGGCCATATCCTACACTATTTTCCCATATTCTTGACATTAAGACTAAGTTTAGCTATAATTACTAAGAGTTTGTTGTGTTGTAGGTATTGTCCTAGGTAATAAAGTCCAATACAAATAAGATGTCTTCTTTGTTTCTAGGGAATGTATGGTCTAGTAAAAAAAAGAGTTGCTACTCATATATTGACACAGTAGAAACAAGTATAAGATACTATATAAGAATATAATTTATCTTGGTTAGATGTAGTGAGAGGCTGGTAGAAGGTCTTACAAAAAAGATGACTTTTGACAAAACATTTCAGTGATAAGATCTCGGGAACAACAGATCAGTTTGTCCAGAAATATTTCACAAAGCTGAAGTATCTGTACATTGTTTTCATGTTTCATTGTAGATTTTTAGACAAATAAGTTAGAAGAGATACAGAGTAAGAAACAAAGACCAGATAATTCAGTATCTTAGACGACATGGTAAAGAGGTTGGATTTTATCTTGGAGACGACTTATTGTCTTTTGAGTCATGTGATTTTTAAAAATTAGAAAAGCTCATGGTGACAAAGTGGGAAAGAAAAAGAGAAACAAAACAAATAACTTCTAGTTCACTATTTTAGAGAGTGACTTGATGGTTTGATAAAAGCCCCTAGGTCTTTGGTGACCTAGGTTTGAGACTATCATAAGAATTATGAGTATATTGCTCGTACATGATTTGAGTTGAGTGTCTTGCCACTGGAAAAGTGAATCTTGGATACTTCATTAACAATTGATGGACTTGTATTTTCCTTTAAGTGATCCATCCACATTTATAACATTTCACTTTCCTAAGAGTAACATTTCGTCCTTGCTAGGGCTAAAGTGGGTCAAGTGCTGGGACATAAGGCTCTGAAGGGCCATCAAATCAGATCTACAGCTGTGCTCTTAATCCTTCATAAAGGCCTCTTCTGCCTATTTAAAGCTTCCTCTAGGCTTGATCAAAATCCAAACCATTTGAAATATGATGAATTATTACAATTTGTGCTGAATCGCTACTTGCCATTGCCTCTTACAGAGAACAGAATGCTTTCCAACTGAATTCACTGGGACCTTTATGCAAAATTTTGTGCTTTTTCATATTAAATGCTATTCTTACAGAACAGCTATATTAGAGCTATATCTTTTCAATGATAAAAGACTTGTCCATAGTTCTTACCTACTGGTCATTAATTATTTGAAAGAAAATCAAGTAAAGAAGAATGAAGCTTTAATGTGAAGAATTACGTCCAATTAAATAATATTTTTCTTTAAATAATCATAATGTAGTTGTGACTACTGTGATTCTCAAAGGTAAGCTTTTTTGTTCCATTAACAGTCATTACTAGGGTCTGGAGATATGGCTCAGGGGTTAAGAGTACTGGATGCTCTTCCAGAGGACCCAGGTTCAATTCCCAGCACCTACATAGTTGCATAGTTTTCTAACACCAGCTAGAATGATAGTTTCATGGACATGTAAATGCAAACACATGATAAAGAATACATGTATTTTTTTAGATCAGTATGGTGGCACATGCCTTTAATCACAGTGTTCAGGAAGCAAAAACAGGTGGATCTCTACAATTTAAGTTCAGTTTGACCTACATAATGAGGGTAGCCAGGGCTACATAGTAAGATCAGTTCTCTCTCTCTCTCTCTCTCTCACACACACACACACACACACACACACACACATATATATATATATGTATATATATATATTTCTGGTCTGATAAAATTGCATACTTTTGCCCAAGTTTATACTCATACCAACAGTTTCTGTAAATAACAGCTTCTTGAAATCTTTGTCAGTACAGCCTTTGCCAAGAATATCAGGGAAAAAATTCTATCTCATTTTTCTCACAATGATCAGTGCTAAATATTTTCTCAATATTTCAAAGAGTATTTTTGTGATCTGTATATCTTCATTTATTAAAAAAGAAATAGAAATCTTGCTACAGGTGGTTATTAAATTTCTAAATACAATTTTAATTAAGTAATACAAAACTTTAGCTTTGGATAGAATGCCCCTTTGGAATGAGTTCAGTAACTCAAACTTAAGAAATATTTCTACTCTGTCATTCAGCCTCAAAACATTATCAGCTATGAGCTATGCAAGAAAGTTAGGTTAGTATGTGCACAACATAAGCATTAAATAGATGGTAATATAATTAGGACTAAAAAGTTGAGCAAAAGTTGTAACAATATATCAAAATGTTCTAAAAACACTTTAGCCCTTCTTAGTTAAAAATTAAGAGGATTTGTAGTCCTCTATCTGCCACAGTGGTCAATTTCCTCAATAGTTTGCTTTTTATGTTTACCATACTTCTACTTTTTTGAAGCTATGGCAAGGGGAATTTTCTGTATACTCCTATTAAAGATCTTGAGCTTAGACATAATTGGAGTATTTGAAACTTTTCTGTTAGAGATTGGAAATGCATTGGAATTCCTACCTTTTTAATGTGATGGCACAGCTCACTTTAATTAAATGCAAATATTTTTAAAAATAAGATCACAGCCTCATGATTTTCATGTTTGTTTTCAGTTGGTTGTTGTGATTTAATTAGCAGAGTATACTGAAATGAAACTTAGTGGGTAAAGGTAGACTTTCACAGACCAATATAGTAATCAGAAGAAGCTACTATGCTCTAAAGGTCACTCTCCTTATTTTGCAAAGAAACTGGAAACCTCCCATTGATTTTTTTTTCAAAAATAGGAAAACAATTAAAAAGCTACATGACTGACATTCATACCTGTCTGATATGTGTAAATTTGGTTGTGTGTGTTTATTTGGAAGTGTGTGTTTACTTTAATAATAAGTTATAAAAGAGTGAATTGGGCTGGGCAGTGGTGGCACACTCCTTTAATCTCAGCATTTGGAAGGCAGAGGCAGGTGGATTTCTCTAAGTTCAAGGCCAGAATAGTTCACATAGTGGGTTCCAGGACAGGCAGGGCTGTTACACAGAGAAACTCTGTCTCAAAAAAGAAATGAAAAAGAATTAACAGATTGATCAATAGATCAACTGGATTTTACTAATGACCTACTATATACTCAATCCTGTGTTAGATACTGAGTAAACTATGCTACATGCCTTAGGAAAATAATCATTGTATATACATTATCAGGAGCAATTTTAAGTCCTGTATTTAGGATTTATTGTCTCCTAATAATGCTCATAATAATTGTTAAGGTTTGGATCATGGTTGTTTCCACAAAGGACATGGGCTTGGTTGCCAGGATATGGCACTACTGGGACTTGTAGAAATTCTAAGCAGTGAGGCATTGTGAAAGAAAGTAACACCAACTGGTGACATCGTTATAGGGATGTTGGGACCCAAAGCAATCTCTCTCTCTCTCTCTCTTTCTCTCTCTCTCTCTCTCTCTCTCTCTCTCTCTCTCTCTCTCTCTCTCTCTCTCTCTGCCCCCAGTTGCCTTGAAGTAACTAGCTTTTCTTGTCATACATAATTATACAGTGTATCACCTCTCTCCTATTTCTAAATCATCAGAGACAAGCAACCAACTGTGAACTGAAACTCTGATGCCATGAGCTAAAATAAGCCTATCTTCCTTAGAACTTGAGTAGTTTTGAGTACTATTCCATGTCACAAAGCTTACTGACATAATAAATTTCTGAAGTTGGTCACTATGAAAGCCAAGCTGGTCTCAAACTTGTGGTAGTCTTCTTGTGTCATCCTCACAAATACTTAAGTCACCAATGTGTTTACCACTAGGGTTTGTTGTTTCTATACAATTTAAGCTTCAGCGAAAAGAAATATGCCATGTATAACATGATTCATTGGTAACTACAAGATTCAGGATTCAAACTTAGTTCAGTCTGGGTTTAAGTTTTTACCTTTTCCACTACACATCAAACACACTGTGATTCTGTGGGTATGTTGTCAGAATTTAGTGAAAGGCAACATAATGAGCAGCAGGTGTTTCATAAAATAGGTAAAGTATTGTGAAGTTGTTTTGTGTTGTTTCTCCTCCCTTTTTCTTTTAGTGTTTTGTAAAGTATGATTATATGTTGCCTGTGTCTTTGTGAATGTAGTTATCTTCCTTGGCTCTAGGTTTTCCTTCTAGCATTTTCTGTAGAGCTGGATTCATGGATACGTATTGTTTAAATCTGGCTTTGTCATGGAATATTTTGTTTTCTCCATCTATGGTAATTGAGAGCTTTGCTGGATATAGTAGTCTGGGCTGGCATCCTTGTTCCCTTAGCGTTTGTAGGACATCTGACCAGGATCTTCTGGCTTTCATCGTTTCCATTGAGAAGTCTGGTGTAATTCGGATAGGTCTGCCTTTGTATGTTACTTGGCCTTTTTCTTTAGCTGCTCTTAATATTTTCTCTTTGCTCTGTAGGTTTGATGTTTTGATTATTATATGGCGAGGTGACTTCTTTTTCTGGTCAAGCCTATTTGGTGTTCTGTAAGATTCTTGTACTTTCATAGGCATATCTTTCTTTAGGTTAGGGAAGTTTTCTTCTATGATTTTGTTGAATATGTTTTCTGTACCTTTAAGTTGAAGTTCTTCACCTTCTTCTATACCTATTATTCTCAGGTTTGGCTTCTTCACGGTGTCCCATATTTCCTGGATATTTTGTGTTAAGGATTTGTTGGTTTTGAGATTTTCTTTGGTTGACGACTCTATATCCTCTAATGAGTCTTCAACACCTGAGATTCTCTCTTCTATCTCTTGTATTCTATTGGTGATACTTGCATCTGTAGTTCCAGACCGTTTACCGAGCTTTTCTATTTCCAGCATCCCTTCATTCTGTGTTTTCTTTATCGTTTCTATTTCAGCTTTCAATCCTTCAACTGTTTGAGTTGTTTCCTTAATTTTCTTGGTTGTTTTTTCTTGGTGCTCTTTAGATTCTTTGAGAGATTTGTTTATTTCTTGAATTTTTTCCCCCATTTCATGGATTTTTTTGTTTGTTTTTTCTTCTATTTCTTTAAGGGATTTCCTCGTTTCTTCTTTGAGGCTCTCCATCATCTTCATGAAATAATTTTTAAGGTCTGTCTCCTCTTCTTCATCTATGTAGTGCTTTTCGGGACTTGCTGGTGTTGGATCCCTGGATTCTGGTGGGGTCATGTTGGTGTTTCTATTGCTGAGTGATCTCTTATTCTGTCTTCTTCCCATCTCTTCTTCCAGTGGGTGCTGGTGGGGTCTTTCCGTCTCCACTGGTCTCCTTCCTTACTGAGGGCTGAAGCTGGGCTCCCTGGGGTTGGGGTCTTGGAGGGGCTGATCTCTTTCCTGTGTGGGCGGCTCTTCTGGCTGCCGGGGGCGGCCCCGAAGATGGAGGGGGATGGGTGATGGGCGGGCGGTCCCAGCCGGAGACCCAATCTCACGTGAAGCTGGGCTCGCTGGGTTGGGGTCTTGGAGGGCCTGATCTCTTTCCTGTGTGGGAGGCTCTTCTGGAAGCCGGGAGCGGCCCCGAAGATGGAGGGGGATGGGTGATGGGCGGGCGGTCCCAGCCGGAGACCCAATCTCACCTGAAGCTGGGCTCCCTGGGGTTGGGATCTTGGAGGGGCTGATCTCTTTCCTGTGTGGGAGGCTCTTCTGGAAGCCGGGAGCGGCCCCGAAGATGGAGGGGGATGGGTGATGGGCGGGCAGTCCCAGCGGGGACCCAATCTCACCTGAAGCTGGGCTCGCTGGGTTGGGGTCTTGGAGGGGCTGCTCTCTTTCCTGTGTGGGCGGCTCTTCTGGATGCAGGGAGCAGCCCAGAAGATCGTGGGGGGATGGGTGATGGGCAGGCGGTCCCCGCTGGAGACCCAATCTCACCTGAAGCTGGGCTCCCTGGGGTTGGGGTCTTGGAGGGGCTAGGTAAAGTATTGTGATTGTTGAACCAAGATGAGTCGTTCAAGGCACAATTGACTATGCAAGCCCATTCAGGAGGGAAGAGTAGACGCGAATGCTGGTAGGATTAAACAATGAAGCAGCAACCGAAATTTTGCATAGTATAGCAAATAAGATTGACTAGAGGGTCAAAACTAATGTAGGACTTTGAAAGTCAAGCCATTATAGCTAAAACTTTGAAGTAGACAGGGGAGACTCATAAAAATGTTTTGAGTAGGAAGAAGAGTGAGTGGGGAAGAACATGGCGGGCAGAGTAGTACTCTGAAGGCCGTGGATGTGGTGACCTGAGGTATTCTTTCCAAAGAAAACAACTTAGAAGAGATAGGCCCCTAATATTCTTGGGCTGAAATTATTTGCACTTATTCATACGGCATTAAGTTTTAGTTGATTTATTTGTCTATTAAACAATTTTATGCGTTTTGTACTGTGTTTTGATTGTATCTACCTCTGCTTCCCTCTCCAACGCCTCGAAGACCCCTCCCAACATGTCATCTTTCTAATTTCATGTCCTTTACTTTTCATTCCAATGAGTACAGTTAGAGCTGTCTCTATATGCACGGGTATACACATATTCCATGGAACATGGGCAATCTATGAGAGATCATATACTTGGAGAGAACTGACGCTCCCTCCCTCGGTAGCCATTGCCTGCCAATAGCTCCCAGCAAGGTGTGGGCCTCAGGAACTCCTTTCCCATCTGTGATGGGAGACTGACAAGTTTGATCTTAGGTAAGTCATGTGCAGGCAACCAGAGCTGCTGTGAGTTAATGAGTACATTGTCCCTGTTGTGTTCCAAAGGCCCTATTTTTCAGTTGTTCTCTTTCAACTTCTGTCTCTGACAGCCTTTCCACCCCCTCTTCTGCACTATTCTCTGAGCCTTAGGAAAGGGGTTTTTAGACGTCCCATATCAAGCTGAGCACTTTACAGTCACATTAGTTCCTGGTAGATTATGACAGTGACTATATGATTATGATTATGCTAGTGTATTAGAAACCCAGGCCATAAACATCCAATTCACTGTGCCTAAATCTATATCAATGTTTTCAAATTTTAAATATGGTTCATTAGTGGCCCATAAGTTTAATATTCCAAATTATGACTGGTATTTTTGAATGAAATCAAAAGTATAACAAAATGTCAATGCACTTATAGTATAAAAAGAATTATTTTTGTATTTAAGGTGTTTATGCACTCAAACATTCATTTTATTTACTTGGTTACTATGGCTTCTGGCAACAAAAAAAAGTGAAAGGGTTTTTTTTTTCCTTTTTAAAAATCTGGACTATAGTACCAAATCAGTCTTTTTGTTTCCATGTAAATTATCACAATTTACATGTTCTCTTTCAACATTGATGAAATACTTCACTAATCTAGCACTCCAGTTATTTACGTCTTTCTTGGCTTATTTCTAACCACTGAAACCCATGACTATACATTGCTTCCTTTCCTGTCAGCCCATCCTTTCCTGAATCATTCTTTTTAAAGCGCTTCTCATATGCCATTCCCTCTTCCAGGAAGCACAGTGGTCATTCATTTATATATTTAAAATGTACTTAGCAACTTGTGATTGAGTATATAAATAAAGCCTAAGCTCTTATAGTCTTATTTGGAAAGTCCTTTCTATTCTTACCTAAACTTTTTTTTGTTTTGAAATTCCAATATCACTACAAGAACTCTGTGGCTCTTAACTTCTCGACTTAACCCTCTCAGAATACCTTCATTGACATTCCCTTACATCTTTCTTAATACTATTCCCCATCCACTTGCCCTCCTCATCCTTAAAGGGGTGCTTTTAATAATAATTTTTTTTGGTTTTTTTCGAGACAGGGTTTCTCTGTGGCTTTGGAGGCTGTCCTGGAACTCCCTTGGTAGTCCAGGCTGGTCTCAAACTCACAGAGATCCGCCAGCCTCTGCCTCCCGAGTGCTGGGATTAAAGGCATGTGCCACCAACGCCCGGCTAGGGATGCTTTTAATAATAATTTTAACTGAACAAAATTAGGGCCTCCTCTGGAGCTGCATGAAATTTCTTACATTCATTTTCAGACTTGTGTTTTTCTTGTGTTAAATTAATTGGATATATTCCCTTTGCACGTGCAAAATTCTTTTCCACAATGACTACTTCTCCTTCAAAATTCAACATAAGTCATTTCTTACATATGTTTGTCAGTCAATAAAAAACAGCGAATAAATCTGTTGGGGGAGAGGACAATGAATTTGTGACACTGTTCAGTATCTTCCTTTCACTTGTACACAATGTCATTATGCAGTCCAGTAAACTATTTCCCCACCATTTTGCACTGTATAAATGACAGCGGAAGGCAGAAAGGATCAGCAAAAAGATCGCTGGGCTAGGAATCAGACAACTTCAACACTAACCTTGGCTCTATCAGCAGAAAATTCTGTCACCTTTTATATGCCATTTGATCCTTCTGGTTCCTGAGGATTAACATGCTGCTCCCATAAAAATAGGGGACTGATCTAGTTAACATAAGGTCTTTTCTAAGAACATTTAAGCCAAGAATACCTACTACACCAATTTCATTCACTAGTAGCTGTGAAATAAACAAAAGTATATATGTTCATGGATGTCATATTATAGAAATGGAGACAATAAAGAGCCATAGCATATGTACATGTGTGTGTGTGTGTGTGTGTACATGTGTGTTGAATTAGTGATAATTGCCAAATTAAAAATAAAATAGGGAAAACTTTGGCTTGGATATTATGGCTGAGGATGTGCCATTTTGGCTGAAGTCAAAAGTATAAAGAGACAAATCAGGGGGGAATAAATTGAGAACTGGGAATAGATCATTACATTTGGCAGCACTTCATCTCACTGGGCACCCTGAAAAACAGTGTTAGTTTTGGTGTCATTGTTTGGAAAGCACCACATCTAAAAGAGTGAATTGCAAAGAACATTGGAAGCAAGGAAGGCACGGCAGGAAATGGCCCCTGAAAACCTTGTCTGTGAAGTCAATGTACAGTGGAAGGAAGATAGGGGGCAGCAAAGGCAATGTTTTGTAGGAAAAGTTACCATGAAGAGAAGATTAGGATCAACATAGTAAAAATGGCAATCTTGCCAAAAGCAATCTACAGATTCAGTGCTATCCCTATTGAAATCCCAGCCCAATTCTTCACAGACCTTGAAAGAACAATTCTCAACTTTGTATGGAAAAACAAAAGACCCAGGATAGCCAAAACACCCTGTTCAACAAGGCAACTTCCAGAGGCAACAACATCCCTGACTTCAAGCTCTATTATAGAGCTATAGCCCTGAAAATAGCTTGATATTGGCACAAAAATAGACAGGCAGACCAATGGAATCAAATAGAAAACCCTGATGTTAACCCACACACATATGAACACTTGGTTTTTGACAAAGAAGTCAAAATTATACAATGGAAAAAAGAAGGCATCTTCAACAAATGGTGCTGGCATAACTGGATGCTGGCATGTAGAAGACTGCAGAAATATCCATGTCTATCACCATGCAAAAAAACTTAAGTCCAAATGGCTTAAAGACCTCAACATAAATCCAACTACACTGAACATGTTAGGAGAGAAAGTGGGAGGTACCCTTGAAAGAATTGGTACAGCAAACCACTTCCTGAGCATAACACAGTAGCACAGACACTGAGATTAACAATTAATAAATAGGACCTTCTAAAGCTCGGAAGCTTCTTCAAGACAAAGGACACAGTCAACAAGAAAAAAAGGCAGCCCAAAGAATGGGAATAGATATTCACTAATCCCACATCTGACAGAGGGCTGATCTCCAAAATCTACAAAGAGCTCAAGAAGCAAGTCTCCAAAGCACCAAAGGATCCAATTAAAAAGTGGGCTAGAGAGCTAAATAGAGAATTCTCAATAGTGGAGTCTAAAATGGCTTATAGACACTTGAGAAAGTGCTCAACATCCTTAGCCATAAGGGAAATGCAAATCAAAACAACTCTGAGATGCCATCTCACCCCTGTCAGAATGGCTAAAATAAAAAACACCAATGACAGTTTATACTCTAGAGGATGTGGAGAAAGGGGAACACTCCTCCACTGCTGGTGGGAATGCCAACTCATACAGCCACTATGGAAATCATTTTGGAGATTCCTCAGGAAAATTGGAATCAGTCTACCACAAGAACCAGCAATTCCACTGTTAGGCATATACCCAAAAGATGCACATTCATACAACAAGGATGTCTGTTCCACTATGTTTATAGCAGCACTGTTTATAACAGCCAGAACCTGGAAGCAACCTAGATGCACCTCAACTGAAGAGTGGATAGAGAAAATGTGGTACATTTACACAATGGAATACTATTCAGCAGAAAAAACAATGGAATCTTGAAATTTGCAGGCAAATGGATGGCAGTAGAAGAAACCATCATGAGTGAGGTAACCCAGTCACAAAAGACAAACGTGGTATGTACTCACTCATATATGGATTTTAGACATGAATCATGGGAGTGCCAGTCTACAATCCCACAGCCAGAGAGGCAGGGAAACAGGAAGGACCCTAAGACATATATACATGGTACCCCCAGAGAAGGTGGAATGAGGCAGGATCTCCTGCGCACATTGGGAGCACAGGGTGGGGTAGGTGAAAGGGAGCCAGGAAAAAGAGAGGGAGACAAGAGGAAGGGAGAGGACGACATGGGGGAGCATGAAAGTTGAGTTGGGGGAAGAATAGAGGAGAGAAAGATGAGAGATACCATAATAGAGGGAGCCATTCTATGTTTGAGGGGAGTTCTGGCACTAGTGAGAACTCCAGAGATCTACAAGTATGATACCAACTAGCAAACTAAGCAGTAGTGGAGAGACTACTTTAAATGCTCCTCCCTAATAATGATTTTGATGACTATCTTACATACCATCCTAGAACCTCCATCCGGTGACAGATGGCAGAGGCAGACACCCACAGCTAAACACTGAACTGAACTCCTGGAACCCAGTGACAGAGAGGGAGGAGTGATGAGCAAAGGGGTCAAGACTGGGCTGGTAAATCCCAGAGAAACAGCTGACCTGAACAAGGGTAGATCTTGGACCCCAGACTGATGGCTGAGAGGACAGCATGGGACTGATCTAGACCCCCTGAATGTGGGTGTCAATGAGGAGACTCGGGCAATCTATGGGGTTTTTGGGTAGTAGATCAGTATTTATCCCTGGCACACAAATGGACTTTGGGCCCTCATTCCACAATGAGGGACTCTCTCTCAATCTGGACACTTTGGGGAGGGCCTGGACCCTCTCCGGAATGAAATGACAGACTCTAGAGATCCCCCATGGAGGGCCTTACCCTCCCTGGGGAATGGAGTGGGGATTGGGTAGGGAACTGGGGGGCTGGAGGGAGGGAGTGGGCGTGGAGGGGAGGGAGAGGGCACTGGGACTGACATGGGAAGCAAGCTTATTTCTAATTTAAATATATAATAAAAAAGTGAAAAAATATTATCACTAATAAAAACAAACTGGATATACTGAAATCATTTTCATGTACGAGTTAGATTATGTTTTAAAGTTATATTTGGTTTTAATCCGCATATAAATGTTTTTTTTTTTATTTTATTTTCCAGTTTAAATTTAGATAAGAATCAAGGTTGCTTCACAAGTCAGTTCCAGGTCCCTCTCCCATTCCCTCCCTTCCTCCCGTGCCCTCCCCCCCCCGTTATCCTCTCATTTCTCCAGGGAGGGTGAGTTTAACATATTTAATATAGATACTTTGTTCAGTTTGGACATACTCAGTCATGCTTTGACACCATCCTACCATCAAAGCACCATACACAAGCTTCACATCCAAAAGCTTCCTTGTACTGCTCAGTGGTTATCAAGTTTCAATTATATGCAATGACTAGGTACTAGAAATATGTTGTATAATGTAGTACACATAATTAACAATAAATTATTATATACTTTCAAACATTTTGGAAAGCATAGCTTTCATATCAAGTTCTTTTTAACAATAAATATACATGAAAGATGTCTATTTGAGGTATTCTTTATGACTTAGGCATGGTCAGTGACAACTTTCATTTTCTCATCTTCCTTCTTATTGGCATTCCTTTCTCCATCCTTTTTTTTTAACCCTACCTCTTTCTTTAAACTGAAAAATAAAGGTGATCTCCAATATGCTTATCTACTACTTTTTCAAATACTTTATATTCCTATTTGAGCTAAAATTTTCCTCAATCTGTTATAAAGACAATAGATTTACAAAAAAAAAAACAAACAAACTGCAAACTGCTTTATATCAGGATTGGATCTATGCTGTGGCTATGTTATACATTGGAGGGTAAAGATTTCTGTTTATAAAAGTTAGAAATCATTTATAAGGGTAGAGAATAGAAAATGAAATGGGATACTTAAACAGGGTATCTACTAGAAATAAAGCTATTCCCCCTCCCCTTTCCCTGTTATCATTGTACTTTCAAAGACTGGTAGGAAAATCTTACTCTTTTTAAAAACTTAGTTTCTTTAAAATTTTTTGATATTTTTCTTCATGTGAGGAATTGCATGGCAATCTTTATGATTAAAAATGTTCATTTCTTAAACCTTCAATTATAAGTAATTGGTATGGAGTGAAAGGTTTCAAGCATGGTTTAAGGAACGCCCACACATCATTTATCCAGATACACAAATTTTATGGCAGAGCATAATTATAATATACATGAATTTTTTTCTCTGAACAATTTGAGAATAAATTGGAGATGTCTGTCGTGCCCCTTTAAACATACTTACTTCAGTACATATTTCTCAAGAACAAGAATATTCTCTTGCATAGACCCTAGTATCAATATTAAAATCTAGAGATTCAGCTGTATTTATATATAAACATTACATATATATTATTATACATTATATATATATATATATAATCCATAGTCTGCATTCACATTTGTATACTTGTCCTCTTCTTGCCTTTCTGAGTCTTTTCTGCAGGACAAGATCAAATTCCAAATTACCCATTGTATTCGTGTGCCTTCTTTGGTATTCTTTAATCCAGAATGGATTTGAAGATTTTTGTCCTTGGCTTTGACATTTGGAAAGCAAGTATGAATCATTTTATAGACTGCTATTCTTCTAGCTGTTCTCTGATTGGTTCTCAGGAGCACTGCTAGCTAAACAGAGGCTATCTTCTTCTCAATGCATCTTACAACTTTTTAATGGTTTTAGTAGAAATAAAATTATCTCACTTTCTCTCTCTCTTTCCTTCCTCTAGTCCCTCCCAGTTGCACTTCCTTGAGTGCCCCCCATACCCCTCTCCAGTTGATAACCTCTTTTTTAATCATATTTGTTGTATACACACATATGTATGTGTATGCACAAATATATGTGAATAGAACCTGCTGAGTACATCACTGTTGTTGTATATAATATGCATTCAAGGTGAACCTTTCCACATTGAACAATCAATAAGAGGACTTATCCCCAGGGGAGGTTAAATTTCCCTTTTCCCAGCAGTTAATAGTTGCCTGTACTCTTTGACTACCTTTGACTATGAGTGAGATCCTCATAAAGTTTCCCCCTCCCACAATAACATTTCCATTTATAGTGCTGTTGTTCTGGTCTTGTTTAGGTAGTCATTTATAGGAGGGACTCTTTCATAGCAGATTCCTCACATTCTGACTCTTAAAATTTTTCCACCCCCCCTTTCTGCAATGTTGCCTGAGCCATAGATACAGGAACTGTGAGGTTGGTGTATCCATTGGGGCTGGGCACCCCACAGTTTATAGACCACTGTAACACCATAAACCATAATAATTACCAGCATGACAAGATATACACAATGGTGCAAGAAGTGATACTCAGATGTTGGTGGCAACCTACAGGGGTCTAATTGCATTTCCAAGCCACTCAACAGGAGGGAAATCATGTCTTGTACTGGAAACCTAGCCAACTTTCTGGTACTAGTAAAGCTATGGACCTTAGAAAAGCATCTACTACTGCACTGTGATAGAGCAGTGAATTTACTTACTACAATCTAAATCTTATTGTTATCCCCACAGATAAATGTAGCTATTACCCTTCATCAAATGGAGGCCATCACAGAAAATCATAACTTACTAGGTTTTTATTAGTTGGATATATTTATAATTAATATATCTCTCTGATGAATTGACCTTTTATATAGTTATGAAATACCCATCTTTAACAGTAGCAAATGTATTTGGATTCATGCATCATGATACCCATTGCAACTAAATTAACTTTCTTAGTTTCTTCCATTGTCAAGCTGTTGGTACTTCTTCATATCAAATGTGTGTTGTAGACAATTCATAACTAAGTCTTGATTTTATTTTAAGTTTTACTCATTGTTTTACATGAAAATCCCAGCTCCCTCTACCTCCCCTCCTCCCCTGCTCTGACCAACCCACTATGCCATCCACTGTCTGCTCCCCAGGGAGGGTTAGGCCTTCCATGAGGGATCTTCAAAGTCTGTTTTAAAATTTGGAGCATGGTCTAGGTCCTCCCCCCATGTGTCTAGGCTGAGAGAATATCCCTCTATGGGGAATGGGCTACCAAAGTCCATTTTATATACTAGGGATAAATACTGATCTACTCCCAGAGGCCCCAAAGAATGCTAAGGCCTCCTCACTAACACCCACACTCAGGGAGTCTTGATCAGTCCCATGCTGGCTTCTCAGCCATCTGTCTGGGGTCTATGAGCTTCCCCTTGTTCAGGCCAACTGTTTGTGTGGGTTTCACCAGCCCAGTCTTGATAACCTTTGCTCATCACTCCTCCCTCTCTGCAACTAGGTTACAGGAGTTCAGTTCAGTGTTTAGCTGTGGGTGTCTGTCTCTGTTTCCATCAGTCACTGGATGAAGGTTCTAAGATGGTATATAAGGTAGTCGTCAATCTCAATATTGGGGAAGGACATTTAAGGTAGTCTCTCCACTATTGCTTAGATTGCCAGTTGGTGTCATCCTTGTAGATCTCTGGAAATCTCTCCAGTGTCAGATCTCTCCTCAAACCCATAATGGCTCCCTCTATTATGGTATCTCTTATATTGCACTCCTGTATTCTTACCCTGACTCACCCTTCCTGCTCCCTCGTATCCTGTTCTCCCCTCCTCTTCTCCCCTTGTCTTTCTTCTAACTCCCTCTCCCCTCCCCCCATGCTCCCAATTAGCTCAGGAGATCTTGTCTCTTTTCCCTTCTCTGGAGGACCATGTATGTCTCTCTTAGGGTCCTCCTTGTTTCCTAGCTTCTCTGGCGGTGTGGACTGTAGGCTGGTAATCCTTTGCTCTATGTCTAAAATCCATATATGACTGAGTACATACCATGTTTGTCTTTTTGTAACTGGGTTACCATGATGGTTTTTAAGAGTTAATTGCATCATTTAAATTAGGGTATCAATGTTCTTTCCCATTTAATGTATTTATTTATATGTTTGAGTTTTTCATTGTGTATTTGCCTTGTATTATTGGTATAGCCAAGTGAATGCAATATTAGTATTCTACTACTAAACTACATCTCAAGTCCCATCTGTTTCTTGCTGTTCTTTTGCTCTTCTAATGAGCATCCTTTCATTCTTTCATTATTGATGATCAAAAATTTTAGTGTTTTATTTTAGTTTCTTTAAACTTATTAGATTATACTTATTTGCATTCTTTTTATACCTTCAGAAATTACAATGCATTTGTCTTTTATCCCATAATCTCTCTCCCTCTCTCTCCCTCTCTCTCTCTCTCTCTCTCTCTCTCTCTCTCTCTCTCTCTCTCTCTCATTATGTATCTCATGTATCTAAACATTTCTCTCTTGCCCTCCAGTTCTCAAATAACCAATCAGAGGCTTGATATTACTTATAAAAGCTCAATCAATGGCTCAAGCTTATTACTAGCTAATTCTTACACTTAAGTTAACCATATTTTTATTTATCTATGGTTCACCACATAACTTATGGCTTATTACTTCATTTTCCGTACTCCCTCCTTCGTCAGCAGCTGCCTAGCATCTCCTCTGACGTTGCTCTTCTTCATCTCGGTACCCTGAGTTTGATTGCCCCACATAACTTTTTCCTGTTTTGCAATAGGCCAATCAGTTAATTTCTTTTGTTTGTTTGTTTTGTTTTTTGAGACAGCTTTGAAGCCTGTCCTGGAACTAGCTCTTGTTAACCAGGCTGGTCTCAAACTCACAGAGATCTGCCCGCCTCTGCCTCCCGAGTTCTGGGATTAAAGGCATGTGTCGCCACTGCCTGGATGCCAATTAGCTTCTTTATTAACCAATGAGAATATTCCGTATTCACCATGTATAGAAGGATTATTTTACAGCAATCTCAGGCTGATCTTGAACTTTCAATCATTCTATCTTCACCTCTTGCATTACAGATTATAGATTGCATATTATAGGCATGTCTGACTGGTAAAAAAACTTTTACTTCTTATAAAATATGGCAACTCTGCCACAATATGTGTTCATTTCTCTTCTATACACCTTTGTGGATGATTATATATTTTGATTTTATGTATCGTGTTTGTGCTTATATTTGCTATAAACTTATACACAATCTAAAATAAGTGGTAACTCCAAGCAAGTGTATTGGCAGTGTCAAAATTATAATACAAGTTGGGTGGATTGGGGATAGAATCTGAGAGGAGCTGGAAGATGATAAGCAACATGATCAGGATTGATTACATAAAATTTTTAAATAAAAATTAAAGTTATAAATAAAACAGTGAGAACTAGAAGGAATTAGAAAAACTGTGTAAAACAGATATAAGAGCTAAAATTGACAACTTAATGAGACCATCTAGTAGTAAGCAAAGCTCTTGGAAAATCATGAGTGCTATGCTACATGCCAAAGTAACTATTTATTGTTAACATTAGTCTTAAAACTGTGAAATAGTATTAATAAATAATTTAGAAGGCCAGTGAGTATATAAGCTTTATTTAGAACTTTATTTAGCTATAATATGTGGTCTTTGTTATTTCATGGCAATCCACAAGTTCCTTTTAGTATGCACATATATTTACACTTAATGGCAACGGAATGTGTGCAGTTTATTTGTGTGACATTGTTCACAAGAAAAGTGGATAATGAAGTTTCCAGTTTAAATATCTGTTGTACTATTACTGATAGTAGAGGGTAAGTGATCTCTTTTCTGTATGCATCCTTTCAGTGACCTCTTTGTAAAATGAACACATAAACCTTAGTATTTCCTCGATGCTTGGGCAGGCTTCTGAGAATAATGTTTATTTCAGTTTTGGGTAAGACAATATAAGCCTAGTTGCAAGGGAAGGGTTAGGGCTATGTCATTCCCTGGAATTATAAAAAAATGAAATGAAACACACAGTTTATCTGAAGCACCAATATGAATCCTACTCTTTTTATTAGAAGTATGCATCATCCAATTCAATATCTAGAGGTTTGAGAATCAGTTAAAGACACCTATGAATTATAGGTTACTATAGCAGAGATGTCAATGTTCCAAAGATGTTCCATTATGGAAAAGCAACTTTAATTTCCAACTTTAAGTTGTATGTCCAGATTACTTATGTCCTACTGTTCTTCTTGAAACAGGATATTCTGTATTCTTTGTTAGAAAATCTGTTTGGATATAAAAAGACGTGTGGCCATTTATCTGAAGAAGGTGAGAAATAGTATGAACACTTTGGTATTTTGGTACCATGTTTAGGGCTTTAAGTCTTATATAGATACAGAATTATCTATTTGTTAGAAATTTTCATGCATGAATAATGTATTTTGATTATATTCACCCTCTATTCCCTCCCTTATCTCCCTTCCCCTTCCTCTGAACCCTTCTTCTTCCAAGAATTCCCTTTCTGGCTTTCATGTCTTTATGTTTGTTATAATCCCTGGGTTTAATTAAAGCTGCTTGCATGCACGTAGGCACTATGTTATTTACTGGATCATGAGCAATTTACCAATGGCTATACTCATGAATGAAAGTGTCACTCCTTCCCTTAGCAACCAGTAAGTTCCAGTAGTTCACTGGCAAGGGTTTAGGCTTTCTTTACTCATCTCCCATTAATACTGCATTTGATAGGCTGTATCTTGTGAGATTACTGTAGATGAAGTGAGTTCATGGGTGCAACAGCCCTGTTATATCCCTGTTTTTGCAGCACATATCTCCATCCTCTTACTCATACATTCTTTCTGGCCCCTATTCTGTGATGTTCCCTGAGTCTTCAAAGAGGTGTGATATGGATGCTTAGCTTATGGCTAAGAACTCAAAAAGTCACTTAGGATACTCTGAGATTTTCATACACATGATACATAGTGAGAAATGCAAATTTGCATTATCTCCCACAATTACCATCTTTTTGTGACCACACTTAAAATCTACTCCATAAGATAATCCATATGTTAATTACCTGTTTAGTCATTCCAATATTCATATGCAGATATATTTCAAAGTACCTTGTTGTATATATATAATTTTATTTATTGTGTAAAAATACAAGATATTAGAAAAGGAATCATTGGACACTTGCTCTTTTCTCATATGCCTGACATATTTTTCATAGATTCAAAACAGTCAATGCTGAATAGAACGAACATTAGTGATACAATGGAAAAGTGAAACGATGTGAGACCACTATATCAATCAAGATACTTGATGTTGGAGTATATATTTATCTTAATATTGCCAGATTTCATGCTACAAGCTTTCAAAATTTCATTCTGATTTGTTTACTTCCCTGATCTAATCAAGTATCCAGTGGCTACTGGAAAAAATCATTTCCAATCCTGCTCCCACTCGTACTGCTCCGTCCATCCTCTTCTTTCTCCTCTTCCTTTTCTCTTTTAGAACTAGCTCATGACATTCAGCCTTAACTCAAACCTTCCCAGAAAGAAAATTTTATCAGCCTTGTGTTAAATTTATGAGTTATATTAGTGAGGTATGTGAGATTTTTACAGATGAAGGAATTAAACTGGGTATAATACATTATATATTAATTAGTGTGACACACAGGGGCAGGGATGATTTTAGAAATCATAGTACCTTTGATAGAAGCAGTGACCCACATTAGGAATTTTATCTTTCATCTTTCAGCTGCATTTTCTTTTCCTGATAGGAATCAGAGAAAACTGAGAATTCCAGTCTGTAGTGACTGATTTTGGCAAGGATATTCATAGCCAGCTCTTTGAGATCTAAGCTCCTCGTGTGCTTTCTCATTATTACAACTTTTGTTCATATTTTTAGTGTTCCATATTAAACAAGAGATAACTAGTAATATGCCACTGTTGTTATATTGTGCTCACTTATTAGTTACACACACAGAACAAGGTGTTTGATAAATAAATGCTTGGAATGATCGTCTTAAAAATCTCAATAGGCTTTCTGTTGCAGTTACATTTAAAGATTCCATTTAGACCTGTGAAGATGGATGGCTTACTGTGCACTTTAATAACGCAAGTGCTTTACCACTCCTCAAAGTTTAAATAAGTAAAATGCACCGTGTACAAGATACATCAAGCAGAATGGTGGGTCGACGCAGAGCTCACCAAACATTCACAGTTATGAGGGTATGTTTGTGATTTCAGGAAAGACTATATTAGCAATTTCTTTATTGATGAATAGCTTTTCCCAGTTAAGTTTTAATAAAAACTCATGTGAGACATTATACTTCAGTTTAATTAAAATGTCCTATTCATAAGTTCTCTGAATAATATGAGTCTATTTGAAAAATCTTTAGACTCAATTAGATCTTCTTACATGAAGAAAATAATGAATCTCACAAGAAATAATTTTAATGATAACAAGGTAGATCATTACTTCAAACATTGTTGTCTTCTTTACTGACTTCCTCCTAGACAAAATTCTATCCAATTTACTCCTATTTTCTTGAAAAACTGAGTTGCTCCTATGGTGTTATTTGGGCATGAACTTTTTTTCTTTCAGATTTTTTAAATTTAAATTAGAAACAAGCTTGGTTTACATATCAATCCCAGTTCCCTCTCCATCCCTTCCTCCCCTGCCCCTCACTGGTCCCCTATGAACTCACTCTGTAATGAATCTTGATACTCGACGATGATGGTCACCCTGATTTAATATGGGTTTCAAAAAGATGTCTTCTTTCTATGCATCCATGCAATTCTTTGTTTTCTATTCATGAGAAGAGTAGAAAAGAATCAAAACACTAAAACAGGTATTTTATAAGCAGATCTTTATTTTCAGTTTGGTGTTCTTTTTACATGCTTTGGGTGTTGATTCATATTCTTTCTTGCAATTCCCCACATAATTCCTCCAAAGGCTTGAGACAACTTATAAAAATTCTTGAAATATGTGGAAATAAGGAAAATGAAACTAAGGATGAGTAAACTAATATTAAACTAGGATAAGATCAATATGCTCATAAAAGTCATGCTATTGCTGGCTTCAACTGCAAACACAGAAGAACCTGTTTAAACAGTTCAAAGCTAGTAGAGTCAGGACAGAGAGAAATAGAGGCACCAGCCCATCTCATATTCACAGTATTCGACATCCTTCTTACTCTTGTTCTCCAGCAAAGCACACCTATCTGTGTGGAAGAGTGAGCAAAAGGGCGGGACACTAAAAACACATGATCATATGTTCATGTTTTTAAATGTCAAATGACAGGATTTATTGGGACCAAAAGTAATTTTGCAAAAAAGAGGCAAGCAAGTTGATATTTTCTTCTTTCCACCTTATTATCATGATATACCCATTAAGCAGATATCACTAGAGAGGAAAAATGATTAAAATGTTGACTGGAATCTTAGCCCAAGTACTTTCATTTGATTGTGGAAACCGAAAGCCTGTTTGAACTGCTCCAGGCTAATGATTCTTATCTGTTTGACTTTAGTTCATGCAATAAGAAGACAACTGTTCAATCTCAGATGAAGAACATTTCTCTGCTTACAAAAATCCTAGGTTTTCTTGGTCTTTGCAATTTGACTAAAGTATCAGACACTTTGAGATTCTAAGGCATCTACCCTTAGTGTTCAGTTATTCTTCAGTCAGTCCACTTCTACTTTGGTAGCAAGTGGTTAGATCTTTCAGTTCCCTCATCATTATTTCAATTTTCCCATGAAATCTTCTTTGACCAGCATATTCAACATTGCATTGGCTGTGGGTAAGGCTTGCTGTTAGGGTTTGTGTTTAGTAAGCTAAAGGCTCTCGGCTCATTCCCTGTCACAATAATAATGATGATAATAATAATAATAATGTAAAATATCATCACTTTTACAAAATATAAACTTGCTCATCCTTTTCTCTATGGCTGTTAGTACATTTTGAAATAGAATCTAACTTACTTTCCTATTTAGGTTATTGTCTGCCTTTTATCTTTAGAATATAAGTGTTACGTGAACAGATGATTTTTTCATTGTCTGTCAAAATTAAATGAGATTCCTATCACCTAGAATTAACAATTTTAAAGCATTAGACTCACTACTCTTCAGCGGAGTCATAATGTTCGGCAAAGATTATCAGCATTTAGTTCTAAAAGTTTCAGCACTAAACAAAAGAGGATTCATATTCATTATTCATTGTCCATTGTACGCTTCTGCTATCCCATGGAAAGTATTGACTTCTTTCCTGCTGTAGATTCCCTTTTGACTGTGTGCTATTTGATGTGGCTATTGAAAAACAGATGAAACCAAACACTGGACAAATTAAGTTTTTAGAATAACAAGGTTATTAAAAAACAAATAAGCTGGTGATGGGCTTTTAAAGAGAATTCAGCTTGCTAATCAATGAAAATAAGGCATGAAATGAATGATGGCCAAGACTGCACTCAGTAGTTATCTAGCTTTAAGCAGAAAAAATGAAGCAAACATAAGCAGATTCTGTGGTTGTAATAGGCATTGAAAAACATAACTTGACAATCCAGGCTGTAAAAAATGTCAGGAAATTTGAGTATTTAAACGTGTAGGATTTGCTTAGAAGAGAAAGTGGGAGGTACCCTTGAACAAATTGGTACAGGAGACTGCTTCCTGAACATAACACCAGTAGCACAGACACTGACATCCACAATAAATAAATAGGACCTCCTGAAAGCTTCTGTAAGGCAAAGGACACAGTCAATAAGACAAAAAGGCAACCCACAGAATGGGAATAGATATTCACTAACCCCACATCTGACAGAGGATTGATCGCCAAAATTTACAAAGAACTCAAGAAGCAAGTCTCCAAAATACCAAAGGATCCAATTAAAAAGTGGGGTACAGAACTAAACAGAGAATTCTCAATAGAGGAATCTAAAATGACTGAGAAACACTTAAGAAAGTGCTCAACATCCTTAGCTATTAGGTCAATGCAAATCAAAACAACTCTGAGATACTATCTTACTCCTGTCAGAATGGCTAAAATCAAAAACACTAACAACAGTTTATACTGGAGAGGGTGATGAAAAAAGAAAACACTCCTCCACTGTGGGTGGGAGTGCCAACTTGTATAACCACATTGGAAATCAGTATGGAGATTCCTCAGAAAAATGGGAATTAGTCTACCACAAGAACCAGCAATTCCACTGTTAGGCATATACCCAAAAGATGCACAGTCATACAACAAGGACATCTGCTCCACTATGTTCACAGCAGCATTATTTGTAATATCCAGAACCTGGAAGCAACCTAGATGTTCCTCAACCGAAGACTGGATAGAGAAAATGTGGTACATTTACACAATGCAGTACTACTCAGCAGATAAAAACAATGGAATCTTGAAACTTGCAGGCAAATGGATGGCACTAGAAAAAAACCATCCTGAATGAGGTAACCCAATCACAAAAAGACAAACGTGGTATGTACTCACTCATATATGGATTTTGGGCATGAAGTAGTGGAGTGCTAGCCTACAATCCCATCACCAGAGAGTCTGGGAAACAGGGAGGTCCCTAAGAGAGATATGCATGGTACCCAGAGAAGGGGAATGAGACAGGATCTCCTGAGTGGACTGGGAGCATGGAGGAAGGGGAGAGGGAAATGGGGAAAAGTTAGGGGGAGAAGAGAAGAGAGGAGGATATGAGGGAGCAGGAAGGTTGAATCAGGGGAAGAATAGAGGAGAGCAGAATGAGAGATACCATAATAGAGGGAGCCATTATGGTTTTGAGGAGAGATCTGGCACTGGAGAGATTTCCAGAGATCTACAAGGATGACACCAACTGGCAATCTAAGCAATAGTGGAGAGACTACCTTAAATGTCCTTCCCCAATAATGAGATTGACGACTACCTTATATACCATCTTAGAGCCTTCATCCAGTGACTGATGGAAACAGAGACAGACACCCACAGCTAAACACTGAACTGAACTCCTGTAACCCAGTTGCAGAGAGGGAGGAGTGATGAGCAAAGGTTATCAAGACTGGGCTGGTGAAACCCACCCAAACATCTGGCCTGAACAAGGGAAAGCTCATAGACACCAGACAGATGGCTGAGAAGCCAGCATGGGACTGATCAAGACCCCGTGAGTGTGGGTGTCAGTGAGGAGGCCTCAGCATTCTTTGGGGCATCTGGTAGTAGATCAGTATTTATCCCTGGTATCCAAATGGACTTTGGGAGGCCATTCCACATGAAGGGATGCTCTCTCAGCCTGGACACATGGGAGAGGGCCTAGGCCCTGCCCTAGATGATGGATGACATGACAGACTTTGGAGATTCCCCCATGAAGGGCCTCTCCCTCCGTGGAGAGTGGAGTGGGGAATGGGTGGGAAGTTGGCGTGGGGAGGGAAGCAAACTTCTTTCCAATTTAAATTTTAAGAATGTAGGGTTTTTGCATTCAAGTTAAAATAAATTGGCTACCTCATAATACAAAGAAGAATCTGTCATTTAAAACAAGACCTTGAGTATGACAAAACTCAAAGAAACTATAAAGGAAGGAAGGTATTCATAAGAAGCACAATCAGATTAATCACAGACAAATGTTTGAGCTTGTGATAATAGGCAAGGTTAAAGGGAGACACAAGGAGAATAGACTGGAGAAATCAGTCCATTAGGCCCAATTTTACCTTTCCAGCTTGATACAGAAACTGACCTTCTTCTGTTAAGTGTCTCTTGAGCCTCTTGATATTAGACACTCTAGAAACACTGAATTTTAACCTATGACTCAAAGCAAAGGCCCTTTATTCATATATTTTTTTCGTTTTTTTTTTTGTTTTTTTATGAGACAGGGTTTCCTTGTATTGTTTTGGAGGCTATCGGTCCAGCCCGGCCTCGAACTCACAGAGATCCGCCTGCCTCTGCCTCCCGAGTGCTGGGATTAAAGGCATGCGCCACCACCACCCGGCCATATATTTTTGAGGCAAACACAATATCTAGAAAATCAAACGTGAGATAGCTAGATTAACTATCACTTAAGGCTCTCCTTAGACTGCAGTAGTAATTAGCTTCATAACTTCACACTTGTAATTGCTCTTGCCATCTGATTTTCACAGAATCTAGAAACTTGAACTTTGAATATTTCTAAATAACTCTTTGTTGGGTCTGTAAAAAATAAGAAATAACCACTTACAGTAGGACATAAATATATATTAGTGATTTAATCAGTGGCATTGAATTCTTGTATAAAGTACAGTCATTAATACTTTAAATTGATGTTTTGATGAGGATTGTAAGTATGAAAAGATACTGATTCTGATTATCCATTTGAACTGGATTTCTACTTGTTTACATTAAGTTTCTGACCTATTTTCCCCGAAAACTTCCAATAAAGTCTTATGTGCTTCAACCCAAAGCACTATAATTTTTAATCATATGTCTTAAGGTTTCAGCGGGAACAGGGAATACTTATAGAGTTTTAAGAATAGTTTTTAGAGTTAGAATCTGCAATTGGGAGAATGTTATCCTCATAAGAGTTTAATCAAGAGAGAAGAAGAGATAGAGTATAACACATGAAGGATTCAATATGCTAACAATCAGATTAGGAAATTTAATTTTGTATCATGAATACACTTTGTAGCTAGTTACACGTTTTAAGCAATTGTTGCTATTACTTTTATTTTTGGGGGGTAAGGTTATTTAATTTTCATCAAACTAGCCTTTAAAAAAGGAGGGTCAATGGTGTTGAACAACAACATAGATATTTCTTTGTTTTTATTAGTACTTTGAAAATGTCATACAGTAAGATTTGCTCAAGTTCATTCTCTGTCAACTCATCTAAGATCCATTCTTTCCCTTCCCACTAAAATTTATATCATTTTCTTCTCACCTTTAGGCCAATTTATGCTGCCCAAACATTCTTGTAATGTGGTCAACTTATCAGGGGTTTCACTTTTAGAGAAAACTGACCTTTCCTTTCCCAGCAGCTGAGAATAGCCAATAGCTTCTTGGCTAGACCAAAATCTTCCTGACTAGGGATGTATTTTATGTCCAGCTCCCTTCTCCATCCTGAGATTTGGTCTCACTTGGACTTTCATTGGTCTTGTGCATGCTATTATAATCTCCGAGTTTGTATGTGCTGCCTCTCTATTGTATCTAGCAAACAGTTTCCTGTAGTTATCCATCTTTAACTCTTACACTCTCTCCAACCCCTCTTCTTCAAAATTCCCAGAACTTTGGCCGGTTATGGGTCTCTGACTTAATCACCATCTATTGCAAACAAAAGCTTTTATGAAGGGTTGAGAGGTACATATACATATATGTGTGTGTGTGTGTGTGTGTGTGTGTGTGTGTGTGTGTGTGTTTAAGATTTGGTTTAATATTATATCCATTTATCAGAATAATAGTAGTGGGTTATCGCCTAGGGCCCATCTATCCATGGTATCTTGGTGTGACAATGGTGCCAGGTATGGGTTTAATATTGTGGATCTGAACTTACACTAATACACTAGTACACTAGTAAGTATGTCTTTTTAGGCTGATTATTACTGTAGCTTGCAAGGTGCACAGCTGGGTAAGAATAATGATTACTTTTCACCTCTAGTAGCATACATAGCAACTTCCAGCAATATAAAGGCCAATTGAGATGAAGTTTCCAGGTCAGGAACAAACTTGATATGTACATGTTCTATGATGCAAGTTTTTGATGTCTTCAGCAATAGGGTCTTACTGACAAATTCTGGAAGGTAACCAATAGCATTGGAGATAGCCCATATGGTTTGGGAGTCTATTGGATCTCACTGACTAACAAATCTAAAAGAGACAATCCATTTCTGGCACTGGTGTTTTAGTAAAATCATCTTTCTTTAAATAAATAAAAGTATCTTTATTTTCAGATGATATGCCTGAATATATAAAAGACCCTAAAGACTCCACCAGAAATACCCTACAGCTGATGAATATATTAAGGAATGTAGCAGAATAAAAAAATAATATAGAAACAGCGAGAGACTTCTACATACAAATGACAAAAGATGCTGAGAAAGTAATGAAGTAAGCAATGTATTTTTCAAGAGCCCAAACAGTATCTTGGGGGAAAAAAAACAAAAGCTTTGTGCAGTGAAAACTTAGGGATACAGAAAAAGAAAGGAAAAAGATACCAGAAGATGGAATACCCACATTGCTCACAGATTGTCAGGATTAATATTTGAAAGTGGCTGATCTGCTAAAAGCAATCTATAGATTCAACACATTCCCTACCAAAATTCTAGTACAATTCTCCACAGAAATTGAAAGAACAATCTTAAATTTCATATAGAAATGCAAAAGATCCAGGACAGCCAAACAATGACAAACAAAACCAAAACTGTAGTCAGTTTCACCATCTGAGATTTCAAGTTATATTACAGAGCTACTGTAATAAAAACAGTATGACACTGGTTTAAAATCAGACTAAGTAACTATTTTTGTTAGGGTTTCTATTGCTATGAAGAAACACCATGATTTTGGAAACTCTTACAAAGGAAAATATTTAATTGGAGTGACTTACAATTTCAGAGATTGACTGCATTATCATTATGGTAGGACATGGTGGAATGGAGGCAGACATGGTGCTGGAGAAAGTTCTAAGAGTTTTATTCCTTGACTCATAGGTAACAGGAAATGAACTGGGGCATTGGATGTAGCTTATGCATCAGAGACCTCAAATCCCACCCCAACAGTGACATAATTTCTCCATCAAGGCTACACCTACTCCAATAAGGTCATATCTAGTAATAGCACAACTCTGTTTGGGGGCCATTTTCTTTCAAACCACCATACTGATCAATGGAATAAAGTTGAATATTCATAAACCCATACTCCTACAGCTCCCTGATTTTTGATAAAGACACCAACAATGATTGATCTTACTCAGTTGTGAACTCTGTAAGCCACAATAATGATCAATCTGGAAAGGTATGCCTATTAGTGCAATAGTGTCATAGACATCATAGGAGTAACCACACACTTCCTAACTGGAGAGAACATAGCCTTTCAAAAATGGTGCTTGTCAATCTCAATAGCTACATGTAAAAGGATGAAATTTCTTTCTCTCATCCTGTACAAATTTCAACTACAAATGGATGAAGGTCTTCAAGATAACAGCTGATACCTGGAATCTGAAAAAGGATAAAGTAGAAATATAGTTCAATTCTTTGCTATAGAAAATGACTTTCTGAACAGGATTTAGGAAGGATAGTCATTAAGACCAACACTTAACAAATGAAACCTCATGAAGCTAAAAAGATTTTGTACAGCAAAGGACACCATCACTTAAGTGAACAGATATCAACAGAATGGGAAAAATCAGCTATACACAGAAGAAAATCCTATTATGTAGAATATATGAAGAACACAAAAAATTATATAACAAGAAAAAATCTTGATTGAAAACCAAGTATAGAACTAACCAGAGAATTCTCACATGATGCAATCCAAATGGTTGATCATTTTAATCAACCTTCTTAGTCAACCAGGAAATGCAAAGTAATACCACTTTGAAATTTTATCTTACCCAGTCAGAATAACTAAGATTCAAAAATAAACAAGAAAACAAATGACAACCAATGATGGTATAGATGTGCTAAAAATTCATTTCAATTGTGAAGTATTAAGATGTAGAAACAATTTAAATATGGTGTTTAGAATTGGTGCTTTCAGATGGTGATCACGATAAATTAAACATATTAGGGCAGAGTCTGCATGATTGATCACTGGTGGTTTTATAAGAGGAGGATGAGAGCCCAGAAAATTTAAGAGTATGTAGGTCTACATCTGATGGGTGATTTCCTTCTGTATGCTGTGAATATATGTTTCTCTTATTGGTTGGTAAATAAATACTGATTGGCCAATAGCCAGGCAGGAACTTTAGTTGGGGCTATCAGATTAGGAATACTGGGAAAAAGGACATAGACAAGAAGCCAAGGGGAGGTGCCATGTAGCAGTTGAAATAGCAACATGATGGAACAATACAAGTAAGCCACAGCCTCATGGCAACACATAGTTTAATATAAATGGGTTAATAGTTAAAAGAGAGCTAGCCAATAAGAAGCCAGAGCCATCAGCCAAACACTTTATAATTATTAAAGTCTCTGTGTGTTTATTTGGGACTGAAAGGCTATGGGACAAGGCAGGAAACAAAACATCATCTTTATATATCCTTTATCTCTTATCATGTGACACTGAATCAACCTAGGACACTGTCAACAGTACTCTCATCATCAAAAGTAGCCCCTTGACTTTGGAGAAGAACAATGAGCCAAAATTAATCTGTGTTTTCTCCTATTCAAACACTCAGATATTGAATTGCTAGAAGCTTAAAGTAGCTAATTCATTAAAAATAAAAATTAAGTAGATACAGATAGAAAATGTATTATTTTGGGATGTATAATTTGTCAAATTTTCATATCAATACAGTCAACATAGCCATTTACCTTATTTACAGTATATACATAATGCTGTGCTTTACACCTCCAGAACTTATGGTTCCTACATAACTGAAACTTTCTACCATTTGTTTCTTTGTTGCTTCTTCCTTCTAGTCCTCATCAAGTACTGTTTTACTCCATGTCTATGAGTTCAAATGAAACTATTCAGTATTTCCTTATTTCACTTACCACAAAAAAATCTTCCAGTTCCATTTATGGTGTCATAAAAGAGAAGATTTCAACACTTTTGCCTGCATAGTATCCCACAGTGTTTATGTACATATACAGTGTAATAGATTCTGTATCTTAGGTCCTGTGAATAATAAATATGGTATTCAGATAGCTTTTTGATAAATTCATTTTATTTACTTTATATATATATACCCAGAAGTATTAGCTTCATTTTCACATTTTTTGGAATATATGTACTCTTTGCTATAATGATCATACTAATTTATATTCTGACCAGCAGTGTGCAAGTGTTTACTTTCCCTTACATTCTGAACTAATATCTCTGATCTTTCAAGTACTTGACAATTCACCTTTCTGCTACCTGCAAGGTAACACCTCATTTTGGTTTTGATTTGTATTTTCTTAAAGTATAGTGGATGAAGGCACTATTAAGGCAAGTAAGGTAGTCATCAATCTGATTACAGAGGAAGGGCAGTTAAGGTACCCTCTCCACTATTAGATTCTTCATTGGGGTCATCCTTGTGGATTCCTGGGAATTTCCCTATTGCTAGGATTCTCGTTACCCCCATAATGATGTGTAAGTCTCTGATGATTTCCCATGGGATGCCTCACCCTCTCTGAGGAATAGATAGGAGGGAGTAAGGTTCGGAGGTGGTAGGAGGACAGGAGGGAGAGGGAACAGAGACTGGTATTTAAAATAAGATTGTTTTAACAAAAGATTAGTGATACTGAACTCTTTCAATGAACATTGGTCATTTGTATGTCTTTTTGGAGATTGCTTGCTGCTAATGTTTTTAGAAAGACTGACCTATGGTCAGTCTTCATAGTACCAGAATTGAAATCTGAATACATAGGAGCCAGGATACTTGGGAGTCAGTTTGCATTGTAAAGAAAGGAAACTGGTCCAAGATTGTGGTTCACTTCAGTGAAGTTGATGTCAGGATTTGAGAGGAGATTATGTATTCACTTCACTCTTCCTACTTCATGTGGAACACATCTCTGTAATGTAACACTGTGTGTTACATTTCTTAGGCTTGCGAAAGGGATAGCATGGACAATATGAAATTACTTTCCCAGCTCCTCAAAGCGTCTTTTCTTATTGCATTGTCAAACTCAAATGTACTAATTTCTCATTTGTTTTATTTAGCTCTAGTGAAACTATATTCACATGTGCATAGTTATTAAAACCTGATTTTTCTATAAGGAGACAAGTTCTGGAAAATAAAAACAAAAGCATAATTTATATCTCATGAATAAATTATTAGGCTATGGCACAGTTATTTCTGTGTGATAGATACTTTTTCTTTCATTTCACAGGTGCGGAAACAGGAGGTTAGTAAGCTTACATAACTTGCCTCTAGTCTTATAGGCAGTGTTAGGTTTAGGACTGAAAGACCACACATTTCATCCCTAGAAATTACTGTGTGCTGAGTGCTCTTAAGGCACTATGATAAATATGCCTCTAATCTCCAAGAGGGTCACAGTGGAGGACAATGTTAAATTATGTGAAAGAAGGGGGCCTGGTTATGTGATGCTTATTAGTGTTATAAAAAATAAATGGAAGTAAAGCAAAAGTCAGGTTTATTAATCAGAATAAGATATTTTGGAAGGGATGGGATTTCAACAAGCACTCAGAGTATAGTATAAGAAGTAGATCATTTCAACGTGGAGGCTGGAGAATGAGTTCGTTCAAGCATACTCAAGAATAGATTAAAGACAGACATTAAAGAATGTAGGTTTTCTGGTCCATGGGAAGCGAAACACACAGACTTTCCACTGTACTTTCAGGATTTATATCAACCTTCAGAGTTTTTATTAAGCAAGAAAATTTCTTCTTATCACAGGAATTCCATTGTTCATCAAGCAGAACATGAGGTGCATTTGGTTTCTATAATGCAATTATATTGTTTGTTTGTAAGGGAAAATGTCACAAGATGAGTTGAAGTAAACAGAAGGAATTAGAGTTCTTGCCCACAATGCAATACAAAACCCCATACCTTGAAGCTGCTAGAATTATCATGCATACCAGTAGCTCAGAGATTAATTATTTACTATATAAAAATAAGTTCTTTTCTGAACTGGCCTTTGTCTCTTTCATTACTCTTGCCACTTCTAGCAGCTCCAGCTGTTGCTGTCACACTTACTAAGGACTTTGTGGAGCTTAGGTATTATGCTGCTATACCGACTTTCCCACAGCTCAGAAAAGGAGCTTTGCAATCGAGATGTCCTTTCTTTGGTGGCTGACGTTTAGGCTTCAACCTGACAAAGATCCCAGGTTGACCTGCACCTTATTCTGTTATCAGTGACAGGGTAAGAATCAGGAAGATTAGCTCTCACCAATGCCAAAGTTAGGTCACTCACAAAGTGAAAACCTTGTCGAATTGCATGAAATGATCCAAGCTAGTGTAAAACTCCAATGTATTAAATGTCTACGCCTGCATTTGCAAAGCCAAGCATGTGAATTTCCTGTGGTATGAAGCATTAGACAGTGGTTCTAGGAAATTGAGCTTACGGGTGGAAACATCATAACTTTGGTATTGCTGGCATTGATATAGCAATTTGCACCCATTGCAATGGGAATGCATTCTTGAAAGAAGAAAGATGATTCTGAAAAGTTCCATTAATACAGGAGATTGAAAAACGGTGCCTATTATGCTTGCTTTCTTGATACTGATTTTATTTCTCATTCTATTTTATAATGTTCATGTATCAATCAAATCAAACATAATTGGTGCTGTTTACTACTTGATGATTTTATTTCTCCCTGCATACCATACACTACTATTCAAAATTTGTCAGTAATGTCTTTATATGATGAGTGATGTGTATGTATCACAGAAATAACTCCATGTTCACTCTCCCACTCATAAGCACATAAGAATCCAATTTTGATAGATTCAGAGAACCCTCAACAAGCAGATTTGATAGGATGTTGTGAGAAAGAATTACAGGAAGAAACACAGAGCTCATCTTTCCATTTATAAAATAACAGAATGGTATAGTCTCAAAACTGAAAGTAGAGTAATGGCAATGTGTGTCTATACAAATGCTAAGTCAGAGATAACAATTAGTATGTGGAATGCTTAGTAGCTCAATTACAGTTTACTGACAGTGTCTTGAGTGAGAAAGACAAAGGGAAGCTTTGGTGTTGGGTGACAGAGGTTGGGGGCACTGGAGTGAGCAGCTGTGAAAGCGATGGGAATGACATTCTTAAACTGAATTGAGCTTTTGCCCTTGGTTTTATGATTTTTTGAAGTTGCATTTTTGTAAACACTTAATCCCAATTAAATTTCTTTTTATTTTTACATGATTTATTTTTTAATTTCTCTCTCTCTCTCTCTCTCTGTGTGTGTGTGTGTGTGTGTGTGTGTGTGTGTGTGACTGTATTTTTGTCTGAGTATGGGTTTGTTCACATGAGTGTTTTACCCACGGAGGCCAAAAGAGAGGGCAATTTGTTCTGTAGATCTGGAGTTACAGGCAGTTGTGTATTCTCTGATACAAAAGCTGGAAATCAAACCCAACTACTCTGGAAAATCAGTAAATGTTCTTATTTTATATATAATTTATTTATTCTTTTAAAATTTCATTTTACACTCTAACCACAGTTCTCCCTCCCACCCCTCCTCCCATCCCTCCTCCCACTCCCAAACCCCCCAGCCCACCCACAGTCCACTTCTCCTCATAGGTAAGGTCTCCCAAGAGGAGTCAGAAAACTCTGACACAATAGGTTGGGACAGGGCCAAGTCCCACTCCCATGCGTTAAGGCTGATCATGGCATCCCCTCATAAGGAATGGGCTCCAGCAAGCTAGCTCATGTACCAAGTTTGTGTCATGGTCCTCCTGCCAGGGGCCCCTCAGCTAGTTCAAGCTTCCCAACTGTCTTCCAAATATGGAGGGCCTATTTCTGTCTAGGTCCTGAGAGTTCATGGGTTTCCTTGAGATTGGTTCAGCTGTCTCTGTAGATTTCCACATTGTGATCTTGACCTCCCTTGCTCATATATTCCCTCCTCTCACTCTTTGACTGGATTCCCAGAGCTCAGACTGGTGCTTGGTTGTGGATCTCTGCCTCTGATTCCATCAATTACTGGATGAAGACTCTATGGCGATATTTGGGGTATTCACCAATCTGATCATAGGGGTAGGCCAGTTAGTGCATACTCTCCGCTATTGCTAGGAGTCTTAGCTGGGGTCCTCCTCGTGGATCCTTGGGAATTTCCCTAGCACCAGGTTTCTCCCTAACCACATAATGGCTCTCTCTATTGAGATACCTCTTTCATTTTTCTTCCACTCCTCATCCCTCCCCTCCTCAACCATTCTTTTCCCTCATGCTCTCATCCCCCTTCCCCTCCCCTTACCACCTCCTGTCCTCAGTTTACCCAGTAGACCTCATCTAATTTCCATTCACAGGGTGATTCATGTGCCCATCTTAGGGTCCTCCTTGCTACCAACTTCTCTGGAGCTGTGGATTATAGTATGGATATCCTTTGTTTTACATCTAATATCCACTTACAATACTATGTCTTTCTGAGTCTGGGTTACCTTGCTCAGGATGTTTTTTTCTAGTTTCATCCATTTGCCTGCAAATTTCATGAGGTCATCTTTTTTTTTATAGCTGAGTAGTACTCCATTGTGTGAATGTACCACATTTTCTTTACACACTCTTTGGTTGAGGGATATCTAGGTTGTTTCCAGGTTCTGGCTATTATGAATAATGTTGCTATGAGCAAGTTACCTTGTGGTATGATTAAAAATACTTTGGGCATATGCCCAGGAGTGGTATGACTGGGTCTTGAGGTAGATTGATTGCCAATTTTCTTAGAAACTACCATACTGATTTGTAAAGTCATTCTATAAGCTTGTACTCCCGCTAGCAGTGGAGGAGTACTCCACTGACTCCACATCCTCTCCATCATAAGCTGTCTTCATTATTTTTGATGTTAGCCATTCTGACAGGTATAAGATGGTATCTCAGAGTCATTTTGATTTGCATTTCCCTGATGATTAAGGACATTGAGTACTTCCTTAAATGTCTTTTGGCCATTTGAGATTCTTCTGACAAGAATTCTGTTTAGCACTATACACCATTTTTTTTTCAATTGGGTTATTTTGTATTTTGATGTCTGGTTTCTTGAGTTCTTTATATATTTTGGAGATAAGCCCTCTGTCAGATGTGGGATTGGTGAAGATCTTTTCCCATTCTGCAGGCTGCTATTTTGTCTTATTGAAAGTGTCCTTTACCTTACAGAAGCTTTTCAGTTTCAGAAGGTCCCATTTATTGATGGTTGCTTTCAGTGTCTGTGCTACTGGTTCTATATTTAGGAAGCTGTCTCCTGTAGCAATGTGTTCCAGACTCCTTACTACTTTCTCTTCTATCAGTTTCAATGTAGCTGGATTTATGTTGAGGTCCTTGATTCACTTGGGTTTGAGTTTTGTGCATGGCAATAGATAAAGATCTATCTGCAGTCTTCTACATGTTGACATCCAGTTATGCCAGCACCAGAGTTTTTTCCATTTTTCATTGTACCATTTTGGCTTCTTTGTCAAAAATCAGGTGTTCATAGGTGTGTGGATTAAGGTCAGTGTCTTCAATACTATTCCATTGATCCACCTGTCTGTTTTTATGCCAGTACCAAGCTGTTTTTTATTACTATAGCTGTATAGTAGAGTTTAAAGTCAGGAATGACGATGCCTCTGGAATTTCCTTTATTGTACAGGATTGTTTTAACTATTCTAAGATTTTTATTTTTCCATGTGAATTTGAGTATTGTTCTTTCAAGGTCTGTGAAGAATTGTGTTGGCATTTTGATGGGGATTGCACTGAATCTGTAGATTGCCTTTGATATGATTACCATTTTTACTATGTTGATCCTACCTATCCAAGAGCATTCGAGATCTTTCTATTTTCTGATATCTTCTTCAATTTCTTTCTTTAGGAACTTAAAGTTCTTGTCATACAGGTCTTTCACTTGCTTGGTTAGAGTTACCCCAAGGTATTTTATATTTGTGGCTATTGTAAAGGATGGTGTTTCTCTGATTTCTTTCTCAGCCTGTTTATCATTTGTATATAGGAGGGCTACTGATTTATTTGAGTTAATCTTGTATCCTGCCACATTACTGAATTTGTTTATTAGCTGTAGGAGTTCCCGAGTAGTTTTGGGGGTCACTTGTATATACTATCATATCACTGTGAATAGTGATAGTTTGACTTCTTCCTTTCCAAATTGTATCCCCTTTTTCTCCTTTCGTTCTTATTGCTTCAGCTAAAACTCTGAATACTATATTGAATAGATATGGAGAGAGTGAACAGCCTTGTTTTGTTCCTGATTTTAGTGGAATTTCTTTGCGTTTCTCTCCATTTAATTTGATGTTGGCTGTCGGCTTGCTGTATATTGCTTTTATAATGCTTAGATATGTTCCTTGTATCCCTGATCTCTCTAAGAACTTTATCATGAAGAGGTCTTGGATTTTGTCGAAGGCTTTTCCAGCATCTAGTGAGGTGATCATGTGGTTTATTTCTTTCAGTTTGTTTATATGGTGGATTACATTGGCAGATTTCCATATGTTGAAACAACCCTACTTGGTCATGGTGGATGATTTTTGGGATATGTTCTTGGATTTTCTTTGCCAGTGGTATCAGGACTACTGTTGTAGCCTCGTAAAAGGAGTTTGACAATGTTCCTTCTGTTTGAGGAGTATTGGAGTTAGCTTTTCTTTGAAATCCTGGTAAAATATTGCACTGAAGCCATCTGGTCCTGGTCTTTTTTTTTTTTTGTTAGGATACTTTTAATGACTGCTTTATTTGGTCTTGATTTAATATTGGTATATGTAGCCTACTTTTCCAAAAAACTGTCCACATACTCTTACCAGTAGACAGTTCTTTCAGACAGAAAATTAACAGACAAATAAGGCATCTAACAGTTGTTATGATTCAAATGGGCTTAACAGACATCTATAGAACATTCCACCTGAATACAAAAGAATACACCTTCTTCTCAGAACCCCTGAAACCTTCTCTAAAACTGACCACATACTCAGTCAGAAAGTGAATCTCAACAGATACAAAAAATTGGAATAACTCCCTGTATCTTATCAGATCACGATGGCTTAAACTTAGAACTCAACAACACAAACTCCAGAAAGCCTAGAAACTCAGGAAACTGAATAATGTTCAACTGAATCACCCCTGGATCAAGGAAGAAATAAAGTAAGAAATTAAATATTTCCTAGAGTTCAATGAAAATTAATGTACAACATACTCAAATTTATGGGGCACTGGAAAAGCAGTGCTAAAAGGAAAGTTTATAACACTGAATGTCTACATATAGAAGTTGGAGAAATCCCAAACTAGCGAATTAACAGAACACCTGAAAGCTCTAGAACAAAAAGAAGCAAACACATCCAGGAGGAGTAGATGACAGGAAATAATCAAATTGAGGGTTGAAATCAATAAAATATAAACAAAGAGAACAATAGAGTCAACGAAAACAAGAGTTGTTTCTTTATGAAAATCAACAAGATAGACAAACCCTTACAGAGACTAACCAAAAGGCAGAGAGAGAACATGTCAATTAACAAAATCAGAATGAAAAGGTGAACATATCAACAGACACTAAGGAAATCCAGAGAATCATCAGATCATGCTCCAAATAGCTGTACTCCACAAAACTGGAAAATTTAAAAGAAATGGACAGTTGTCTGGATAGGTACCACATACCAAAGTTAAAGCAGAAAGCATTCTTAACCACCGAATAATGCCCCAGTCTCACAAAGTAAATATCATCATAGAGCAATCAATTCAATCTGTTCTCATCTGTGCTTCTAATTGAAAGTTGGTAGTTGTTTCATTAAGTGGGTTTGAGGATAATAAGATGAGATGAGATGTCCTCAACCTAGGCAAGTGTACATTTCTGATAAGATAGAATGAATTGGGTGTATTGGCAATCCTTTCAAAAGTGTGGAGACCTGCTTACTTTGGGTCAAAAATATTTATTTGCAGCTAAGAAAGACTTATCCTCTGAGGAGCATTCTGTGAGAGTGTGAGTTGTATGTGTTCTTGTAAATATGATGACTCGAGTATGTGAGTATGAAAGTGTTTTGTGAATTTCACACAGACCCAGAGAAGGGCTAGGCATCCTGTCTGGTTCAAAACAGTTGGTGCTTGGCTTGGTTTGAATGAACTCTGTCTTGTGAGTCCAGACTCAAACTTGTGTATGATGGCTTGCTTTACACATATACCATCATTTGCATCTGCAAAATTTTCCATTTCTCCATGTATGAGAATTACTGCTCATACTTCCAGGTCTAGTTTATGTGCAGTTTCTTTCTATATGACTTCTCATATGGGTATGAGCTAGGAATGGAACATAAGTTTTGTAGTGGAGAGAATTATTGAGAATACTGGGATAGAGATAAGTTGACAGGAATGATAAGAGATTTTTGGGGAAAATTTGTACTTTGTATTCATAGCATGAACCCTCAGTGATTCTCATTAGCAGTTTTTGGACCATATCTTCTCAGTTTATAAAGATAGTTAAGACCCAGAGACAGGCCATAGACTTGACAATGACCACCCAGTCTTTTTGTAACAGAACCAAGACTACCATCTTGATACACAATTATCTTTTAAAAACATTTCTTCAGTTTTCAAATTTTCATATATGTATACAATGAGACATAGCAATATCTAACCCATATTTCTCCTTTCAACTTTCTTCTCCTATGTCTTCCTCAAACACTATTAGCTTTTTTGTCCACTTGTATTTACCTTTGCCTTATATTTCCTGAGCAGGGCCAGCTACATGATTGCAGAGCCCCAGTGCAAAATGGAAATTTGAATTCCTTGTTCAAAAATGAGGAAGGATTTCAAGACAGCAAAAACAGAGCATTCAATCAAATATAGGGACATTCTAAATTCAGAAATCTGTGCAAATGCACACACTACACATTGTAAAGCTGGCTGTATTCCACTGTGTGTTGCATGTGGTATGCCATTCTACAAATACTTGTTTGATGAATTAATGGATTGGATTAACACCTCTCATTTGCCAGTGATCTATTAGAGTAAGATGCTATACAAGGATGATTTGGTGAAAGCATAAGAAAGGAAGGAAAAATACATCTGACCATGATACTTGAGATTACTGATATTTCTATTGGAATTTTTAACGTAAATTTTATGCCAAAAAGGTTGATGCAAGGGATGTCCAGTATATACAATCACTGAGTAAGCAACAGTGTTTCTGACAGAAAGTTACAATGAATTTCAGACATGTAGTGACCATTTAATAAAAGGGAGATGGGGAAAAATAAAAATGGCTGCCTATTGACAACTCCACATGCTTAATAAACAGTACATTGGGTACAAATAAATCCTCTGAGTTTATTAAACCTGTGATATCTGTGTGATTTATATGTAATTTCCTCCTTCAGTGAAGCTAAAAACTAAGGAATAATCAAAGCATTACTGAGATGTCTGGTACCATTATCTGGAACCCTGACCTCTGAAAGATACACCTACTATGGAATATTGCCTAGGGACATTTTATACTGTAAAGTCACAGCTTCTTAATGTATATTTGTGTTACTTTTCTATTGCTACATAGTACATTATTGCAAATGTAATGGCTTTTAAAGTACATAATTATTATCATAAAGTTTCTGTAGATAAGAGGTGTGGGCATATTATATATGTATATATGTGTGTATTTGAAGTATATATAATGTACTTTGATCATATTAACCCCACAATTTTATTTTACCTCTTTACATTCCAATTAAAGACTTTGTCTTCCCAACATGTCCCCTCCCATTTTCATGTGATTTTTTAATGGTATGCTGTATTATTTTAGTTTTGATTGCGTGATCACGTATACGAGTGTTATTTACTTAACAAAAGGCAATTTGTTAGCCATTAAGGAATATGACTCCCTCTTCCTACCACAACATTAACTGCCAATAGTCTGTCAGTAAGTTTTGGGGGCCCCCATGCCTGATAAAATAGCAACAGGTTATTATATGTCTTGTGAAAGTAACCACAGCTGCAGTGACTTCATGAGTACAATGGCAAAATCATCTATGTCCAGGAGGCAGCATTTCACAGTGGTCCTCCTTGTCCTCTGCCTATAGAATTCTTTCTTCTTCCTCTTCCATACTCCTTGAACTTTGATGGGGAAGTATGATATAGATATCCGATTTAGGGCTGAGAACTTGCAGTCAGTTATTCCCAGATCTTCAACCAGTTACGAGTCTCAACATTAAAAGCTGCCCAATGCAAAAAGAACTTCCTCTGACCAAGGTTGAGAGCAGCACTAATCTATGAATACAAACACAGGTATTTAGAAGGCAGTTTGACAATGTATTTTGTTAGCAAAACAATACTAGTAGGTTCCTTCCTAGGGCATGGAATTTGCCCACCTGTGGTGGTTTGAATAAGAATGGCCTCCACAGTCTCAGTTGTTTGAATGCTTGCTTCCCAGTTAGTGGAAGTGTTTGAGAAATATAAAGGGGTGTGGCCTTGTTGGAGTAGGCATGACCTTGTAGGAAGTGTGTAACTTCCTTTTTGTATTCTTGCATACAAAAGTATGTAAGACTTTAAGGTTTCAGAAGCCCATACCAAGCCCAGTTTCCCACTATTTCACTCTTCTTGTAATTTGCAGATCTGTTGAGTTCTTAGCTACTGCTCTAGCACCATGCCTGCCTGACACCACATTCCTCACTATGATAATCATGGACTAACCCTCCAAAACTATAAAAAATACCACATTATATGCTTTCTTTTAAAAGTTGCCTTGGTCATAGTGTCACTCCATAACAATAGAGCAATGATTAGGACACTAGCCATGGACTTTTGACTATGTACCAGGCATGAATTCCTTCTGTGGAATAGGCTTCAGATATAATCAGAAAGCCATTGGTTATTCATAACACAGTCATGTAGGTATTGTATCAATGAGACTATTTTATCTGAAAAGTTTGTATTATAGCTTGTACTATTCATAGCTGGGTAAGACCATTGGTGGTTTTTCTCTCCCAGCAGCCTGCATACCACATTCCAACACTATGAAAAGTAGCCAGCAGAAAGGAAGTTCCCAGATCACTTTCAGATTGATTTTTCTGGATCCTGTAACCAAGATATATTATGTCTTTAGTAATAAGATCTTACCTCTAATTCTGGCAGCTAACCAATAAGAATGGAAGGAGCTGATATTGTTTTTTGAGGGGGACCTCTAGGTCCTTCCCCCAACAAAAAAACTCAGAAGGAGGTATCCTCCACCTGGCATTTAGACTTTCATTTCATAAATTATGACTTCTGGAGCAGGATTGCCCATGCACTACCTGCTGTCTTTGATGGAGGTATCAGAAGGCTGAAATGCATTTTTTGCCGCACTATGTTTACATCTGAAGCTAAGGGTCTGCTTTCAAGTTCATTTAGATTCATGCAAGAATTAGCACTCGTGATTATAAGAAAATAGTTTCGTTTCCTTGCTGAATATTAGCTGTCATCTGTTTTTGTCTCTTAGGCACTGCCTCATGCCCTCTATGGCATCTTTCTCTCTCTTCTAAACATGGTTATTAGTTCCCTTTCAGGAAAGCAGTAAAGTAACTTTGCTTCTTAGAATCTCTAGACTTTTATTTAAGTTGTATTTTACTGGGTCAGGTCAAACCAAGATAATAATAATAATATATTTTTTGTTAACTTGATGTCTCTTGATTAGGAAATTCAATTCCATCTGCAAATTTTTAGATCTTCTTTGGAATGTAACAAAATTACAGTGGGGATAACTTATCACATTAAAATAGAGGTTGCCGAAGAGTGGATAGAGAAAATGTGGTACATTTACACAATGGAGTACTATTCAGCAGAAAAAAACAATGGAATCATGAAATTCGCAGGCAAATGGATGACATTAGAAGAAACCATCCTGAGTGAGGTAACCCAGTCACAAAAAAGACAAACATGGCATGTACTCTCTCATATATGGATTTTAGACATAGATCTGGGGAGTGCCAGCCTACAATCCTATGGCCAGAGGGTCTAGGAAACAGAATTTAGTGACTGATCGAAGAAGAGGCAGACTCCCTCGGTTAAGTACTGAGCTGAACTCAAGAAAGCCAGTAACAGAAGGGAGGACTGATGATCAAAGGGATTAAGACTGGGCTGGTTTAACCCCCAGAAACAGCTGACCAGACAAAGGTTAACTCTTGAATCCCAGGCATCAGCCTGGGAATCCAGCATGGGACTGATCAAGACCCCCTGAATGTGAGTGTCAGTGAGGAGGCCTAGGTAATCTATTGAGCAGATCAGTACCCATTCCAAGTATACACACGGACTTTGGACTCGCATAGAACAATGTGAGGTGCACTCTCACCCTGACCTCTTGGGGAAGGGTCTAGGCCCTGCCCTGGATGAAAAGACAGACTATGGACACCCCCATGGAGGGCCTCACCCTCCCTGGGAGAATGAGGGGATGGGGGGGGGGTTGGGGGAGGGCACGGGAGGAGGGGAGGGAAAGGGAGAGGGACCTGGAACTGACTTGTGAAGCAACCTTGTTTCTTATCTAAATTTAAACTGGAAAATAAAATAAAAAAAAAGAAAGGCAATGCAGGAGAGACGCACAAAAAAAAAATAAAATTAAGTATTAAAAAAATAAAATAAAATAAAATGGAGGTTGTACACTAGGGTTGGGAGTCCTATAAGCCATGTTGGAATTCTGCCACCACAATATTCAATTATATATTTTTAGCCACATGCAAAAAGGACTACTAAATTTTATTCAAAAATTCTGTTTGTCCAGTTTTTGGCTTTCAGCAATGGAGGCTCATAATTCAAATACTATTAAAACAAATGACAAGTGAGATAATCATTTTCAAATAGTGATACATAAAAGAAATATTTATTTATGAAAGAATTTATCCAATTTTCAGGAGATTGAAAAATTATAGTGTGGTATTTATTGAGGTGAAATAAGAAGTGGTTTATTTCATTTAAAAATTTTTATTTCCAACAATTGAACCAATAAGTAATTGGTATTTCCAAGCACATTTTATCAATGTGTTAATTTCTATACTATACAGTTTCCCATTTAGGAAATAATCTATGAGTCTCTCTTCATCCCATTTCCCTGAGTTACACTGCTCTCAGCCTAGATATCTATAATAATTCTGCTGTTGATAATAAATGGCTAAGTTAAATATATTTTACTGACCCTGTTAAATATTAGCTAGGGGAAGATAATCACCAGTGATTATGCATTGTGTTCAATTATCTAGTGTCATAAAACTTATTCCACTTGCATATTGGGATTTTCTGGCTAGGCTATAAGCAACTTCAGACCAGAAATGAAGTTCTATGGTATATTTTGTCTACTAATATTGGGCAAATAAGATTCAGTGACTGTTCATGAATTCAGCAAAGAGTTTTGAAGAACCACTGTGTATAGGGATGGAAATGAATATAATATGACATAATTGTATGCCTTGCATTTACAAACTAAGGTATACTTCATAATCAAAGTCTAAATAGTACAATACCATATGAAATTAGGATAATATTACATGACAATTATAAGCAAATCAATTGCATCAGATAATAATCATATGTAACATCTCATGAGAGTAGGAGGCAGACTGTGCAGAGTATTGAGTCAAAATAGAGAAAGAGAAATGAAATGTATAGTAAATAGTGTACAGTTTTGTTTTCATTTTTATTGTTTTGTTTTTTGAGACAGGATTTCTCTGTGTAAAAAACTCTGACTGTCCTGGAAATCATTTTGTAGACCAGAGTGGCCTAAAACTCATAGAGATCCACCTTGTTCTACCTCCCAAGTTCTGGGATTAAAGACATGTGCCACCACCATTGGGCAAGAGTATAGTTTTGGGAAAGGGTAAAAACAAATCAGGAAAGTCATAGGTCAGATAAGTAGTCTGAGTTTCTTATGTATGGTTCATTCTTCCTTTGTTTTTTTCTGATTTTATTCATAAAACCATCTCTACGGACTAAAATGCAAGTGTCTATCTGTCAAAAGTCAGCATCTCTATTGAACTTTTCTTTACAGTCCAACCAAAAATAAATCTTCATCATTCGAAAGCCTGTACCATTCTATTTATATCTAAAGTACCTTTTTGTTTATTTTTTTAGTTTTTAGATTATGTAATTACCTCATTTCCCCCTTTCTCCATCCGACTCTTCCCATGTACACTCCCATTATTATCTTTCCAAAGGTTCACAAATTTGAATGCTTGGTTTCCATTGTTGAAAGATTTAGAAATGAGTAGGAGATTTGGTCTTGTTGGAGGAAGTGTGTCACTGAGGTATGCTTGGAGGTTTCAGAATCCTATGCCCATGCCACTCCGGTTGGCTCTCGCTCTACTTTGTGCTTATGGATAAGGATGTAAGCTGTCAGCTACTGCTTCAGCACCATGCTCGCCTGCCTGCTGCTATGCTACATGCTATGATGATCATGAATGCACCCTTTCAAACTAAAATCTCCAGTAAACTTTTTTCTTCTTCTGTAAGTTACCTTGATCATGGTGTTTCCTCTTAGCAATAGAAAATATGCATATGTACATAAAATGTGTATTCCTAAGTCTGCACATTGTTACTTCTATGTATGTTTTGAGGGCTGACTACTTGGTATTGGTATTGGATAACCAATTGGTGTGCTCTTCTCTGAAGAAGACCATTTCTCTTCCCTCTTTCAACATTCCTTAGTAACCTGTAGGTCTTTGTATAAGGTTGAGGTTTCATGGTCTGTCCATGTTAGCATGTCTATTGGTGTTATCATTGTTCAGCTCATTTTTAGCTAGTCATGCTGATGACACACCACTCTTGCCATTTCTGGCATTCCTAGGAGACACACTGTCACAGGAAACTTCCTGATCATCTGGCTCTTACAGTCTTTCTACCCCCTCTTTCACAATGATCCTTTTATTATTTAGCACAGCTATACATGTTCATGTTTCATCTTTTCTATCACCATACATAGAGAAATCTTCTTTTTGATTTATATTGTACTTTCTAATTAAAAACAAGTTTTCTTGTATGGTTCTATTGTTCTCTTGGTTGCAGATGAAAGTAAAATTAAGGCTCCAAACCCGAGCTTTACTACCACCAAGTAGTGGGACCATGCCTTCATCCTGTGACTGATTGAAGCAGAGGCAAACACACAATTAAGCACTGAACTGAACCCAAGGAACCCAGTGGCAGAGAGAGAGGAGCGATGAGCAAATAGGCAAAGAATGGGCTGGCAAAACTAGCAGAGACAGCTGATCTGAACAGGGGAGAGCTCTTGGACCCCAGACTGACAGTGGGGAGGCTAACATGGGACTGATCTGGACCCCCCCCAAATGTGAGTGTCAGTGAGAAGGCCTGGGCAACCTATGGGGCCTTGAGCAGTGGATCAGTGTCTATCCCTGGAATACAAACAGTCATTGTGTGCCCATAGCACAAAGAAGGATGCTCTCTAAGCCTGGACTCTTAGGGGAATGCCTGGACCCTACCCGGAGTGAAATGACAGACTCTAGATATCCCCTATGTGGAAGGAATTGGCAATAGGGTGGGAGGCTGGGGGGGAAGGGGAGTGCAGGGGGAGGGGAGGGAGAGGGAACTGGGATTGACATGTAAAACAAGCTATTTAAAATTAAAATAAAAAATGATAAAAACATTTTCAAATTTCACACCAACTCTGTACTATTAGTTTCATATTCATCAAATAATTCTTTATGTTTATGAAGATGACAACAGGTTTGCTTGTATATAAAAAGTTGCTAATCTAGACTATACTTCAGATGACCATATAAAATGCCACTTAACTTATTAGAGAGCTTCACTTCATTGTTATTTATTTTCTTCAAAAACAAATATTTAGAAAGGATAACCATAATTTAGTTTCATTTTTCTATATCCCAAATAACAATGTTATTTAATACACATTGTGATATATTCAATGTATATTAAATAATTTACTTTTTGTAAAAGGACAATTAAGTGAGAGTTTTCTTTTCAAATTTAAAAAGGTACAGTCACTGTAACCTATGTTCAATTTCAGTGTATTTAGTGCATCTCAGGAAAATCTTTCATGCCCATTTTCATATCATTTTTTCAACTTTAGGATATCATTAATTTTCTTTCTATTTCTACAGATTAGCCTTTTATAACCTTTTATAACCTTTTTTAATTTATAACCTAAGTTAGTCCGTTTATATTAATCTGGGTTCTATCCCATAGCGTTACCACTCTTTCATCTTGTACCTCCTGTTTCATCTTTATGTCTCCTGACATCTCTTACATGACTAGATTCCTCTTCATTTCTCTCCCTGGAAATCCCACCTATGCCTCCTACCTAGCTATTGGCCATTCAGCTTTTTATTACACCACATCACAACAAATACATCTTCACACAGTGTACAAACATCCCACAACATCAGGCTACAGGCTTGCTGATCTGTACCATCCCCCATGAGTCCCAGTCAGTTTATTCCATAGGCCAAATTCTCATGGTATCTCTGACCCCTGTGGTTCTTCCAGTACTTCCTCCCCTTTCTCCAGTACTCCGTGTGCTCTGAGGATATGGAGCAAGGGGAACATTTCTTCACTGCTGGTGGGATAGCAAACTTGTAAAACCATTTTGGAAATCAACATGGCAGTTTCTCAGAAAATTGGGAATCCATCTACCTGAAATCCCAGCTATACCACTCCTGGACATATCCCCAAAGAATGCCCAATCATACCACAAGAACATTTGCTCAACTATGTTCATAGCAGCATTATTTGTAATAGCCAGAACCTGTAAACAACCTAGATGTCCTTCAACTGATGAATGGACAAGGAAAATGTGGTACATTTACAAAATGGAGTGCTACTCAGCTGCTAAAAAAATTACATGAAGAAATTTGCAAGCAAGTGTATGTGACTAGAAAAAAAACACACTGGGTGAAGTATTCTAAAACCAGAAAGACAAATGAGGTATGTACTCACTTAAAAGTGGATATTAGATTTAAAGTAAAAGATAAGCATGCTATGATCCAAAGACTCAGAGAGGATAAGTAACAAGGAGTTAAGGCTTAAGGGAGGATGAAAGGATCTCCCTATAAAGGGGGAATTGATTAGATTTCATGGGTGGACTGATAAGGCATTGGGAACATGATGGGAGATGTAAATATGTCTCTCTTATTGGTTGATGAATAAAGCACTGTTGGCCAATAGGGAAGCAAGATAGGTGAGACTAGGAGGCCAGGAGGAATCTGGGAAATGTAGTCAAGAGTGGACAGTCACCATGTGATCCCAAGAGGAAAGGGTGCAAGTCTGGCATCCTCAGAAAGATAAGTCCTTATAAAAATATATATTAGTAATTATGGGTTAATAATTAAGTCAGAGCTACACATTAAGAAATCATAGCAAGGGGCCGGGCATTGGTGGCGCACGCCTTTAATCCCAGCACTTGGGAGGCAGAGGCAGGTGGATCACTGTGAGTTCGCGGCCAGCCTGGTCTACAAGAGCTAGTTCTAGGACAGCCTCCAAAGCCACAGAGAAACTCTGTCTCAAAAAACCAAAAAAAAAAAAAAAGAAAGAAAAGAAAAGAAATCATAGCAAACGGCCAATAACTTCAAAACTAATATAGTGTCCTGTGTGTTCATTTGAGACTGACTCGGCTCTGGGACCAGGCTACAGGGATGAATGAACGTTACAGGAACAGGAAGGATTAATTCAGGGAAAATACTGAGAGAAAAGACTGTAATTGGGAGCCATTTCAGGAGTGAGACAGAAACCTCCATGGAATCTGCAACAGTAACCCTAGCAAAGAGACTATATTTTCTAAGCCATGTTTTCTCTTCCTGTCTTTAAAAATGCCTTTTGGGTAACTTACCACTAACCCCTTTGTGAGTATGTGCTTTCAACTCTCTTCCCAATATGATACCCTTTCTGACTCCATCAGAGGGATGAGGAGTTGTGAAATGGAAAGTTCTTCTTGGATTATGATAATGTATAAAATTGTGAAAGACAGGAATACTATTTGGGGTAAAGAATTTAGTTTTTTCTAAATAGTGTATCTGGTCCCTTTCTCAATTTCTTTTCTGAAGCTTGGAGGAAACCCTCAAATTTCTTTGTATCTTCCAAACCTATCTACCATTTCAAAAATATTATTGACCTTTCATGAAAGCCACAGGGGAACCTCACTATGTTAAAATAATATTATGTTTTATGTTATATGATTTCAGCTTCTCTGATCCATGTAAGTTAAGGACAATAGTTTTCACAGCTCTAACCTATCCAGATATAGTTTAGAGCCTTATCTGGTAGGTAGTTTTAAGTAAAGATTTACCAATACGAATTGGCAAAGAGGTTTTAACTTACCATCACTTTGCCATAAGAACAGGTGTTGCAAATGTAACTATTTTTCTATTGCATACTGTTTTTAGGCTTGGCATTGCTTATTACAAGGAGCAAAACTTAGGATTTAATGGAGAGTTTAGGCAGCTAATTATGATTGAAGTATTGGTAGTGTTCAGTACAAGTTCTATTTTTAATACATCACTGTTGCTGCGGCAAAGGCTATTTTTCTTGATTGACTGGATATAGGTTCATTCATTAGGAAATATTTGGGTATAGATTATCCCTCCAAGTTCATTAATCAGCAGAATTGGCATATTGTTGAGATGACCCAAGGCCTGGAAGTGTTGCCACATACCTGTTTGTTACTTTAAATGTAGGCTTGCAATTAGAATGTGCTTACTATGCATAACATTAGATACAGTTTAGTAGAAAGTGAAAACTGGAAGATCCTTAGAGGTAATTTTCTACTATCTACTTACATTTACCAGGAAGGAACTTACTGTGGCTCAAATCATCTAGAAAGCAAATGGGTCAGAATCCTTACAGGGCTGAATTTCTATTTTCAGATTCCTATTCTAATGGTGATTATATTTCCTATTTAATTTCTTAATTGGCTTGGTCTAAAATGAGTTTATCGCATACTGTGTATCTTGTATCAAAATTAAAAGTGAACACTGAGCTAAGCAATTGCTTAACATTACATTGAAAATCAAGGGAGTGATTGATTATTAACAAGATAAGATAAAACTTTTCAAAAGCATTGTGAAAGATAGATGGCTCTGTATGGAGATGATTTCTGGTTGTTGATGACTGATTCAAGACACATGATTTGGAACTGATTATTTGGATTCATATTTACATGTGTGTCCACTCCAAATCGTCAAATACAGATTGGGTTAGATTGTATTTTTATCATGCAACACTTACCTAGATTGTTAAGTCCAAGTATAGCCCAAGGAAAAACAACATTGGTACTTAGAGTTCAGAGTAAACACAGTATTATTCTTTACATCAAATGTACATGCATTTTCGCAAAATACCCAACGTGATATGTGTATACACTAAAGCTTGATAAATACTGGAATAGAATTTGCACTCTTTGCCAGGCGTTGGTGGCACACGCCTTTAATCCCAACACTCAGGAGACAAAGGCAGGCAGATCTCTGTGAGTTTGAGGCCAGCCTGGTTTACAGAGCAAGCGCCAGCATAGGCTCCAAAGCTACACAGAAAAACCCTGTCTCGAAAAAAGCCAAAAAAAATTTGGACTCCTTTTTAGCTACTTCATAGTTCTTACTGGAGAACATGTTGGGTATTTTCTGAACTAGCCTGTGACAATGGGGGCCACATCATCTGTAAGCATCATGACTCTAAGTCCTGCTAGATCTTTAAATTGAGTCATGCACTGGATTTCTAATGTTGAAAATCCCAGAAGTCTTTTGAGGAGACAATTCAGAAAATGAACTGTTCCTTATCTCAGATATCTGTTTTGTTGCTCAGAGTCTGGGTGATCATGCAGTTGGCCAGGATATGTCAGGGAAGGACTTTTGCAAATTTCAGACTGCTGTACACCACCTGAAATTCATTAATGTTTCCTGTGGGTAAATTTTCATTCACTTAAGTGGTAATTCATGAGAAATAAAAGTCATTTCTGGAAGTTACCAATAAAAAAGAAAGAGGGAAAAGAAGGGAGAGAAAAAGAGAGAGAGAGAGTTCTTATACTCCATGTTAACATGTTTCTTGTTAATGCATTAGACAGTAATGATGTAAGTGGGATCTCTGATAGTACAATCAGGAAAGTTACAAATGCTATCCATACCCTCTAATCTTTCTGGATCCCAGGACAGGTCAGCCAAGCAAATGTTTTCCAGTTATTTTTGTGTTCATTACCTTACCTAAAACCATATTTTTAAAATGTATCACTTTCATTTACTTATGGATGAGGTTTGTGAAATAATAATTAATGATCTTTACTGCTACGCTGAAAATGCCCACTAACCTGAAATCCAGTTCATCACCATAGTGTGGTCATTTCTGTGTCAGATTTCTAATGTTCCTATGTTTTTGTTCAGTCCTGCCTGAGCCATTAGCATCTTTCCTGTGGGGACAACAGGCCTTGGCCAGAGACCCACTTCCCCATCAGCCTGGGACCAGGCAGCTGTAAGACAAGGTTTACCAAAAACATGTTTACTAAAAATAATACAATGCACAGGGCAATAAGTTCCTGAAAAGGGCTTGCCCACTGGAACTCCCTGACCTCGACCTTTTCCAAAGATTAACCGCCTCTTTCTAGCCACCCACAGCCACCTCTGGTGTCAGGGTATATAATAACCAGCCAGAGTAGGAATAAAGGAGAGCCTTCTTGAGGAGCCTTCTGGTCTCTGTGTCATTAATCCCGACACCCTCCGCACATTCTCGGATACAGGCTGCGCAGCAGGCTCGGCACTTTCCTACATTTCTGGCTCTGGTATAAGTCTTTGTAACAAAAATTTCTTTCTGAACTATAAATATGATGATTGTTAATAATCTCCTTGTAGAATAGGTACAGTGATAGCACTTAAGTAAAAGCCTTGTGGTAATTTAGTACATTAGTTTGCACAAAGTGTTGAGAATAGTGCCTGTATTATGATTACCATTCAAGGATGAGTCCTTAATCTACCTTTCTAGTGAAATCTACCTATTTCTTTTCCCTCATCTATGTCTTATAACACATAAGATATTATATGAGTTATGTCTGTTCCTCATACTGTTTTCCTTCACTAAAATAAGCATGCATAAGTCTTATACCTGAAAAAGTTCCAGTTCTCATTTTGAGCCTGAATAGTTTCCTGGCTTTGAAGACTTCTTTTGACAGCAAAATGTCTTTGATAACCTAGCTTATTTATTTGTATATTATTTGGGAGTTTCTAGTGTTAGAAGCTTATAGATAATGCATAGTAAAATATATGTTATCCAAATAGAATGTATGACAATATTTCAAATTTCATTCCTGTGAACATTCAAACTAAAATAACCAAATTACTACCACAAGGAACTGAACAGCTAATTTATGTAAAGAGAACATCAGGTGGTCATCATTTATAAAAATTCAAAAGAGAACTAGTTGCTTGTGACCTTGAAGCAGATAATGACTTCTAGAAGAATGAATTGGACCAGCAATTTTAGACATATTTTTAAGACACTATTACTTGTTTTCTTTGAAAATTATTAATTCCAAATAGAATTATAGGCATAAGTTACTTACAAATTATACTTATTTTAAAAGAGATATAGTTAAATAGAATTACTTCAAATAAGTGGTTATAGAAAAAATATGGGGAGGTGAGGCAAGCCTAACTTCTTGGGCCCTGAGCAGAACCACCGGAGACCTGAGGACTGTGCACAGTGGATCCCAGCCCAACGGGATTCAGCACACCCAGAAACTGCCAGCTTCCAAGACCCATCCTCCATCTACAGGACAGGAGAGGTGAGGATCCAGCCTACCAAGAGTTTGCTAAGGTCCCGATACTAGGACAGCCTCCATCCACGCAATAGGAAAGCCACCAGGATATTGGACTTGCTCCCACCCACTGGAAAGGAAACGTGATAATATACCCACCAGGGGAGGAAGAGACTCTTTCTGCACCCACAGGAAGAAATGATGGGAAGGAGACAATACAAAAACACACCCACCAACAGAAAAATCAATATGACACTGCCAGAAACTAGAGAATCTACACCCGCAAGACCTGAACAGTCCACTGCAGAAGAAGCAGATGAGAAAGACCTTAAAAACAACTTCATGAAAATGATAGAGGCCCTCAAAGAAGATATGAGAAAATCCCTTGATGACATGGAAGTAAAAACAAACCAAAAAAATACAAGAAATGGAGGAAAAAACAATCCAAAAAAATTTTAAAAAGGCAAGAAATGAAAGACAAACCAAAAAATTCAACGAATGCAAGAAAGAGAGGAAAAGACATACCAAAAATTACAAGAAACAATGCAAAAAGTGCAAGGGTTGAAAGCTGAAATAGAGACAATAAAAAAAACCCAGTCTAAAGGAATGCTGGAAATAGAAAATCTGGGAAAATGGACAGGTACTACAGATACAATCATAACAGAATACAACAGATGGAAGACAGAACCTCAGGTGTTGAAGATACATTAGGGGAAATAGATTCATGGACCAAAGAAAATCTTAAGTTCAACAAATCCCTAACACAAAATATCCAGGAAATATGGGACACCGTGAAAAGACCAAACCTAAGAGTAATAGGTATAGAAGAAGGTGAAGAAATCCACCTCAAAGGGGTAGAAAACATATTCAACAAAGTCATAGAAGAAAACTTTCCCAACTCAAAGAAAGACATGCCAATGAAAGTACAAGAAGCCTATAGAACACCAAATAGAGTGGATCACAAAAAAGTCCCCTCGCCACATAATAATCAAGACCCCAAATATACAGAATAAAGAAAGAATATTAAGAGCGGCAAAGGAAAAAAGGCCAAGTAACATACAAAGGCAAACCTATCAGAATCACACATGATTCTCCATGGAAACTCTGAAAGCCAGAAGGCCCTGGATAGATATTCTACCAACACTAAGAGACCATGGATACCAACCCAGACTGCTATACCTAGCAAAGCTTTCAATCAGTATAGATGGAGAAAACAAGATATTCCATGACAAAACCAGGTTTAAACAATACGTATCCACTACAGCCCTACAGAAAGTTCTGGGAGGAAAACCCCAACCAGAAAAACACAGGCAATATATAATCCCACCTTACCAACAGAGAAAAGAAAAGAGGTGGAAATCCACATATAATTCCACCACCATCAACTATTCCAAAACAAACAAGAATGAGCAATCAATGGTCATTAATATCCCTCAATATTAATGTTCTTAACTCGCCCATAAAGAGACACAGGCTGACAGAATGGCTTCGAAGACAGAACTCATCCTTCTGCTGCATATGAGAAACACACCTCAGAGTTAAGGGTTAGGAAAAGATTTTCCAATCAAATGGACCCAAGAAACAAGCAGGGTGGCAATCCTAATATATAACAAATTAGATTTTAAAATAAAATCAATCAAAAATGATGAAGGAGGGCACTTTATACACATCACAGGAGAAATCCACCAAGACGAAGTTTCAATTTTGAACATCTATGCCCCAAATACAAAGGCACCCATGTTCATAAAAGAAACATTACTAAAATTCAAATCACATATAAAGCCCCACACACTTATAGTGGGAGACTTCAACACCCCATTCTCATATCAAGACAGGACTACCAAACAGAAAGTTAACAAAGAAGCAAAGGAACTAACAGAAGTTATGACCCAATTAGGATTAACAGACATCTATAGAACATTCTACCCAAATAAAAAGGAATATACCTTCTTCACAGCGCCACATGGAACCTTCTCAAAAATTGACCACATACTTGGGAACATATAAAACCTCAACAGAAATAAAAAAAATTGGAATAATCCCATGCATCTTATCCAATCACCATGCATTAAACTTAGAATTCAACAACAACACAAATTGCAGAAATCCTACAAACTCATGGAAGTTGAATAATGCACAACTGCACCATTCCTGGGTTAATGAAGAAATAAAAAAAGAAATTAAAGACTTCCTATATTCAATGAGAATGAGGACACAACATATCCAAACTTATGGGACACTTTGAAATAGGAGGAACTTCATAGCATTAAGTGCCCACATGAAGAAACTGGAGAATAGTTACACTAGAGAATTAACAGCAAAAATGAAAGCTCTAGAGCACAAAGAAGCAAATTCACCCAGGAGGAGTAGATGCCAGGAAATAATCAAATTGAGGGCTGAAATCAATAAAGTAGAAACTAGGAAAACAATACAAAAAAATCAATGTAACGAAGAGTTGGTTCTTTGAGAAAAATCAGCAAGATAGACCAACATTTATCCAAACTTACCAAATGACAGAGTGTGACCATTCAAATTAACAAAATCAGAAATGAAAATGGGAACATAACAATGGACGCTGAGGAAATCCAGAGAATCATCAGGTCATACTTTAAAAACCTGTACTCCACACAATTTGAAAATCTAAAGCAAATGGACAACATTCTTGATAGATATCACTTGCCAAAATTAAATCAAGAACAGATAAGCAATTTAAATAGACCTATAACTGCTAAGGAAATAGAAGCAGTAATCAAAAGTCTCCCAATGAAAAAAGCCCAGGTCCAGATGGCCTCAGTGCAGACTTCTACCAGAAATTCAAAGAACAGCTCATACTATTTCTTCTCAAATTATTCCACGCAATAGAAGCAGAAGGGTCTTTGCCAAACTCTTTCTATGAGGCTTCAATAACCTTGATACCCAAGCCACACAAAGACACAACTAAGAATGGGAAATTCAGACCAATATCCCTTATGAATATTGATGCAAAATACTCAATAAAATACGGGCAAATTGGATTCAAGAACACATCAGAAAACTCATCCACCATGATCAAGTAGGTTTCATCCCAGGCATGCAGTGTTGGTTTAACATATGAAAATCCATCAATGCAATCCACCATATAAGCAAGCTGAGAAACAAACATCACATGATCATCTCACTGGATGCTGAAAAAGCCTTTGACAAAATCCAACTCCCCTTCATGATAAAGGCCTTGGAGAGATATGGGATAACAGGAACATACCTTAACATAATAAAGCTATATACAGCAAACCAACAGCCAACATCAAACTAAATGGACAAAAACTCAACGCAATTCCTCTAAGATCAGGAACAAGACAAGGCTGTCCACTCTCTCCATACCTCTTCAACATTGTACTTGAAGTTCTAGCTAAAGCAATAAGACAACAAAAGGAGATCAAGGGGATACAAATTGGAAAGGAAGAGGTCAAACTTTCACTATTTGCAGATGATATGATAGTTTACGTAAGGGGACCCAAAAAACTCTACCAGGGAACTCCCATGCTCTTGGATAGGAAGGCTCAACATAGTAAAAATGCCAATCTTACTGAAAGCAATATACAGATTTAACACAATCCTCATTAAAATCCCAGAAAAATTCTTCACAGACCTTGAAAGAACAATAATCAATTTTGTATGGAAAATCAAAAGAATGAAGATAACTAAAGCAACCTTATTCAACAAAGCGGCATCTGGAAGTATTACCATCCCTGAATTCAAGCTCTAATACAGAGATGTAGTCCTGAAAACAGCTTGGTATTGGCACAAAAATCGACACGTAGACCAATGGAATCGAACTGAATACCCTGATATTAGCCCATACATGTGTGAAAATGTGATTTTCAACAAAGAAGCTAAAATATACAATGGAAAAAAGAAAGCATCTTCAACAAATGGTGCTGGCATAACTGGATGCTGGCACGTAGAAGAATGCAGATAGAATCATGTCTATCACCATGCACAAAACTTAAGTCCAAATGGATCAAAGACCTTAACATAAATCCAGCCACACTGAACCTCTTAGAAGAAAGTGAGAGGCACCCTTAAAGGAATTGGTACAGGAGATCACTTCCTGAACATAACTCCAGTAGCACAGACACTAAGATCATCAATTAATAAATGGGACCTCCTGAAACTGAGAAGCTTCTGTAAGGCAAAGGACACAGTCAGCAAGACAAAAAGGCAACCCACAGATTGGGAAAAGTTATTCACAAACCCCACATCTGACAGAGGACTGATCTCCAAAATTTGCAAAAAACTCAAGAAGCAGGTCTCCAAAACAACAAAGGATCCAATCAAAAAGAACTAAATAGAGAATTCTCAGTAGAGGAGTCTAAAATGGCTGAGAGACACTTGTGAATGTGCTAAACATTTCTAGCCATCCGGGAAATGCAAATCAAAAACAACTCTGAGATACCATAATCTTAATCCTCTCAGAATGGCTAAAATAAAAAACTCCAATGACAGTTTATGCTGGAGAGGATGTGGAGAAAGGGGAACACTCCTACACTGCTGGTGGGAGTGCCAACTTGTACAGCCACTTTGGAAATCAGTATGGAGATTCCTCAGGAAAATGGGACTCAGTTTATCACAAGACCCAGCAATTCCGCTCTTAGGCATATACCCAAAAGATGTCCATTCATACAACAAGGATGTCTGTTCCACTATGTTCACAGGAACAGTATTTGTAATAGCCAGAATCTGGAAGCAACCTAGATGCCTCTCAACTGAAGAATGGATAGAGAAAATGTGGTACATTTACACAATATACTATTCAGTGGAAAAAAACAATAGAATCTTGAAATTTGCAGGCAAATGGATGGCACTAGAAGAAACCATCCTAACTGAGGTAACCCAGTCACAAAAAGAGAAACATGGTATATATTCACTCATTTATGGATTTCAGACATGAATCAGGGGACTGCCAGCATAAAATCCCACTGCCAGAGAGTCTAGAAAAGAGAACCTTCATCCAGCGATTGATGAAAGCAGAGGCAGATACCCACAAACAAACACTGAACTGAACTCCTGGATTCCAGTGTCAGAAAGAGAGAACTGATGGGCAAAGGAGTTAAGACTAGGGTGGTTGAACCCACAGAAACAGTTGAACTGAACAGGGGGGGAGCTATTGAACCCCAGATGGATGGCTGTGTGGAAAGCATGGGACTGACCTAGACCCACTGAATGTGGGTGTCAGTGAGAAGGCTTAGGTAATCAATGGGGCCTTGGGTAGTATTTATCCCTGGCATACAAATAGACTTTGTGTGCCCATGCCACAATTTGGGAGGCTCTCTCAGCCAGTACTTTTGGGGGAGGGCCTAGGCCTTGCCCCGGATGAACTGACAGTCTGGAGATCCACCATGGAGGGCCTCACCTTCCCTGGGGATCGGAATGGAGATCGGGTGGTGGACTGGGGGACCTGGTGGGGAGGGTGGGGGAGGAAGGGAGGGAGAAGGAGCTGGGATTGACATGTGAAACAAGATTGTTTCTAACCTAAACAAAATAATAATAATTATTATTTTAAAAAATCTACTCTAAATGAAATAAATTTAATAACCACCGATAAAAAAGAAAAGAAAAATATGAACCAGAATTAAAATGTAAAGGAATCCAATAATGAATCCTATCAATATACCTATGAACTCGTTTCTTTAAGTGTGGCTTCTAGAGCTCTAAATCAATATCCATTGCAGGTGCCAGTAAAAATTTTACCCTACCTCTTTTTTAATAAATGTTATTTAAATTAGAAATAATCTTATTTCACATAATAATCCCAGTTCCCTCTCCCTCCCATTCTCCCATTCCCTCCCACTGACCCCCCCCCATTCACTCCTCAGGCAGGGTGAGGCCTTCCATGAGGGATCATCAAAATCTGTCAAGTCTTTTGGGGCAGTGACTAGGCCCTCCCCCGTGTACCTAGGCTAAGAAGTCTGTGCATGCACTAGGGATACATTCTGGTTCCACTGCCAGAGGCTCCATCTACTCCCAGTTCTCCTAGCTGACATGCATGTTCAGGGGGCGTGGTTTGGTCCAATACTGGTTTCCCAGATATCAGTCTGGGGTCCACGAGGTCCCACTTGCTCAGGTCAGTTGTTTCTGTGGGTTTCCTCAGAGTGGTCTTGACCCCTTTGTTCACACTCCTCCCTCTCTGCAACTGGATTCCAGGAGTTCAGCTCACCTTATTTTGAGGGTCATGGTGACTCATGCCTTTAATCCCAGCATTTGGGAGGCAGAGGTAGGAGGATCTCTATGAATTTTAGGCCAATCTGGTCAATGTGGTAAATTTCAGGTCAGCAAAGGTTACATACATAGTGAAATCTTGTCTCAAAAAGCCAAGACTATTTTTTAAATTATCAGTAGCTTCCCAAATCTATGAAACAGAATCTATGGGGAAAAACTATCAACCATTAACCCATATCCACCCAAGAATAAAATGTAGATATGCATAATGCTTGAGAACCACTTCATTAAAGCTCAAGTTTGGTTTCATAGCATTTTCTGTGGCCCCCAAAAGGAGCTTGCTTTGATTTACTTAGATTTCTATGGTATTCTTTAATTGTGGACTTAAGTCTACCATTTCTCATGCTGATCCATGGTGTTGTCACTCTGGTTTTCCTTTACTTTATTTGCTTTGTTAATGTTCTCTAGACAAAGATGTTTTCCTGGTTCCTACTCTTGGAGCAATCCTCATTTGTTAAATACTTAGTGAGAAACACTTATGAAATCTGACATATTTTGAAAACTAGGGTTTGGTTTAGCATCTTCATTTTAAATCTTCTATAATGTTCAAGCTAATAAATCTTAACTTCTGCTAAACTGCCTGCTTGTGTGGAACCTGCTCTAGCTAAAAGCTTATCTTAGCTTCTATTGAAGTGCTTGCCTCTGTAAAGTCACACCCATCCCAACAGCTGCCAGAGCACAGGTTTACCTTCAAAAGTCTTGTTCTCTGGATGCTTAGGGCTATACTTATGTCCCAAATACCTGAGTGTAGTCCCAGCTGCCTGGAATGAAGTCTTTAAATTGGCTATAAACTGTGCCTCAGTGTTCAACTCTGGTCAACACCTCATAATAAAACAACTTGTAAACTACTCTGTTTTAGGGGTAATTTATTGATATTTACCTTTATATAAAAGTCAGTCCTGCTCCTCAGACCCCCTTCTACTCCATTTAGATCCTTCTTGTGTAATAAATGTGTCTGTGTTGCTTCTCTCAATTCCTCTACATTACATTCTGTCTTTGCCAAGAACTTGGCTCTTAATGGGCTTATCCTTGAGCCTGGCTTCTAATCATGACCTAGATTATGTATACAGTAGCTATTTATTTAGCAGCACCACATTTCTTATCTTCACAGATATTTGTTTTTAAATAAGAAGGCACTTTCTGCCAGCAGATGGTTAAGCTAACTCTCAACTAAGGGATGTTACAATACAGTACAGAAAAGAGTCATCCATGTAGCTCCTCTTAAGGGATCTCTCCCTCTAAAATAAAAAGAAAGTTAACTGCTCACTGTGATGATTTTCTCCTAGCAACTAAAATATTGTTTTAGTTCCAAATTCCTTGACTAATTATTTCAAACTTTGGAGGGGGGGTGTAATCACGATATTGAACCATGCATAGTTCCTGTCTAAACAGATAACATGACCAATCAATGGGATGATTAAGTGAAAAGGGTTTTTTCTTTATTTGCATTTTGGGTTTTTTTTAGATACAATACAGAAAATAGCCAGAGGTATCTAGAAGAGTGCATAGTAGAGAAAGAAAGAATTAGACTGAACATAGTCAGTAGACTGGACATGGCCAGATCTATCTGCAGAAGAGAATAGAATAGCAGGGGATAGAGAGTAGAGAGAACAGAGTAAGAGAATCAGGGAAAGAGCAGAGTGAGAACCAGGGAGGGAGGAAGGGAAGGAGGGAGGGAAGGAGGGAGGGAAGGAGGGAGGGAAGAAACAATGAAATGAATACAGCTGGGTTATAAAGAGACTGAATAGCTGTAGGGAGGGAAACCCATGAGCTGAAGGGAGTTTACAGGAGAGGAGAAGGGCTTGGACTATGACGTGTGTGACAGGAATTTGTGATTTGGGAGTCTGCAGGCCAGGATGAGCTTTGATATGCTGATAGATAACACTGGTAGCCCTAGGTCCCTTCTGCCAGAGGTAAAGGAAATGACTCCTTTTGGCAGATGGGAACTGGTTTCACAAGTCTCTGAGGAATGTTGGCTTTTGGCTTCTTTTCTAACTACCAGAAATCCTTCTTTAGTCCAGGTTGAGATCATTTCTTGACATTTGGGCTGGGTTTTTTTTTTTTTTGAGCTGGGAAACTTGGAATTTCCTTTGGACCTAACAGTTCCAATCTACAACATAGATTTTAAATGAATGTCTGCAGTATGGATACATTTGAGGGCACATTATACATACATACATAATACATGCATACTTACATGCATACACACATACAAAACCATTTGCAATGTATATGAAAACTTTTCTAAATGACTAACTTGGACATTCAGATTTATTTTTACTAAAGATTGTACTCATTTGTATTATCACCTTTAACTTGAGACCAGACAAGATAGAGAGGTATAAAAGGGATGGAATTAGAAGACTCACTAGGAAATGGAATTTAGATTTAATATAGCCTTGGTGGGCTGGGCAGGGATGGCACACGCCTTTAATCACAGCACTCAGGAGGCAGAGGCAGGTGGATCTCTGTGAGTTCAAGGTCAGTCTGGTCTACAGAGTGAGTTCCAGGACAAGCTTCAAAGCAATACAGAGAAACCCTGTCTCGAAAAAACCATTAAAAAAGGAAAAAAAGCCGGCAGTGGTGGCGCACGCCTTTAATCCCAGCCCTCGGGAGGCAGAGGCAGGGGGATCTCTGTGAGTTCGAGGCTGGGCTGGACTGACAGCCTCAAAAACAATACAGAGAAACCCTGTCTCGTAAAAACCATAAAAAAAGGAAAAATATATCCTTGACATAGCAAGTCAAGTCACAAGTGAATTACTTGGTAATTTTTTGTCTCAGTATACAACAAAAACAAAAGGCACAATTTAATGCCCTTGGCTTTTCTCTAGATATGCAGTGATAGAAATGACACACAAATGAATGAATACAGTTACTGGTTAAAAGTAAATATTTACTTTTTATGTATCTCTGGTTGGCCTGGAACTCACTATGTAGAGCAGGCTGGCCCCAGACACAGGGATCTGCTTGCTTTTGCCTCCAAAGTGCTACAAATAAAAGTAAGCACCACAATGGCTAGATAAAATTACATTGTTTATTTTGTGTGTGAATGTGGGGCACCATGCTGTGTTACATGTTTGTATGGTGGCCATAAGACCACTTGTATGATCTGGTCTGATTCTTTCTTTACACCATATAAGTCTCAGGGGTCATCAGACTTGACAGTCTGAGCCATCTTCTTGGCCCTAAATTTTTCTTATTTGAAACTTTTATGATTAGTTCAAAGACATTTTCTGTAACCCTCCACAGACCTTGAATCTGCCTGGAGTTGCAGCAGTTGTGAATAGCCCCTCATTTTCCACTTTGAAGATAGAAGTGATCAGAGAGCCATTCAGCTCAGAAGAAAATGATAGTCATCTAAGCAGGAGGTGTGTTGAGCTTTGCAGAACAAATAAGATGAAGTTGTAAAATAACATGACTCTATTACATGCTGTGGTTATAATTGGGATGCTTAGCTGGTGGTAACTAGGATGCTTGTGTTCTGAAGAGCCTGATGTGGTTTGATTTACTTGCCCTCTGTGCTATAGAACCTTTATGCCATCACTTACCCATTCAGCCAGTCTTACTCATATGCCTTCTTATGTGGCAAAAACATTGTCAGTCTTTTAAAATTATACCATCCTTTCAAATTTTCTCTTACTTTTTGTCATGAGACATTATATCCTACTGCTTGGGCTCCATCATAGTTGCAACATTCACATTCCCTGTTTAATTATAAATATTGGTGTTTTTCAGAGCATTGTTATCTGTTCTTCTCTTGTTCTGTGCTATGTCTAAGCACATTGCATATTCGGCATGATCTCTATACTTAGGATTCCTATATTCTGTATCTCTAATTCTGATTTTTTTCTCCTGTTCCAGACTTAAAATTGAGTCTCTCTGCTTGCAAAGTCCTTATGATTGTTATGCAGATGATTTCTTCCTGATCTGAAATATATACTATTTTCTTTTCCCTAGCTCCAGAGTATATCTTCAGACTCGTCCTTCCTTCCTTATGCCATTTGTTAGTGTGTTATAGAATCATATTCTCTGTCTGCCAATTGGAAGTTCAAGAACCTCTGATTCCATATTTGCCTTCCCATCAGACATCAAAATGAACTTTCACAGCTTGCTAATCCGATCTTTCCTTCTCATCAAAATTCTCATTCTAACATCCTTTGTTAGCATAACAATTACAAACTGGAAATCTATACGCAGTATGTGTTTATTTCAACAGCATGATATTTACTTTAAAAATGTTCTAACTTCTAGAGGTCATTTACATCTTTGCTCACATTTATTCCAAGACTTAGTTACTTTCTAATGCTGTGAAAAAAAACACCATGCTAAGACAACTTATAGAAGAAATGGTTTATTTTGGGCTTATGGTTCCAGGAGCATTAGATTAAATGGTGGTAGAGCAAAGGTAGAAGGTGATGGATGACTGGAGCAGCAGTTGAAAATTGAGGACTTACATGAAGCCATAACCAAGAATCACAGAGAGGGCACTAGAAATAGCACCTGGCTTTTGAAGCCTCATGGTCCACTCCAGTGGCATATTTCCTCCTGCAAGGCCATATTTTCTAAGCCTTCCAACACAATTCCACCAACTAATAGTCAAATACATGAGAATATGGAGGATATTTTATTTAAACCACTGCAAGTCTTATAATGAAAACTCTAAAACAATGGAAGAAATAAAGAATACACTAAAATATAGAAAAAAACCACATGCTTAAAAAGCTATATTAGGGAATGGAAACCAGCAGTCAGTCCAATTACCATCAAAATTTGAATGCTATCTTTCAACAAAAATAAAGAAAAAAATCTTAAATTTATGTAGAAACACAAGAGGCCCCAGATAATCAAAGCAATCCTAAGCAGAATGAATTATGAGGTTCCATCATACAGGATACAGAACAATAGAAACAAAACCAGAATGATACTATCTCAAAAGACATATAAACCAGTGGAATAGAATAGAATACCCAGATAAAAACCCTTGACACTTTTTTAAAACCTTCCAAAATTGCACACTGGGAAAACTGGATATCGACATACAGAAGAATGAAATAAGATCTCTATCTCATGCTTTATAAAATTCAGCTCTAAATGGATTAAAGACTTCAATATATGACCTGAAATTCTAAACTGTAAGAGGAAAAACTCTTGAAAACTTGTTAAGATGGTAAAAGACTTTCTGTACAGGACTTCAGTTGCTCAGGATAATGTCAAAATTCAACAAACAGGATTTCATGAAATCAAAAACGCTTCTACATAGCAAAGAAAACAGTGAAGTGAAGAGACATTATACATAAGCAACGAGCTAAAAATCAAATAACCTAATTAGTAAATAGGCTAATGAAATGAAGAATAGTACTATCAAAGATGAAAACACAAATGGTTAACAAACATTTGGGGGGAAAACAACTGTTCTACCCATCAGAAAATTGCAAATCAAAACTCTACCAAGGTCCTGTTTTACGACAGTCAGAATGACATTCATTAAGAAAACAAACAAAAAATGACTGTGAAGAGAATCACAAAAGGGAGTCCTTGTGTACTGCTGGTGGGTATGTAAATTTGTCCAGTCATTCTGGAAGTCAATAAGGAGCTTTCACAAAACAAAAACAAACAAACTCTAAATATAGAATATGTGGTATTACCCAGTTATGGCTGCCTTGGCCATTTACTTGAATGATCCAAGTCAAGCTACCACAGAGATATTTTCAGGTCAATGTTTCTAGCAGCACTATTTGACAGTGTAGAATTATCTAGGTTATAGACCCAACCTAGTTTTCCAATGCCATCTCCCTCTCCCTAATAACAGTGGACTAGATAAGGAAAACATGGCATACATACACAATTATTTTCAGCCATAAAATAGAATGAAGTCATTTCATTTGTAGGAAAATGCATGCACCTAGAAATAATCAACCAAGTGAATTAAGTCATTCCCAGAAAGGCAAATATGTATTTTCTCTATTTCTAGATTTTATATAGACACATTAAAATCCTGTATTTATATGTGACATAACAATGAAATAAAAAAGTCTAGGAGAACAAAGGAGCCTAATGGGAAAATGAAAGGGTAAAAATTCAGAGGTTGTAAGAACATGAAGGAATATACTCAATGTAAATGGATATTTGTATAAAGCTTTTTCAAAGCACCATTGAATGCATATTCTATAGCCAACCATATTTCTATTATATCTCTTTTCCAAAATATTGAACTGGTATATTGCATGCATTAGATAGTAGAAAAATATCTTACAAATACACTGGTCCTCAAAAACCACACAACCATGTTAGAAAATATAAAATATATGTAAATTAAATTACTTTCCAATAAGCCAAAGCAGACTGTAAGAATATCACACAAAAATATAGAGTAAACTGTTAGTTTTCTTGGCAGTGAAAGGGGAAAGACAAATTTTTGTATAATTATATTGGCTTCAAAGTCAGGCAGGCAGGCACCTTTGGGGAAAACTCATAAACTGATGGGGGGGGGCTGCAAGCTACTGTCTCTTGAAGAGACTGTCTATATACCCGCATAGGTATTGTTTCTGTATTCACAAAACTCTGAAGAATCATAATAAATTGGTCTATGCCACCAAGTCCCTTGGACTCATTCTCTTAAACATAGAGTACCTAGGCCCATTATAACACTGAAATGATACTCTTTAATAGTGTTTGATCTTCTGTATTTACTTTTTGAGATGTGTTCGTAGACTTGAAATGAGACTGTTCACAATTATTCATGTCTGCCATCTTCTCTTTTGAAACATATACTTTATGACTTCGAAACAAACATGACCAGCAGTATATCTGTTATCTATTTATACTGACCTGTGGCCTCAAATTGAGCCTAGTCATAAATGTATTCTTTAAATGAAGCACTCTTAAAAAATGCCTGTTCTTAATATGGTTCACTATTTGAATATGAATATGACCCTTGAAATGAAATCCCCATGCTTTTTTTCAAGGAAAACATTGATCTTGAAATGACTCCTGTACTCTTCTTGTGTACTGCAGATAATTAATCTTTCTCTGCATTTTACATTCTAGTTGTGAAATTTGGTTTTGCATTCGCCAAGATGCAAATGTCTTGAGTTCAGTTACAACCAAAGAATCCTCAAAGGAGAAGAGACTTTATATGAATACTGAAGGTTGGCTAAGGTACACAAGATAGGAAATACAGTTGCTTTATTCAGACATCTTAAATCTGAATCAAATACTTTCTTTCAGGCCCTGTGGGTATAGACAGATTATTAAGGGAGAAACGGTGGTTATTGAAACTGTAAACATTGGAAAAAATGAAGTAAAGAAATCCCTCAATAACTGAAGGTGGTAAATATGAAATTAAAAAATGGAGGTGTTATTTTGAGATTTATTTTTTAATTTCATGTGTTGAGCTGTTTTACCTACATGTATGTCTGTGCACTACATATGTGCCTACTGCTCCTCAAAGCCAAAGGAAGTTGTCAAATACACTGGAACTAGTTATAGATGCTTGTGAGCTGCCATGTGGGTGCTGGGTATTGAACCTAGGACCACTAGAAGAGCAGTCAGTACTCTTAATCACTGAGCTATCTCTCCAACACCAAAGATGTTATTTTTAAATATTTCTGAGCATATATGTACCTCATGTTGAATTTAGAATTTTCAATAAATTTGATAAATTTATGATTTATGAAACAGGGAATTTTTAAAAAGAGAAACCACAATTTGTAGAAAAAGTGCTAGGAAATTAAACATACTTTCCCATTACATGCATGTTTATTTTCTACTTTAAAAAATTGAAATAGTTGGTATGTGCTGTAGGCAGGCTCAGAAATGTTCCTTTGATATTCCTATTACTTATATTCCCTACCAACATAGAAGGACATATGATGGAAGACTTTGCCTTAGTTCATATTATCACTCTGATTGTAGTTAGAAATAGTCATATACTCTTTGCTGATTAGAATGTTAGCTCACAAAAAACTAAAAGCAAGACCAAGCCTTCTGTATTGGGTTCAGCATCTGGAATAATGTTCTGTACTTAGAAACTGTTCCTCTTCCTCTTTGGATGGATTTCCTGTACCCAAACCTAAAGGATTACACAGGTTTTGTTCCTTGGAGATCAAATTTTAGTCTAGACCCAGAGACAGGCTCTATATGTCCCCATCTTCTGCCTCTCTATTGTTCTCTCTTCCCTAGACCCAATGGTTTTCTGTTATTTTGCAAAGTTTTTGAATTGTATCATCATAGCATTACTGATGAATTGGTGTTAATGAAATCAAAGGAAGTTATTTGAAACTGACCTCTTTAACTAGATCAAATAATCCTATAATACATCTATAATACATTTGGAGTCAGGTTTCCTAAGAATGCAGGTTATCTAGTTGCTTGCATCATTAAACAAAACATTTAACACATGAGCCACACCAAGAAGCTAACATCTATCCCATTGCTTATAGAGTAGATTCTAGTTTGTTTTTTGTTTTTAACCCCCCAAAATCTACTATTGTTCTTGATTATTTATCTTGGAGACACCTGCCAGCTATCATATTGGTTACTTTTTTGAAAGCCTAGGAGTTCCTCAAAGCATGTAGATTATTATTAATTAGAGCATCTATGTTAACAATGGATGGAAGATTTTAGCTATTAAAATTACCTCACTAGATACGCCTTCAGAATCTCAGTATATGAGGAATTTTTGAAAGAACTAAAGTTGAAGAGATGACAGGGGAAGTTGAAAGAGTACAGTGCATGTACAAGGACAAGGATTTTAAAACATGAAGCAAACCCAAACCCCAGGTTTTTGTAACCATAATTCAATTTTATGTTTAAATTACCCTTACGTTTCTGGTTTCTTTTTTCTTTTATTACTTTAATTTTAAATAGCTTCCTTCACATGTCAATCCCAGTTCCCTCTCCCTCCCCTCCTCCCGCACCCCTCACAATCCCCCCCCAGCCTCCCACCCTATCGCTACTTCCTTCCACATAGGAGATATCTCCATATAGGAGATATCTAGAGTCTGTCATTTCACTCAGGGCAGGGTCCAGGCACTCCCCTAAGAGTCCAGGCTGAGAGAGCATCCCTCTTTATGTTATGGTCACACGAAGTCCCTTATGTTTCTAGTAGGAAAGGCACAGGGCATTTTTTTTTTGGAAAGCATCGGTGTACTCAAAAGTTTAAGAAACATTGTGAAGAAGGATTCTTATTACAATTAAGAAAACTCCAAATAGATAAGCATCAGATGTAAAAAAAAAAAAAGGTCAGTTATACACATGAGACAAAGCCAGGTTACATAATTATTTTATATTTCTAATTAGAATATACTTGATGGATAGGCTGAATGACTATGGAAACAGTCCACTCTGGTTACAGGCAATTGAAGAATACACTGTCTATGGAGGATATATATATATAACTGTAAGTCAGACATAAAGTAGCATGGATTTTATGACTACCATGTACCAATAACATTAAATAATGCCTCTAGTAATAAAAGAGTCCACTACTGTTTGGATGGACATTTCCTCAACACTTCTCTCATTGTTGTAATCAATACATACCAAACATTAACACACACACACACACTCACACACACACACACACACACATACATACACACCCCATAAACAGACACTCATCCATCCATGTACCAATGAAAAGGCAAGAAGGAAGAGAAAGAAAAGATTGCAAATTAAAGACAAATATCACTTTACTGTCATTTATTTTTTGTTTATAGTTATTCCTTACCAATCTCTGAACCTTGGAATGTGATAGGCTTAATACTTGGCTTTGCTTTTCTTTTCTGCCTGAATTTACTCCCTTGAGTAAATTCTTTTTTTGTTTGTTTGTTTGTTTGTTTGGTTTTTACGAACCAGGGATTCTCTGTATTGTTTTGGAGGCTGTCGGTCCAGCCCGGCCTCGAACTCACAGAGATCCACCTGCCTCTGCCTCCCGAGTGCTGGGATTAAAGGCGTGTGCCACCACCGCCCGGCCCCTTAAGTAAATTCTAGATGCTAGCCAGTCTCTACTATCACTATATGTTTTCAGTGGTAACTCTGTATCTCCACATGGTAATCTAACAACAGTCTCCAATAGTAGCATTTCCAAAATAAACTTCCTGTTATCTTGGCAAAACATATACCTTCATTCCTAACTTGATGGAAACTGCATTATTCCAATCAGTCAAACCAAGAGTTTTGGAGATGTCTTTGACTTAGCTCTACTTCTCTTGGCATTATAAGTGGATCAGGAAATCATTTTTCCTCTAATTTCAAACATTTCCTGAATCATAGATGTTTTCATCACAATCACTTGTGCTCCTCTGAGCAGACCTACCATCTTCTCTTTCTTCACTTGCTGAAGAAGTATGAGTTACCCCTCATTCCCTCCAATATCACCTTCTCAATGACACTTGTCCTGATTGATTTATAATAATGAAACACATTTGTAGAGTGAAGCCTTTTCCTTGCCAGCCACTTTGGTTGAAGTTACAGAATGTCCATTAGAATTGATGAAATGTAAATATAAACTTGTTCCCATTCTATTCCCACCTTCCCACACTCTCTATCTACCTTACCTTGAAGTAGGCTATCATTTATTACCTTGGAATATTCCATGATATTTACTTTGAAATTTTGCCCCACAAGAAATTAAGTACAGAGATTTTATCTCCTTTACTCCTTCGTATATTCACAGTGCCTGGACTACTTCCTACTTTGCATGTAGTATGAGTTCAGTATGTTGCCATTGAATGAATAAGTGATTTCTTCTTAATGAGATCTATTACACTTACAAAACTAATTCAAGCTATAAAAAACAGGGTATGAGCATGACTACATATCAAAATTAGGCATTTTATACTGATAATAATGACCATGAGTGCTCAACTGTAGATGGGACATCTATATTCTTTCCATTCCTCACCCTACTTTCAAGGCTCAGAAAACATGTCAGAAGAGAGCAGAAAGACTGTAAGAAAATCAGAGGATGGGGAAGATTGTTACAGAATGTTGTCCTCTGGATGTGGCATGGATGTTGCACACATGAACTCATAGTAGTTATAGTTATCTGCACAAGATCAAGTCAGTGGTGGTGTATAGATATGAGTAATCTATACTGTATAAGTGTATAAAACTTTCAAAGAATAAAACAAACCATTAAAATAATTCTAGCATGGAGAAGGGATGGCCTTTGAATTGCCCATGCCTGGCTGAGGAACTATTGGCAATTGATGGGCATTGGGGCAGATAGAGTCAATTTTCTTCAGAGGTGGCCACTGATAGGTTCCCCATACTCGATTGGATGACTGCACCCATGTGTATATGGGTAGCACTCAGTGGATTATTAAAAGAGGAGAACATGAAGATGGGAGGGAGATGTGTTAGTAGACTGGTTAAGGTGGAGAGATGGTTTAAGTAATAATCACAAAATGTGAAAATAAGCTAGTCAATTTGAAGCAGATATAATGAGTGCAGAAGTATTTGTTGATGGTTGCTATTATTTTGTTTATATTATGACCTTGTCATTTTTTTGACCTCAGTGTTGACAAATTTTTTTCTGGCAAACCTGAAGCTCATTACTTCCTCCTAGCTTGGATGAAGATTATTTTGTAAAAATAATCCTTTTGGTGTGAAATATATCAATTCCTTCACTTTTGTCTTAAATACACAATTTGTTTTACTGTTTGTGCTGCCAATTTACCCAGGAATGTTTTGAATGTAATTATTCAAGACTTCTTAAAAATAGGCATAATTGTTGCCCTACCCTCTCATTCATCCACATATTTCCAGTGATAATAAAGAAATCCAAATGAGAGAAACTTACCTGATTTAACTCTGTTAGCTGACTGTTTAACTTTTGCTTCAGGGGTTTATCATTTTTCATCTGTAAAATGATAATTTACTTCTCTGTCTTACATATAAGTCAAATATTTACTATATGACCTTATGACACATCTTAAGACTTGTTTTTTCCATTTTGCAGGCAAAAACTGTAACACAGTAACTTCACAGAGGGGACTATTTGGAAGTATTTCATTAAAGTATTTTAATTATCCCAACTTTTTCCCTTTTCTGTCATTACTGGTAATTTTCTCTCCTCTTTTCTTCCCAACTTCTCATAGCTAAACGCGGACGGTGTCTTTAGCCACATCCAGATCATTGTTGCTAACAGCTTTTCTTCAAGAGATTGGATGACAACTGGGTAGCTTTTCAGGGCAGATCATAAATGGACTGGAATAAACTCAGAGCAAACTCACCCTGTTCTCCTTTAACTATGAATGAACTAAACAATAGAGCTATAGTTACAAAGCTTGAAGTAGAACACAAAACAGAATGTAAGTTTTTAAAATGAAATGTCTGAAGTATCAATTAAGTAGTAATATTAAACTTGTTTCTAATTTTATCTAAAAAAGGTCCAAGACAGATTTAAAGAAAAATTAGAATCATGCTACAATTAAATTTATCTTTTAAGTCAGGGACTCTGGTGATTGTATATTATATTACCTTGGATATAAATTTTATAAAGTTCAATTACATCATAAGGAATATCTCATCTTTCTAACCAAAGTCTAGTGTGTCATGTTTAATCCTTTAATAAAAAGAAGTATAGCCATTGGCCATATACTGAAGCCTATGCAATAGATCTGACATAATTTTTTGGTTGAGAAAAATGAGATAGAAAAGATGCTGTGCAAGGTTGCTTGTTTGGGTAGTTATATTGAAGAGGCACAGTCCTTGGAATGCTTATTTATCCTCAGAAAGTCATTAGACACAGCTAGTGAATTTCTGACTCTCTGTCAATTATGACAAGGCTAAACTTATATGTAGGTGACAGGGTCATTGAATCATAATTTTCTTTAATGTTGTTTATAAAGAAGGCAGTTAATGAGAATTTTTAGCAAATCTTTAGAAGATATATAATACAATTCAAAATATTTGTCCTGATATGCCTACTGTTATACAATTATTTTCATACTTTGTTATCATTTTTAGTCATTTTTCATATCCTCCAAAAGTTATCTATTTATAATGACATTGCTTTACAATTTTGGAGACAGCTTTGTAGAACTTACATTGTGTCATAAACATTTCCATGTCTTGTAAAGTTTTGATAATCATGATTTTAACACCTGTCTAAATAACCCACTGGAAAAAATGCACTAGGATAGACATTTGGATTACTTTTAACTTAAGCCAATACAAATGTCTATTTAGTGGGCATGTACCACGTACTTGTTTTTGTGTAACAGGATATTTTCTCTAGTACACACCCTCACTGTGATGGTTCCTTTTATGTCCATTTGACATAAGCTTGAATCATTTTTTCAAAGGGAACCTCAACCGAGAAAATGCCCAACCAGAATAGCCAGTACGAAGCTGATGGAATGTTTTCTTTATCAGTGATTGATGTGGAAGAACATAGTTCTCTGTTGGTGATACCACCACTGGATTATGGTCCCGAGTGTTCAAGTTATGAGAGAGCAAGCCAGTAAGCAGCACTCCTCCATGGCCTCTGCATCATCTCCTGTCTCTAGGTTCCTGCCCTGCTTGAGCTCCTGCCCCAGTAAGGAACAGTTATCTGGAAATGCTTTTGGTCATGGTGTTTGAGCACAGCTATAAAAACCCTAATGGAGATGCCCAGACATCAGCTTAAAGGAGAAAAGATACAGTTGGCTAATGACTTCAGAGGTTTCATTTTATCAGTGGCAGCTCTATTATCTCTAGGCAGTCCATCATAGCAGAAGGGAAGAAAGGAGCAAAAATACTTACCTCCAGATATGATGGATCAAGGGTTAGAATATTGTTTTCAAAGGTATATCTCAACAGCTAACTTTCTCTAGCTAGTCTCATACCCTAAAGTTTCCATTACTCCCCCAAAATACTAGCAGCTGGAGAATAAGCCTTCAACATATGGACCTTTGGGAGTACATTCCAGATTCAAATGGAAACAACTAGTAAGTTAATCTCTCTCTGCCTAGATTGCTTATGAATTGGAAGAATAATGGGGTATATGTCATAAAGCTGTCTGACTTATATCTGTATTTTGATACGTTGTGAGTTGGATGTAAACTACTGAGAACAATGTCTGTCATACAATAAACACACCATAAATGTCAGCCAACATCATTTAGGAAGGAACAATACATCTCCCAATCCTCATACTGATCTAATGTTGACAGGCAGTCCAGTGCATTCTATTCGAAGGACAAACACATTTGATTTAACTAGAGATATGAAGTGATGTGAGAGGTAACATCTGAAGCCTGAATCGCTTTTGCTATCCCATATGTCTATACTGTCCTTTTTGCTCCCCAAAAGAATTTTAATGAAGAAAAAACTAGGCTATCCTGAGGATCCTGGTTAAATTCCTTAATTAGTCTTTGCTTGTCGCACCTGCTGTGCAGCCTGCATCTGAGAATGTAGCGAGGTGGTTGGGATAGATGACACAGAGACCGGTCGGTTGCTTTAAGAAAACTTTATGCTTCCCAAGTCAGCTTAGGAGGAGACCCCCAAGAAAAAACGCTTCCCTTTTTAAGGACTTCTGCCATCCATCTACATACAATTCTCCAACTGAGCTCTCATACACCTCTCACAGACTTCTCACCCTCCTGGCTGGTGGTTTAATCTCCGGCCACAGCAGGGAGCCGGAAGAGGCATCTAGCCTTAGGGGAGGGGGATCAAAGTTTCAGTGAGCTCGCCCTTATCTGAGCCCTATCAAGAGCTTTATAGCACTGAATTGTTTTCAGCTCCCAGGCTGAAGGGGAAGTGGGTTTCTGCTCAAGGTCTGGTGTCCCCACATTTGCTCAAACATGAAGGAAGTGTAAAGCTGACTTCATTTGTTTTGGTGCAAATACAATCTATGACTGTCATTGAATGTGAGCATAATGATAAGAAATATACATCTGAAAATTTGCAGTATGTGATTGTATAGTATGTAAGTTTGCTACAAGTCTCAGATTCTCAAAAATGGCTCAATTTTTAAAGCAGAATTGATTGACCTGTGTTGCTTCTTGTTCTTCCAGCGGCTGTCATATTGATTTTAAGCCCAGACATATATCACAGACTGTATCCTCAGAAGACAGCTATGAACACCATTTGCCTACTCTTCTAACTTGAATTAAAAGTCATCAATGAGTGGTTTGTGCTAGTCACAGCATAAGTATCTAAGATATTTGTCTGCATAGCCACTCTAAGGAACAATACGGAAATCACAAGATAACAAGACATTTGAAGCTCAGGGCAAACCTCTTGTCGCACTTGTGGCAGGCTTCTAATAAGAAGGTATTATCTGGACTGTTAAGGTCAGAAGTGGTATCCATCACATTCTCATCCCTACTTTTACAGTTCTGTAAAGTTAACACACACATACACACACACATACACACACACACACTGTGAGAGACATAGAGAGATAAAAAGAGAGAGGGGGGAAATGAAGGAGTGAGGGAGGGAGGGAGGGAGCAGAGACCACTGAGTATAAAGCCTACAAGGTACTTGAACGATCTACTTCTCTCTTAGGCCTAATAAACTCCAATTGTACTAGAAAATGCAGTTTATTAACTCCTATAAACCAGGATTCAATGATGCCATGTCCCAGGAAAATAAAATGAAATGAAAAGAGTTAAGTAATATTGAGAGCTTTGAACATACAATACAATGGATGAACTCCAGGAATTTCATTTTTGATTTATATGAACAGTGGGTTGGTTTTTTTTTGTCATAAAAATAAGAAAAAGAAAAGCACTGGAGTGCTGAGATACTTCCCTGTACTAGTATAACCCATGAGGAAACAAAAGCTCTGCCTATGAATAAGCCCTAAAATCTATCAGAAAAGAGAGTCCCGTCATTTTCATTGTCACAGAAGAAAGAGCCCTCTGCCAAATGGGGAAGTAGATGTCATACTGACTGAGGTTGCATTTTACGACACCAGGAAAATGGAATCTGACTTGAAAGGCCCAGAAGAAGACTGGCAAGCCTTTGTAATGCTGGTTGTAAGGGTCAGGACAAACACTGATGTCACAAGCTAGCTGGAGTAGAGCTGGCTTTCATTGAATAGGGTTCTTTCCTAAGACATTCTGGCCTCTGTAGAATCATAAGCATCTTGTGTATAAGAAGTGGGAGTGCTACTGTAATTTTGAAGCGGTTTTAAAGGACATCGTTGTGCAATGATTTAACATAGAAAAAATTGTAAATGTAGGTGTTTTTCTCTAAGTACAATTGTTGAAAGGGAGAATTTTAAACAGCTTTCTTCACTTTTAGCTGAGATGACACACAGGTTGTCCTTGGTGAGACAGAAGGCTAGCTGTTGAGTCTGAAAGGTATGTGCATGTGGAATCCAATTAGAAAGAAACTGGTTCCCAATGATCTCTTTCATAAAATGGCATACAGAGCTTCCTGCTGGGGAGAATCTTTTTGAAAATTCATTGATTTATATCAATCATTTTTCTCCTCCAATCCTTCACTACAATACATACATACATACATACATAAATACATGTGCACACACACACGCATGCACACGCACACACACACACACACACACACACACACACAACTGGAATGGGGCTAATGTGTTTCTAGTCCTTGCTTCTGATCTTTGAACCACGTGCACACCTTCAGTCAACTGCATACATATTACAGAATGTAATAGTGTGTACTAATGAGTTCAACGGATTTGCATGGACTCATGTTGCATCACTTTTTAGTTATGTGATCCCAGACAAGGTAATTAACTTCTCTGAGCTTCGTTTTCAATAATGTAATATGGGACTATAAATACTAACTACCTTATAGACTCACTGTGAAGATTAAGTGACACAGTGTAAAAAGAGCTGTGTACAATGTCTGATCAAACATTCAAAACAGTAAATTTCTGTTTCTGCTGTTGGCTGAGGTGTTGCAATGCATACTTCACCTGTGTGATCATCAAACTGCTTTCACCTCATAAGGGCTATCTTGTCAGGACTGGTCATAATGCCATGCTTCTAGGTCACAGTTCCTCAATAGATAGCACTTAAAAATAAATTATGATGTATGTTTGTGCTATAAGACACAGCTTCTTAAACTGTCAGTATGACCCTATATGCAGTCAGGTAGCTTAATATTGTGTGACAAACATTTAGCAAGAGGAAGTTTCTGAACATACACTGCTTAAAAATAACACTCTAAAGTGGGAGTACTTTCCTATATTGCATCACATATTGTCATTGCAGCTCTGAGTCTGGAAACAGATTATGTGCACTTTGCTGCTGTTAAGAATCCAGTTGCAGAGAGAGAGGAGTGATGAGCAAAGGGGTCAAGACCAGGCTGGAGAAGCCCACAGAAACAGCTGACCTGAATAAGGGTGAGCTCATGCACCCCAGACTGATAGCTGGGAAACCAGCATAGAACTGACCCAGATCCCCTGAATGTGAGTGTCAGTTAGGAGGTCTGGTTAATCTATGAGGCCTCTGGCAGTGGATCAGTATTTATCCCTGGTATATGAGTGGACTTTGGGAGCTCATTCCACACAGAGGGATACTCTCTAAGCCTAGATACATGGGGGAGGACCTAGGCCCTGCTCCAAATGATGTGACAGCCTTTGAAGATCCCCCATGGAAGGCCTCACTCTCCCTGGAGAGCAGAAAGGAGATAGAATAGGGGTTTGGTGGGAAGCAGGGGAGGAGGGGAAGAAGAAGGAACTGGGATTGACATGTGAAACAAGCTTGTTTCTAATTTAAATAAAATAAGGAAACAAAAAGGATATGTGCATTTGTACTGGGTATACTGTCATATCATGTGACACAATGACCACTGCTCAAGTTAAAAAACACAACATTGTATATTATGATTTGCAGAGTTTTTATTGTACAAGCAAGTTTCTGCTGTTAAAGAAACAAACAAAGGAATTTACAGAAAGCAGACTTAAATAGAATATTTTGTCCTTATTCCTTAGCATATAAGTATCAATTAGTATGTCTTTGAATTGTATTATGTTAGAGTGTTTGACATTTAAATTGCTGTTTAAGTTGCTGAATTGAGTTTCAGAAAGATCTGTAAACTCTAATCTGACTTGGGAATAAGACAGAATTTCCAATATTTACTGAAATGGACCTAAATATACTTCTGCCATTTTTCTGTTTCTTTTGGGGGTATTTATTTATTTATTAATACATCTATTTATTTATTTATTTTTGGTTTTTTTACGAGACAGGGTTTCTCTGTTTTGGAGGCTGTCGGTCTAGCCTGGCCTCTGCCTCCCAAGTGCTGGGATTAAAGGCGTGCACCACCAACACCTGGCACATCTATTTATTTTACAACTGGCCACAGCCTCCCTCTATCCTCCCCTCCCACCTCCCCCATGGTTCCACCCCTGCTCCCACTTACCAGTCCCTTCCTCTTTCATCTCCATCTGGGAAAGGGCAGGTTTCCCATGAGTATCAGTAAAACACAAAATTCAAATTGCAGTAAGACTAAGCACCTCTCCATGTATTAAGGCTGGACAGGGTGACCCAGTGTGAGGACTATGGTCCCAAAAGTCAGTAAAAGAGTTGGAGATAGCCCCTGTTCCCACTGCTTGGAGTCCCACAAGAGGACCTAGCTACACAGCAGAGTACTATAACAGTCCCATGCAGACTCCCTGGTTGTTCATTCAGTCCCTGTGAATCCCTATGAGCCCAGGTTCATTGATTATGTGAACCTTCCTGTGGTGTGCTTGACCCCCTCTGACTCCTACACTCCTTTCTTCTCCTCTGCAGTATTCTGGAACTCCCATAATGTTTCCCTATGGGTCTCTGCATCTGCCTCCATCAGTGGCTGGATGGTGTTTCTCTGATGACAATTAAGCCAGCCACCAATCTGGTCACAGGAGATGACCAGTTTAGGATACTTATCTGCTATTGCTAGGAGTCTAGGCTGGGGTCCTCCCAGTAGACTCCTGGGAGGTTCACCTGCATCAGGCTTCCAAATGATCCTGAAGTGCCCTAACACAGCAGTCCACCTCAGCACTGTCCCTCTTCCCTTCCATGCCCCCTAAACTGATCACTCATGTTCCCATCCTCACCAGCCCTCACTCCACTCACAAAATCTCTTCTGTTTCTCCTTTCCAGGGAGATCTGGTCCCATGAACCCTCCTCGTTACCTAGTCTCTCTGGGTCTGTGGATTGTACACATGTTTGTCTTTCTTGATCTGAGTTATCTCACTCAGGATGATTTTCTCTAGTTTTGTCCATTTGCCTTCAAATTTCCTGATGTCCTTGTTTTTAACAGCTGAGTAATACTCCATTGTGTAAACGTGCCACACTTTCTTTATCCATTCCTTGGTTGAGGGCCATCTAGGTTATTTCCAGGTTCTGGATATTACAAAGAAAGCTGCTATGAACATAGTTGAGCAAGTGTCCTTGTGGTGTGATTGAACATCCTTTTGGTATATGTCCAAGAGTAATATAGCTGGGTTTTGTGATAGATTGATTCCCAGTTTTCTGAAACACCATCACAATGACTTCCAAAGTAGCTGTACAAATTTGCCCTCCTACCAGCAATGGAGGAGTATTCCCCTGCTCCACCTACTCTCCAGAACGAGCTGTTGCTTCTGTTCTGATTCTTAGCCATTCTGACAGGTGTAAGATGGAATGTCAGGGTTGTTTTATTATTTATTTAGAAATAATCATATTTTGCATATCAATCCCAGTTCCATGCCCCTCACCGACCTCCTGATCCCACCCTCCATCCAATCCCCAATGAGGGTGAGGCCTTCCATGGGGGATCATCAAAGTCTGTCACATCATTTGGGGGAGGGTCTAGGCCCTCCTCCTTGTATCTGGGTGGAGAGTATCCCCAAAGAGGATACTCTAGGGATAAACATTGGTTTCACAGTCAGAGGTCCCATAAACTGCCCAGGCCTCCTTACTGGCACCCATATTCAGAGGGTTTGGTTGGGTCCAAAGCTGGATCCCCACCTTTATGACTGGGATCAATGTGCTCTCACTAGGTCAGATCCAGTGTTTCTGTGGGTTTCTCCAGTATGGCCTTGATCCCTTTGCTCATCAATCCTCCCTCTCTACTACTGAATTCCAGGAGTACAGCTCAGTGCTTAGCTGTGGGTGTCTGCTTCTGCTTACATCAGCTACTGGATGAAGGCTCTAGGATGGCATTTTAGGTAGTCATCAATCTCATTATGGGGGACAGGCATTTAAGGTAGTCTCTCCACTATTGCTTAGATTCTTAGTTGGAGCCATCCTTGTGAATCTCTGAAAATTTCCCTAGTTCCAGATTTCTTTTAAACCTATAATGGCTCTCCCTGTTATATTGATTTTCTCTTTTCTTGATTTGCATTTCCCTAATTGCTAAGGATGTTGAACATATCCTTAACTATTTCTTGGTCATTTGAGATTCTTCTGTTGAGAATTCTCTGCTTAGATCTGTACCCCATTTTTAATTGGGTTATTTGATTTGTTGATATCTAGTTTCTTGAGTTCTTTATATATTTTGGAAATTAGCCCTCTGTCAGATGTGGGGTTCATGGAGATCTTTTCCCATTCTGTAGGCTGCCATTTTGTCATATTAATGGTGTCCTTTATCTTACAGAAACTTTTCAATTTCATGAGGTCCCATTTATTAATTATTGATCTTAGTGCCTATGCTATTGTTGTTATGTTCAGGAAGTTGTCTGCTGTGCCAATGTGTTTAGATTATTTTCCACTTTTTCTTCTATTAGGTTCAAAGTATTTAGATCTATGTTGAGGTCTTTGATCCACTTGTACTTGAATTTGTGCTGGGTGATAAATATAGATTTATTTTCATTCTTCTACATGCCAACATCCAGGTAGACAAGCACCATTTTTTGAAGATGCTTTTATTTTTCCATTGTATAATTTTAGCTTTCTTGTCAAAAATCAGGTGTCCATAGGTGTGTGGATTTGCATCTGGGTTTTCAGTTCAGTTCTATTGATCCACCTGTCTGTTTCTATGCCAATACAATGCATTTTTATTACTATAACTCTGCAATAGAGTTTGAAATCTGGATGGTGATACCTCTGGAAGTTCTTTTATTGTACAAGATTGTTTTAGCTATCCTGAATTTTTCTTCTTTCCATATGAAGGTGAGTATTTTTCTTTCAAGATCTATAAAAATGTGTTGGAATTTTAATTGAGATTGCATTGAATCTGTAGATTGTTTTAGGTATGACGACCATTTTTTCTGTTCATTATACCAATTGATGAACATGGGAGATCTTTCCATCTTCTGATATCTTCCTCAATTTCTTCCTTCAAAAATGAAGTTCTTGCCATACAGATCTTTCACTTACTTGGTTAGAATTGCATCAAGGTATTTTATATTATTTGAAGCTATTGTACGCTGCGTTGATTTTCTGATTTCTTTCTCAACCTTCTAGTGTTTGTATATAGGAGGGCTACTGACTTATGTTTCAGTTAATCTTGTATCCAGTCACTTGCTAAAGGTATTATCAGCTGTAGGAGCTCCCCAGTAAAGTTTTTGATGTTGCTTATTTATACTATCATATCATCTACAAATAATGATACTTTTATTTCTTCCTTTCTACTTTGTATCCCCAGTCTGGCTGTGTTAGAATAACTGAATTCTGGTGATGCCGTATTTCCTCTCCTGTTACTGATTGTTTTCTTACACTGATGTTTAATTTTGGGGTGATTTTACAATCTGGCGGTTGTTACCTGTGTTTGACTTTGTTAGATGGGTGTTTTGTTCCTTGGCTTTTCTTTTTCCTCTGGTCTTATGGCCTAAATGGCAAAAGGTTCTGGTGACTAACATGTCTTCAGTTTCAGTAGGGTATCCCTTCTGGGTTTTGTGGGGCTATAGGTTCCTAGATCTGGCATGGCCTCTAGTAAGGCCAAAGTCCTCTTCCAAATTTGTAGACTCAGATATAGAATTCAAGGGTGGGAATGTAGACTGGGATTCCTATATCTGGTCTGTACTCTGGGGTCTCTAGGACAAGTCTAGCCTATAGGACAGCTGCCCACACTGAGATCCTTAGATCTGGCCTGTGCTCCAGTAAAATTGAACTCTTCTTAGTTGTAGACATGGGGTCTCTAGATCTGGCCTGGCCTCTGGTAAAGCAGAAGTATTATTCCAATGTTCTAGACCAGTGTATGGAGTTGGAGTGAGGGGTTAGGTGTGTCTAATCCGGGGTTGTTGGGAAGGCTTTAGTTGGGTTTTATGGGTGGTGGGCAGCATATTACCTGGAGTTCCTAGGACCAGCCTGCTGCTGGTGGGTAGGGATGTGAAACCTACTATGGAGCCCATCGAAGGGGGTGCAGCCTGGGATTGTTGGCCTGGCTTTAATGAGTATTAACTAGCAGAAGGCAGTTTCTTACCTAGGGTTCTTGATCATGTTGGCCTCTGGTAAAGCCAAAGACCTCTTTCAAAGTAGTAGGCCAGGATATGGGACCCAGGAGTGGGTGTGCAGTTTGTGGTTGTTGGACAAGCTTAAAGTGGTTTAGCAGGTATGGGCAGTGTCTTCCCTGGCAGAGGGCTGGGGCCATACATCTTGCATTCTAGAGACATGTATCCTGCGTTTTAATTCCTACTCTTCCAATTTTTGATCCAGTAACTTTAAGGTTAGGCTTTCTATTTGCTTTCATTTATAAAATAATGCTAATTATGTAGTTATTGGACTAGATGAGTTAGAAATATACACTTAAAATACTTACAATTCTAAATTATTGTTGTTATCATAAAGACACATGTGGGAGAAAATTATTATAAAATGAGGTAACTGAAGCTCCACTTCAGTGCTCCATCAAGACTACTAACTTTGGTATGCCATAGTGCACATTTAGAATTAAAATTATTTGTTCACTAAGCTGGTACAACACTAGCTGTAATCACTTGATGATTGATGAAATCAAAATAAATGGCGTCCATTCGTGGCACGTGGAGTTGCAGAGTGCTCTGATTGTGTTAGTTCAGCACAACTGAAAGAGAAAAGTTCTAAGAATTCTGAATTCTTGGCTCCATATTTTAAGATATCAACACCTACTAATTTCACAAATCTGTACAAGTCCATAATGTTCTGTTGTTTTTCTCTTTGAAAAACATTAAAGAAAAAACAAAGATAACTTATGGCGAGGAACATGAGGTTTTAGGCATCTGTGCATCCCTCCACCTTAAACATTGGAACCTTACAGATGCAACAAATGCAGAGTTGTGAGAATGTTACCACAAAATGTTGGAGAGAAGCAGCTCTTCAGTTGAGTTTCACATGACCCACTACTTTTTTTTTTTTTGCAAAGGATTGAAGCAAAAATAGCCCAGGATATAAACAGGGATCCTTTTTCCTCTGATATTGTTTGAATCCTCCAGCTTTGATTTTACTGCATGATACAGACTGTTTTCACTTGTGACCTCTCCAAGTACTGATTTTATATAACTCATTAGCATATGCTTCCTCTGTATGATTCATCCCATTGAAGCAATTAATTCTTCTTCTATTCAGCAAAATATAAATAATATACTATCTTCCTCTCAGAGACATTAGCACTTTTGGTTTAGATTTGTTGAGTCAGGAAAAAAGGAAGTGTTTTTGAGTCCACTTCCTGAAAGTCTCTTAAAGGAGAGGATGGGGCAAATAGATCTGAGGTAAGAAAAAACTTGACAAAGAAGTTAACCCTTCCCATAGAGTTCTGGCTTTCACGGTATTCTTTCAGGCCTCCTAGAACCCGTGACACCATGTGCATTTATTCCAACTTTCCATGATTGAATTACCTGCCTTTATGTTTCCAAGATCTCTCATACAACCCTCTGAAACAGTGTTGGTATTGTCATTTTCCCTCCTTAAAATCTTCAGAGTTTCTTGTGAACTGTTAAATAAATTTCTAGTATAGAATTCATATAATAACAATATTGGAAGGAATCTTGGGATACATATGATATGCTTCTGTGGTAACCAAACTTTGGTCTCTGGACAATTTCCAGAAGACTTGCAATTCATAGAGACAAAGCAAATAAACAAAAACAACTCAAGGACAATAAAGTCAGAATTTTATTTAAAAATGTATTCATTTTATTTTGAAATAACTGTTATAACTGCAGTATTTTTATTTTGATTATTGTAGGCTCCAAACAAATATGAGTTAGAAGAATAGTTGGTAATCATATATTTTTTCTCTTTCTGCTATAATACACAGACTATCAAATGTACAGTCCATGGTTGTATATAAATATAAAGCTTTGTTATCAAGAACCACTGTGAGAATGGTTGAAAGGTATATAGTTCAAATATTTAGTTAAGTGATAATTTCTGTTAGCAACCACAGATTTTTTTAAAATTCAAACTTACAGAAGATGGTAGCACATTTACCATAAATTAAAGGTTAGGAGACAAGGAAAGGGCAGATATTGGTGAATGGGTACCAAATTATAAATAAACAGGGTGAATAAGTTATTTTATTCTATTATTGTCTTAGTTACTTTGCTATTGCTGTAGTAAGACACCATGTTCAAGGCAACTTACAGAAGAAAAGTTTATTTGGGGCTTACAGTTTCAGAGGATTAGAGTTCATTTTCACAGGGAGCACAACAGGAAGAAGTCAGGCAGGCATGGCACTTAAGCAAGTAACTGAGAGTTTACATATTGAGCCATAACCACAAGGTTGAGAGAGAGCTAACTGGGAATAACATGGGCTTTTGAAATCTCAAAGCTAGTTCCCAATGATATGTACCTCCTCCAAAAAGACTGCACCTCATATTTTTTTCCAAATCGTTATACCAACTGGGCAACCAGGTATTCAAATATACAAGGCTATGTAGTCCACTTTCATTCAAACCACCACACATATTAAGGTAAATACAGTTAGTAATATTGTATGATATATTTGCTAGTGGATTTTAAATACTTTTGCATCATAGAAATAATAAATATTTCAGTCATAGAGAATTTGTCTGACTTTGTCATTTTATGGTGTATACATACATTGAACATTACATTGTAGCATATATATGTATATATCTTATTATTTGAATGAGCTGCCTGATAAAGAAATTCATGAAATCGTCCCAAATTTATACAGCTAGCATATTAATTAATTTTCTTGTTTCTGTTACCATGTACCTGGATAAAAGCAACATACTGGAAAGGATTAATTTTGCTTATGGTTTGAGGGTCCAGTCCATCACCAACAGGAAGACATGAGAACTTCCAGCTATGACTTCCTTCTTATACCTTCTATAATCATTTGTACACCATTAGATGCATCATTTGAATTTAATTATCACTTGTTCCCTTGGAATAAGTAATTTTGGTTACCTACTTCAAAGCCCACCACAATTTTCATTAGAGTAAAGTAGTAGTTTCATTAGAGTAAATCCAATGACCAGCAAGAACTTTATAAGAAACTAGAGATTAAATCAGAAAGCTTAAAGCTTAAAGAGCTATACCTGATTTCTTTCAAGCTTTGTGCTCTATAGACTATATGATTTGAGGTAATTATCATTCACTGTTTCATGACTACCATTCATCTATCTTTTATTAGAATACATGGTTATTAAGATGTATCAAGTTTGGGTAGTCATTATTCCAGATGGTAAAAAATATTAGACAAAATTGTTGTTCTCATTTATATTCTAGGTAGAGATTCATGCAACTCAAAGTCAAATCATTTAATATATGATATCAAGATATAGTTAAGAACTCTGGAGAAAAATGAAATACTTGGAAGGAAGATGGGGCTGGAGAAGAACAGGGAAGAATGTAAAAAGTTTTGGGTAGGCTGTTCAGCAAATATGTTCTGATAAGAACACAAAAGCAGAGACCTGAAGGAAGAGACACAAATCATGTTGATGTGCTAAGGAATAGCCTTGCAAGTAGAGGAAAGGAACAGAAAACATGAAGGCCTGGAGGCAAGTGCTTCTCTGATGAGTCTGAGGACCACAAAAATATTTCGGTTAATGACTCACTTTTTGTATGAAAGATTAGAAGCCCTTCCCCCAAAGGGTGGTTATCTATATCCCTGTACAGCAGTGGTTCTTAACCTTCGTATTGCTGCAACCCGTTAATACAGTTCCTCATGTCGTGTTGACCCCCAGCCATAAATATATTTTCATTGCTACTTCATAACAGCAATTTTGCTATTGGTAAAAATTGTAACTAATATATGATATGCAGGATATTTGATATATGACCCCTGTGACAGAGTCATTCAACCCCCCATGGGGTTGCAATTCATAGGTTGAGAACCACTGCTACAGCACAAAATTGGCATAAAGCTAAATAGAAGCTTAAAATTCATAGAGCCTACTCAGCAAGAAGAAATGAATGATATTTCCTGTTTAATGACTATCCATAGAAATCGCATACACTTTTTATAAGAAGTAATAGAATTGCCTTCTGAAGACTACCTTTTAGACAGTAGTTAAGAATAAGAAATTCAATTAAAACAGAATGTAACTCCTAATGGCATATTGATTAGGAAGACAGGAGGAAAGAGGTGGTTGAATGCATGAAAATGACAGTAAATTTTGTAAAATAAAGACAGTAAATTGAGAAATTTCAGAAAGGAATCAATCTTCATTTTATTCTGAAGCTAAACAATGACTGTTAATATAGGGTTGAATGACTAAAACCCTAGTCTTTCTGTCACTTATCAAGACATCTGCATAAATAATAAGGTCCTAGAAACAAATGAGAACTTCAAGTTAGAGTAAAGCTAAAGTCTTCTTGTTAGTTGTAAGTGCTCTCTACATGAATTTGCTTTAAGATATCTAGAAATAATTGAAAGTACCCAGAAAGTTATCATTTCTTTGATATGTAATTCTTTTAAGATTAAAACTAAAGGCTTAAGGGAACAGTGGGATATAAATTCTCTTTTTGAGATGACCCCTAAATATTCTCCATCTCTTTGTGTTCAGGTAGACTTATTTTAACCAGCAAAATATGACTAATGGGATGGGTAGCTAATCCTATGTTATACTGTTATAGAATACATTATTTTAGCAATCTGAGGTGTGTTTCACTGCCATATTATTAGAGAGCCTATGGAAAGTGACAAAAGGTTGTCACACTCTATAGTCTCTAGGATCAAAGGACAACCTCTGAATCATAGCTCCTGAAATGTCTACATGTTCATTATTACAACATACAGATAAATTGTCCCCAAAACAATAATGATATTGGGATAATAAAACCCGGATGAAAATTGAGGGGCCTACAGCCCTAAACAACATCTGGATTATAGTCTGGTGAGAGCCAGTAGTAGCAAATACAGCTAAGCTACTGTGCACCACTAGCTCATGGAAACTATAAGCTATAAAGGTGTATTATTTTGAACTTGCTAATCTCAGTCTCAAACCATCTCTCAAATCTCACTGTGATAGGCAGATGGGAAACTAACTACCATGGAGTTTTCATTACTTACACAGAATTGCACTGTATATCTATGTAGAAGCAAGATAAATAGATTCCTGGGAAATATTTTCTCACATGCCATAACAGACTTGGCTTTTTTGATGAAAATTTTAATGTAGCAAATAAATTTCCAAAATAATCTATCATCTTCTATATGAGCCTCTCTAATAGGGCACCCATATACTTTCTTTTACCACTTTGAATACTTCAGGATTTTACTGAATATGTAATTATTCTACTAACTGCTAAACAATAATGTCCTATGCTAAGTTTTTTATCACCAGACACATAATCATCCATTCAAAAACAATTATGTGAGATTCTCATTGATCCTTAGGATGTCTTTGGAGCTTTTCAACTTATAATTAACACATAAACTTGTCATCTTTGCTTTAGCACATGTGAAGAAGACCAACTTCTTTTCCATACCATTTTAATAATTCATTAGACTTCGTATCTTTGAAAATTTGAAGGGGAATAGATGACTTTTGCTGTACAACTCAGTGTGATAAAATCTGCAGCTACTGTTCAAGACTTCCATTTAATTTAAAAAAGAAATGACTGTTTTCATTCCAAAGTAAAACTTTTTAGCATTGTATGACAGATAAAATTACACAATTCCTTTAAAGTAGATAATAAAACTTTAAGATATTATAAATTTTAGTGTTATATACAACATAGATGACTAGCAGCCTGAGCTGTAGGAACGTTTATAAAAATCTTCTTCCCAAGAGATCATAATTTTCATCTTTAACAGTGAATGACTCTGCTCGGTCATACAGTGAGGAAAAATATTTTTACTAAACAGACACGTTATTTTATTTAAATAATGCTCTATTCTCAACACTCCAACAAATGTCTTTCACAAATAGGCAGAAGGCAGATTATAGTAATAAATAAAACTAGGGACCAAACTATATATTATTAGCTAATAATCATCATTATTGATGGCATAAAATGGTTATTTTTGTACAAGATGAGTTACAGCTTCAAATGTCAGAACAAAATTAACAAGGGAGTTGGTGGGATTTTATTTCTCATGAGGCTAATGGGCTTACATTAACATGTTCCCAAATGTATAAAAAAACAATTTTCATCTACCCTCTTATATTCAGCAGCTAAGCTGTACAAGTTAAACTGACAGAAGACAGAGTAGTAAAACAAGAGGTTGGTTTAATATATACATAGGTGTTTCACAGAAAAGATGTGAAAAATAGAAATAAAGAGAAAAGAATAACCAAATTATTAGTTAGGCTTGTGAGCTTATATGTCACATTAACAAAAGGGAATAAGAAGTGGAGACAGTACAAGACAAAGGAAAACAGATTTTAGTTTTGAAGGAGTGGTAAATTGTAGGAAAGTAACTAATATGTGGAAAGCTAGTGGACAAGAAGTGTTATTTTAGTAAAGCTTGTTTACAAAGGCACATCATAGTGTCAATTCTCTGTATTTAATAGTTGTTTGTTGTAGAATATTTGTTTAACTATGTAAAGATGTCTTGCTCTTTTACCTGATTAGTCCAATTAAAAGCTGAATGGCCAATAGTGAGAGAGGAGGTATAGGTGGGACTTCCAGTCAGGGAGAGTAAGTAGTAGAAGGAAGAATTTAGAATCAAAAAAGCAAGAAAAGGAGACAACAGGGAGACTCCAGGGGACAGACAGACAGGCAGGAAAAGTAGGGCATTCAGAATGAAGGAACGGTAAAAAGTCCCAAGGTAAAATATGGATGAATAGAAACTGGTTAAAATAAGTTAAAAGAGCAAGTGGGACAAATCTAAGCTAAGGCTGAACATTCATAATTAATAATAAGTTTCCATGTCTTTATTGAGAACTGGTTAGTGGCCCAAAGGAAATTCCAACTACAATTGTCCTTGTTTTCCTAGTGTGGGAAAGAAGCGGGAGGATACTTCAAAATTGAGTATTTATGCCTTAGTTTTATAAAGAGGGGGGAAAGGATGAAATTTCCTTCTCTGACTGTTCTTTATTACTTGTTGTCAGCTCAAAATAACCCTTATTCAAGAGTGGTACATTTATGGGTGTCATATTTGGATCCCCATATTACTGAAGTCTTGATTTTTAAAATGCTATGTGTTTCAAAATCTCCACAAATTCATAGGTTGAAACCTAATCCTCCATATTATAGGATTTGGAGTTGAATACAATTAGCAGATGATTAAGTCTTAAGGGAAGTGCCCTTCATGAAGGAAATCAGACCTTCAAAAAGAGATCCCAGAGAACTGGTCATGTGAGGACAAAGAAGGTACCATCTGTTAATTAAGAAATGGAATCAAACTGGATATTCAATGCACATGTACATTATATTTGGAGATTCCAGTCTCAAAACGGTGAAAAATTAATTTCTGTTATTTATAAACTGCTTAGTGAAGAGTACTCCTTCACAGACACTGGATTAGGCACAAACCCCATGCAAACACATGTTTTCACTGACAGGTCTTTTATTAAGTGGAAAAGAAAAGTTAAAGTGGCTGCTTTCTGACTCAGGCTGAAAAAAAAGCAGCAAATAACCTTGCAGGTGCAGTTTTTAGAAGGAGAAAAAGATGGTGTCTATGTTAGGATAGGCTAGGATGAGGGAGAAGGGGAAAGGGAAAAGGAAAAAGGGGCAGTTTTGTGTAGGCATTCTTTTCTGTCCCACCAGCCAGCTCCCATAAAACCACATGGAGACTTCTTGTTAATTATTAAAGCTCAGCCTATAGCTTAGGCTTGTTTTTAACTAGCTCTGAGAACATAATTTATTTCTATTAATTTACTTTTTGCCTCATGTCTTTATTACCTTTGTCCCATATTGTGTGTATGACTCATTCCATGTCTCGTGGTGACTCTGCCTCCCTTCATCCCAGAGAGCTCTCTCCATGTCCTCAAGTCCCGCCTAACCTTTTTCTGCATAGCTATTGGTCATTTAACTCTTCATTAAACCAATGAAAGCAACACATCTTCACAGTGTACAAAACTACTATTCCACATCAGGGGTGTTTGTCTGGGGGTGGGGTGTGTGGAGGGACAAAGGACTGCTTCTGGATATCGAGGATACAGAATGGGAAACATGGGAAAACTGTAGTTTATAAAGATAAAAGGGGAAACTCTGTGTTAGAGTGAGGTGTTTAATTTTAATTGGGCATGTTAATTTGGTGAGTCAAAGGGAGCTTCTGACAGATGGACTTTGGTAGTCAGCCTTAGGAGGAACAAGTGGCCAAATGAGGGAATAGACATTGGTTGCTAACTTTGGCCAGAGAACAGGTTCCCTTCACTTAGTATTAGGCATATTTGTATAGCAGTCTTCATGGAACAAGATTCATAGATACTCAAAGTTGTGCATCTCAACCAGAACTTTTTGTTAGTAAACATTTAATCAAACTAATGTCAGAGGCCTTTCTAAGATAATTAACCACTTCTCCAATGGCTTAATCTCAATACACATAAAAATTAGAGTGTATTTATCCTTTCTCTATTTGCACACTTATTCAGTGGTTTCCACACAGCCATCAATCCGGGGTCCAAGAGCTCCCCCTGTTCAGGTCAACTGTTTCCGTGGATTAAACCAGCCCAGTCTTAGCTCCTTTGCTCGTCAGTTCTCCCTCTCTGTTACTGGATTCCAGGAGTTCAGTTCAGTGTTTAGTTGTGGTGGCACAGGCTAGTAGGATTTGCTGAAGGAAGCAGAGGCAGGAGGATCATGAGTTAGAGGCCAGCCTGGGGGATGCAAATTTAAATGAGGCTTTACACCACAACTGACTGAATCTAGTGTCCTCCACAGATATTCCCAGAGACTTGTTTCTGTAGTGATAATAAATCACAGCAAACTGACAATCAAGATGAACCATCATAAAGCTCAAATTCATTATCAAAAGAATACTGTTAGAAAGATAGAGGGACACAATTCATATCTTTCTACAGTGTCAAAACTTATTGACAATAAATTTACCATATTTAGCAGTCTTAATGACAGCAAATTTTCAAATAATCTGTTTTGGTAGATTGGCAGAGATAAACATGTTTTTTATTGCAATCTTTTGTTTTGTTGTTTTTCTTTTATTATTTTTTATGTTTAAGAAAATCTTATTTTACATACCTATTCCAGTTCCCTCTCCCTCCTGCTCTCCAAACCTTCTCCCCACCCTACCCCATATCCACTCCTCAGAGAGGGTGAGGCCTCCCATGGGGAATCAACAAAGTCGGTCATATGACTTGAGGTAGGACCAAGGCCCTCCCCCCTGTATCTAGGCTGAGCCAGGTATCCCTCCATAGGGAATGGGCTCCAAAGTCAGTTCATGCACTAGGAATAAATACTGGCTCCACTGCTAGTGGTCCCAGAAACTTCCCAAGCCACCTGACAGCCACTCTTATTGTAATCTTAATTATTAATATTATTTCTCATTTCACACATCACATAGCATGTAGTAAATATGTCTATAACTCTATGTGCATATATATGGGTTATAGGATAAATACAATTTAAAAGACTGCAGTAGAATTAAAGAAGTTTTAGAAATATCCTTACATAGATACTGTGTTGATAAGGGAGTGAACCAGACCAACACTGCAAGCACTTGATGTTCCTGGAGCTGCTGGTGTCAAGTTTGAGAGTGAGGTCATGAAGTTCAGCTACTAAGTGAAAGGCTGAACAAGATCTGGAGCAGAAGCAGCTGAAGGCATGTCAGGACCAGGTCCATACATACAAATACTCCAGTAGGTTGAATCAGCATACAGTAGGGATGGGGATAGGAGAGAGGACAGGGTCTTAGCTAAGCCAAAGGTACAGGAACAGTCAAGGATTCTCAAATTCTTGAAGATAACATGCTGCAAGATGATAGGTTCCTGTGAGGCCATGCCATCACAGTGTTCAGCACTTTACAGGGTCTAGGTGAGGTAAAGGAGTTTACACTGTTTATTGATCTGGCATACCTGATTCTCCTCATACACTGTTAATACATTTACATGTCCCCACAACCTCAATTTACCCCAAGTACATTTAAAAATCAGTTCCCTTTCTAGTCCTGGAAATCTGTCTTTCATCAGTTAGATGGGTGGTTCCTGGCAGATGGTTCAGGCTCTGTGTCCACCCAAGGGCCACAGACACCTTTCTCTCTCAAATAGAATCAAAAGCTGCAGGTAAGACTGAGTCTCATGGGGGCAATGAATAGCCTGAAAAGTCACTGTTTTATGTAATATGGAGTAACTTAGAATAGGGGATAACCTGGTACTGAATCACTTAATTAGGTAGCATGATGGAATTATGATCAAATATGAGTCTTCCCAGTTTCTAGTCCATTATGTCTTTTATATTATATTGTATTGCATTTATGATATGATATTATATTATAGGGACAAATCGGAAGATCATAAAGTTTGGAAACAGCATAATCAATAGAGTCCCATTCAACATTAAAAGTATGACTTTTGGGATATCATTTAATTTTTTTGAGATCGAACTTCCTTACTTAGCATTCTTAGCTGTATCAACTGTGTCAGGTTAATTTTTGTGAACAATAAATTCAAAATTCAAATTTCACACTTGTTGATCATATTTGTCAACTGAACTTTCTTCACTTAATTCTGTGGTTGAAAGTCTTTGTGTATTATATGATACAAGGTAAAAAAACATGACCTAATAATTTTTTTTTGGTTTTTCGAGACGGGTTTCTATGTGGCTTTGGAGGCTGTTCTGAAATTAGTTCTTGTAGACCAGGCTGGTCTCAAACTCACAGAGATCCTCCTGCCTCTGCCTCCCAAGTGCTGCGATTAAAGGCATGCACCACCAACACCCAGAAATGACCTAAAATTTTATTAGATTTGCAGAGTGTTTCTTCATTTCAAAAGTGGTAAACCATATGCAGATTTAGCTACTTTTTTTGTTTGATCTTCAATGTTTAATTTTTAACTATTTGCCATTATGTAAACATCCAATATAAAACTCTGAACTTCTCATGCCAACAATGTTGCGAGTATCTGATTCTGGCCTTCCCATGACTCCTTGTTTTTCTACTAAATGAATTCAGACAAGATACAGAGAGCAAATTATAGAAGACATGCAGAATGGAAGGTAAACAGATTTTATTACAGAATATTACAAAAATACTCTCAAGGTGTGATAATGGACAGTGAACAGAAATATCATTGTATCAGACACACTTGCAGGAGGAATGAATATAAAATAGGCTCAAAAGACCACTATGTAAACCTACCTACATATTTAAATAGCCTATAAGCTATTTCTAAAATTTCTGGAATAGACAACCTTCTTCAGAGACATTTCCTGTCCAGGTAACTGATAGGTCCATTTGAATCAACTCTTAAGTATACTAATATTTTTTGTGCTTTAACAAATATAGCTTGACTGAAGATCAGATTGTGGACCTAGCCACTAGTTAGCCATAGAGGCCAGGCAGTGATGGCATACACCTTTAATCCCAGCACTCGAGAGATGGAGGCAGATGGATCTCTATTAGTTCATGGCCATACATGAGATCAACCCAGTCTAAAAGAGAAACAGAGCTCACACAAAGGTGATCCCAGCACTTGGGATTACATGCCTTTAACCCCAGCACTAGGGAGGTAGGGACAGGAATGATGTGACTGGGGGAGAGAGGGATATAAGGCAGCAGGAGACAGGAGCTCATGGCATTCAGTCTAAGCATTCATAGGAAGAGGATCACTCCTTTGGTCTGAGGATTTAGTAGATTTAAGAACCAGTGTCTGGTTGCTCTGCTTCTCTGATCTTTTAGCATTAACCCCTATATCTGACTCTGGGTTTTTATGATTAAAACCAATTAGAATGCACAGCACACTAACGGAACAGACAAAAACATCTTTGCATTGTGCAAGAAAGACTCAGGCTAGATAGTAATTATTTTAATATTTTGTTTGTTCTTTGAGATTTTAATATATTTTGATCAAATTCACTCACCACGCTTCCCTATAACTTCTCTAAGATTCACTCCAACCAAACTCCTCCAACTCCATGTACTTATTTTCTTATTTTCATAATATATAGTTCAAGAAGTGCAAGGTGTGGGGCCAAGCCCTTGAACATGGTTGACTTACAAGGGGCCATATGCTTAAAGAAAACAGCCTCTCCCTCACTCAGAAGCTAATAACTGTCAAGAGCTCCTCAGTTGGGAATGGGATTGTGAGGTCTTCCCATCCATGTTAGAATGATGGCTAGCTTAATCTCGTATAAGTATTATGCATGCAACCACAGCAGTTCCTGCCATGTCCAAAGACACTGGTTCACTTCTGGCCTCTTCTTCTATGATTATTACAGTCTTTCCACCTCCTTCCCCATTGTTCTTGTATCTTTCAGGGATGGAAGGAGGGAGCCAAGATAGAGATGTCTCATTTGTGACTAAGCACTCCACAGGCACTTATTCTCTGTGCTTTGACCAATTGTGAGATTCTTTGTTCAAGGACACCTACATAATGAGGTCTGAGAGCTTCACTGAACTCTGAATATAGAGTTATGAATTTGGAGGACAGATTGATACTATGTCTATTTAATAAATAGTAGTAGGTTCACCATGGGTCGTGCGACCTCCCCAGCCACAGGTTCTTTGCCATATTTGCAATACTAAGCATGCATTTCCTCCTGTGGAGAAGGCTTTATCACCAATCAGAAAGTAACTTAGGAAGGGAAGACTTTGTTTTAGCTATGGCTTCATGACAGATACAATCCATCATTGTGGGGGAATTCATGGTACTAGGAACATGGAATATTTGATCCTATTATTCATCATCAGGAATCCAAAAGAGAGGAACTTAGTGCTCACGTCCCTTTCTCCTTTTATTGAATCTTGGACCAAGGGATGGTGCTTCATGCAATCAGCTTGGGGCTTCCCTTCTCATTTAATCTCTATGAAAACATTCTGGTAGACTCACTCAGAGATGTGCTACCATGGTGATTTTTTTCTGTCTCTTTTTAAATTTAATTTAGAAACAAGCTTGCTTCATATGTCTATCGAACCTCCCTCTCCCTCCTCTCTTGACCCCCACCCCCACCAATCCCCCAAAGCCCCACCCAGTCCCCATTCTGCTCCCCAGGGAGGGTGAGGCCCTCCACGGGGGATCTCCAAAGTCTGCCATGTCACCCAGGGCAAGGCCTAGCCCCTGCCACGCAATGTGTCTGAGCCGTGAGAATATCCCTCCATGTGGAATGGGCTCTCAAAGTACATTCATATGCCAGGGATAAATACTCATCTACTGCCTGAGGCCCCATAGATTGCCAGAGTCTCCTCACTGACACCAGGTTTAGGGGGTGTGAATAAGACCCATGCTGGTCTCACAGCCGTCAGTCTGGGGTCCATGAGCTCTCCCTTGTACAGGTCAGCTATTTCTGTGAGTTTCACCAGCCCATTTTTGACCCCTTTGCTCATCTTCCTCTCTGCAACTGGTTTCCAGTTTAGTTCAGTGTTTAGCTGTGGGTGTCTGTCTCTGCTTCCATCAGCCACTGGATGAAGGCTCTAGGATGGCATATAAAGTAGTCATTGATCTCATTATTGGGGAAAGGTATTTAAGGTAGCCTCTCCACTATTGCTTAGATTGACAGTTGGTGTCATCCTTATGGATCTCTAGAAATCTCACTGGTGCCAAATCTCTCCTCAAAGCTGTAATGACTCCCTCTATTATGGTGTCTCTCATCCTGCTCTCTATTCTTCACCTGACTCAACCTTCTCCCTCCTGCATGTCCTCCTCTCTCCCTCTCTCTTTCTTCCTGCTCCCTCTCCCCTTCCTCCATATTCCCAAGCCACTCAGAAGATCCTGTCCTATTCTCCTTCTCTGGGGTACCATGCATATTTCTTTTATGGAGCTCCCTGTTTCCCAGACTCTGGCAGAGGGATTGTAGGCTGGCAATCCCCTGCTCAATGTCTAAATCCATATGTGTGTGAGTACATACAATGTTCGTCTTTTTGTGACTGGGTTACCTCATTCAAGATAGTTTCTTCTAGTGCTATCCATTTGCCTGCAAATTTCAGAATCCCATTGTTTTTTTTCCACTGAGTAGTACTCCATTGTGTAAATGGACTACATTTTCTCTATCCAGTCTTCAGTTGAGGGACATCTAGGTTGCTTCCATGTTCTGGCTATTACAAATAATGCTGCTATGAACATGGTGAAACACATGACCTTGTTGTATGCATGTGTATCTTTTGGGTAAATGCCTAAGAATGGAATTGCTGGATCTTGTGATAGACTGATTCCCATTTTCCTGAGTAATTTCCATACTGGTTTCCAAAGTGGCTGTATGAGTTGGCACTCCTACCAGCAGCGGAAGAGTGTTCTCATTTCTCCACATCCTCTCCAGGATAAACTGTAGTTGGTGTTTTCTGAAAGGAGTAAGATTGTATCTCAGAGTTTTTTTTTTGATTTTCATTTCCCTGATGGGTAAGCATGTTGAGCACTTTCTTAATGCAGACAAATTGTCAATGAAGGTTAACCACTACTGTCATTCAGAAAATCATTGAAGCTGAGATACTATAGTAGATGAATATTAAATATCAGACATCTCCTAAATCTATTCACATAAATGTATTTGTTTGCATGTTTCCCATGTGGGAATTCTCTCTTTCAAGTATCATTTCCAGTTTTTAAGTTGAGTGCTGATTCCCTTCAATAATAGGTGATTCATTACCTACTGAGGCACAATCTGTCTTTTTGGCCTACTTATATTAAAAAGGACTTACTTTATCTTGGGTATGTTCCCCTAAAATTTCTACCCATTAACTTCAATCATACACGTTGGGGACACAATAAACCTGCCTACTTTATTTCCTAAATACATTGATTTCCCTAATATTGGAAAAGAAATGTCTTGGCTTTAAATACTTTTTCTTTTCATTAAGCCTCTGTTCCTTCAGTAGTGTCCTTATATTTGTGGCATATATTATAAACCTTTGATCATCTTAGAGCACCCCCTGAAGATACAGTAATCTATTAATACTTCGTTAACATTAATATTGAAAAATTAGAATTTCAATAAAAAGTAGTTTTATAATAGAACCGTTTCCTGAAATCTCACTTGAACTGATAGTATTGAATAATACAAAATTTCATCAGCTTTTCATTTGAGGGTATATGTTGCAGTCACAGTTTGGAGGAGACTCTTTTCTTTTTAAGATGTGTTTATTTATGTATATGAGTGTTCTATTTGTATGTATGCCTGTAGGACAGAAAAGGACATCAGATTCCATTACGGATGGTTGTGAGCCACCATGTGGGTGCTGAGAATTGAACTCAGGACCTCTGGAAGAGCAGTCATTGCTCTTAACTGCTGAGCCATCTTTCCAGCCCTGGAGGAGACTCTTAAGCTGTAAACAGTTTACTAAATATTAAGGACCTCATTGTTGCGTTTTCAAATCAGGTGTTCACCACTTTTTAAGTTAACGTCATGTGTAGGGGCAAGATTTCTGGCCACTTCTCCTACTGGACTAGTCAATCTTAGTATATGTAGACCGAAGAGGCCTGGTAAATAATTTGGGACATCTGTTTGAAAAACTGTTCTATCAATAACAATGTCAGATTCCAAAAGATCCATGATGCTTATGACAAAAGGCCTAAAGAACAAGAACCTATCCCTGCTATATTTTTCAGAGTATTTCAAGAAGACACAAAAGTCATCAGTCATGTCTTGAAACTAGACTTGGGCTTCTGGGAATTAGTCTGCTTCTTTGAAGGAAACATGTTAACCATTTATTGCCACATTGCTTGCTTTTGAGATAACTGACATCAGGTCTTAGTTATTAGATGTTAAAAGCCAGCTCAGCTTGTTGAAATCATCACCAATGTTTTGAATTACAGTACTCATAATATTCTTTATAACCCAGCTTTTGGTTACACTAGAAAACTTATTATCTTCTGCTTGTTTTTGTCTGCAGGTCTTCCCATGCCAACTGTTTCATAAGTTTATTGAAACCAACACATGTATTTTCTACTTTATTTGTGTTCATGTTTTTTGTTTATTCCCAATATCTAGTACAATAACCACTTAATAATTACTTTATAACAGACAATATGTGGTCTGTGCCACTTGGCTCTGCTCTAATAATCCAGCCTGTGCGATGAACCCCACCCAGCTTTCTAGGAAGACTTAGGTCAGATGGATCCTGTGCTGTGTATTCCAGCTGATTTCAAGAAGCCAGACATCATGGATGGAAATAACGATGCTGTTTGCTTGGATATGAGGAACTTCAGCTTATCCAGATAGTGAATTCATTGAGGATACTTGGCCCTGGAAAGTTTTAAGACTCTACTTGTAGATTTAACATGTTATTTGTAGACCATTGATAAGAAATGCTCACAAATCAGGTCAAGTGCTCCCTCAAGTCATGGCTTACATGTTTACTTTGAGATTTGAACTTCCTCCTGGCAAGTGTTAGTACTTTTCCTTCCTGTAAAAAATATGAAATTTGTCTCTGGTCATGAGGATTTTATATTAACCTATTTTTCAATCTTAACTGAAGAAAATCCATTTTCCTTCTGCTCTTGCATGATTGGCTCAAAAAGCAGCAGCCACCATATGCTGGAGCTTCTAAGTCTACTGCTCAGCACTTTTCAAATTACTTCAGATTTTGTTGTTCTTCATGGTAGAAGATAAACCCTTAGAATCTTTTCTCATAAATTATCACCACTTTAGAAGTGTCACTAAGATGTCCCTAACCTGGATACTTGAAAATAAACATCACAACCATTATATTCCAAGACATATTTTTTTCTAAGACATCTGAGACTTAGCTTAAACTCAAACCTGAAGACAACAGGCAAGTTTTGATGAGTGTGGTGGTGCTGTTATCACAGAGAAATTGCTTTGAAAAAAGTAATGAAATCTAAAGAAAATACTACAAATCGAAATATTTTTCTGTAACAAGGTTATTTCATCCTCAGAGTGACTGAATGACATTTTTTGCCAAGTGTGTGGGCATATGATGTGTATCATATAGATACAGTGGCAAGCCACTGAAATTCATTTTCCAAAGGGATGCCTGCTTGTTTCACTAAAAACTGCTGGTTGTAAAAGAATAATCTCTATTTTAGACAAACAAAGGAAAAGTAGTAGGAAAAAGGCTAACATTGGTAAGTGCTAATCTGTGGAGTTTGTGGTAGAGAGTAAGTTGTTGAGTTTAAAATGCTGTACATGGAAATGAAGGTTTAAGCAAAGGAACAGATGATCACTTTCAGTTTATGAAGAATGCTATGTTTTACCTATGTCCTAACCTAAAAACATACATCATAATCCAAGGTTTGGTGGGTCATTGGCTGATATTATTATTCAATTTGCTACTATAGTTGTTTCAACAAGCCAATATGGTGATAAAATACATTTAGGAGAAAGTCTGCTTTTTAATACGTATTTTGCAAAGTATGTTGTGATAATAGAATGAATGAGCAGCTCTCAGAGATCATTTAGCTCATTTGAAATCAGTGATTGTGAAAAACTGATTGTTCTCTAACATGTTTTGTATCTGAAGTGCAAAACATTAGTGAAATTTATTTTTCATTCAAATAAATATTGTAACTGCTATTTAGAACTTATACTTTATAAACTGTAATCTAGCACTTAGTTAAATATAAAGTGTGTCACATTCTTAATAGTGTTTTATTTTCCGTAAGTTTTTTATTCTACAAGATTTTGGACAGTTTCTATGTGCAAAGTACTATGGAAGGCATTGTAGGGGAAGCAAACTCAATGAGAATCACACTAGTCTTTGATTTAAGAATCATGTCTTTTAGTCTCAGTTTGACATCCTACTATAAGATATAGACATTTCCTCCTCATATAAGAGTGGAGGAAGGCCCCGTATTCAATTATCTCTGAATTACTTTCCCGTCGTAATATATTTACAGTCTCATTCAATGAGTAAAACACATTGTATCCAGTAAAAATTGACATGATTCTAGGGTGGTGAAAAACAATTACAGAAGTAACTATAAAAAATCAAGACAGAATATAATTGATAATGTTAAGAGAGATAAAATGTGCAAATAAAATGCTATGTAGTTTGAAAGGAGAAATGTATTTCAATGGATGATGCCTATAATCACTTCATGGAGGGAGTGGTTTTGAAGGATGTGACTATGAAGGATGAGTCATAAGAACTACTAGGCTCTCTGATATAACTCAGGATTTACCACTGACCAACCAAAGGTAGACTAAAGTCATGTTGGAATATTTTTTACTCGGTGTTTTTTAAGTAATTACAGTGAATATAAATAAGACTTATAGACAAAACAAAAGAAAGGTCGTGGGTAGGAAATGCAGCCAGGAGTCATAGGAATGTAATTATCTAACTAAGGCCAATGGCAACTGTACCTTATTTTGTATAATGCTTAGCAATCATCATTGTTATATGAGACTGTGGTAGAATAAGGTTTGGAACTCAAACAGACTCTTTTTTTCTTCAGAGCTCTGCCACTTACCGTAACTGCTGCAACCTTGGGCAGTCCCCCAGTCTCATATGTCCCAGTTAATTACCTTATTTATAAAACTGAGATAAAGATTGTCTTACTAGGTAGCTATAACATCAAAATAGAATCAAGTATATATAGTACCTTGCTTTATATAGTAAACATAGAATGTTCTAAAAGTGATAGCTATGGGGTAGTATGCCAGATATTGTTATTCCGCTTGAATAAAAAGCAGAAACCAAGGCTCTGAGAATCTGTGCCATTTGTTAGAATGTAGTATTCTTTGTAGTACATCAGTAACTCCTGGCAGGAGAGATTTCTGCCCACACCCTCTCCCCGAGGGGATTTAAGAAGATAATAATGAGAATCTATGAGTCATTTTCAATATTTGGAAGGAGCCTAACAGAGAACGTTCATTTACTTTCGATAAATTGCACAACCTGACTAAAATGTCAAGTTTCTTTGCTTTTGCCCGAAATTATATCAACTCATTTTGATAATGCTGGCTATCTCATGCTGATGGGAAACTGATTGGCAGATTTATATGTCTCTGATGAATATAAATGGGGAAACTAAATTTAAAATCATAAATGTTGTTGATCTAGGGAGGTTTTTTTTAAGTTTGAAAAACTGTGGAGGAAAAGTAAAATTCCCCCTTGTTGCTAAATTGATTGAAGAGCTCTACATTACACCACGCATCCCTCCCTGGTTTATGGTGATTGCAATATGGGAGATGGATAAAGAGTTAGTGTCAAAGGAATTTTCAAAAAGTGTGACAGTTTAAGGGTAAATTGTTTTTATATAATAAGCACTCTTTAAATGATGATGCATGGGCCTTGTTCTTTCTGCATGTGAGATGAGGAAACACAGGCTAAAAGAGGAAGTGTAAGGAACTTATCCAACTACCAGAATACTAGCTAGTGGCATGAGCCAATATGTTATTCCAGGGTTATGGATCTCTATTCCCCAGTTCCTTGACCTTCACCACAAATAATTATAGCTGTCTCATCTTCAGTCTTCATAATGTCCACAAAGACATTTCCTCAGTCCTGAATTTAATAATGATTTGCTCCACTCAAAAAAAGAAAACATTTGTAAAAGCTGAATGAAATGCAATTAGGGAGTTACAGTGAATTTACAACTGCCTCTTCTTACTGGTCTGACTACTTATTGGCTTGATAGTATCCATCATCATTTTTTTTTGCTTTAAAGCTCCACTGAAATTTTTCTGGTTCTGCTTACCTGTATAGGTTTAACACAAATGACTTAGGTACAAAAGAAGGAGGGTGACTACAAGCAATAGTAGGCATCATTACTATGCAATCATGAACAGAAACATTATCAATGAACCTCTCTATTAACTTATTGTTTACCAAGGCCTAGATAGTAATCTAACTTGTTAATATAACAATTAACAAAACCAACAAGCATGCCAATTCTCATGGAACTCACATTTTTATTATTTTCATGCCTATTTCCTCATAAAAAAATCCCATAACACTGACATTCTTACTATTCTCAGTTGAGAAGGAAGAAGTAGAGATACAGTTAATAAGTCACTTGCTCAGGGTTACATAGTCAAGAATATTACATTTCAAACTTGAGAATGAATCTGCTTGACTTGTGCATGTACATTTTTCTAATAGTCTTTTCTAGTTTTCTTACCCACTATTCTACCTTACCCCAGAACCTTATTTCTGCTATGACCTCCTAAACTCTCATCTTTTGCATCATGTCATCCATATCATTCCTTTTTGTAATAATGATACAGACAGTTCAGGAAATGAGAGATAGAAAGACAACCTCATTCATGTTAGTAAAGCATTATGTTCATAGGCCATTATACCCTTACAGGCTGCTACACTGAATGTACTTTTGGAAGATATAAGACAGAGATAATATCTTTTATTAACTACTCTTTTAAAATATTTTAATACATTTATTTCCTTTAAGATTTGAGGCAGAGTCTCATGTCGTAACTAAAGATTACCTTGAACTTCTGATCTCCCTCCCTCTGCTGGAATTAGAAGTATGTGTCAATGTACTACATTATGTGCTGTTAGAAAATGTCTCAGGGTTTCATGTGTGCTAGTCAGGCACTCTACCAACTGAGCTGCAACCTCAGGCCATTAGTACTTTCAACTATTGAAAAATATATTTTATTTACTTAATGTGCATATGTACCCATGCATGTTTGTGTCCGTCACGTGCTTGCAGGTATTTATGGAGGCCAGAAGCAGACACTGGATCTCATGGAACTGTAGTTACAAGCAGATGACCCATGTGTGTGATGGCAACCAAAGTTGGGTCATCTGAAAGAACCATAAATGCTCTTGCTTCTAAACCATCTCTCTAGCACCAATAATACTTTTGATTCTTTAAGCTACCCTATTACTGTTACTAAGAATAGATGGGCTTAAGTTGTAACAAAACAGAGATAAAACCACAGGAAGGTTCCAGAGTTGTGATTTTACTGGCCATGGCAATACTTACAACATGATACATTATGCTGAAAGTAACTTTTTCTTTTTTAAATCCACAGGTGTGGCAATAAAGGTATAAACTAGGGCAGTAACAATGAGAACAGATAGGAAGGTGTGTAAGTTCAATAGGCATTTTAGAGAAAAAAGGAATTGGATTTGCTAAGTATCAGATTGAAGTGACAATGAGACTGATTGTACTATTGATAAAGTTGTTTTTTTTTAATTCTGTGAGGAAAAATAATTTAGTTGCTGGCATTCCAAGATTGAATTCTTGATGAGATGTCTAGGTACAGGGAATTGTTGAGCAGGTAAAATGTAAGGCTGAAGCTAACATTTCAAAAGAGAATCGTACTCTGGAACCATAGTGAGAATTTGGGAGGCGCAAAGGCTTAGATCCTGAAGGGTTTTTTTGTCTTTTATTGTCAGAAGGTTCAATCTTCTATTTAATTTCTTCCCTTGTTCTCTGGGATTTTTGTTCACCAGTATCAACCCTAACAGTGGGCAATCTGTTTTATAAAATGAGTCAGCAATAAATTGCGCCTTTAAAAGAAGATAGTTTCCTGTCAATTAGACCTCTACTTTGTTCTAATTAATTTATATTTATTGTACTTTGTAAAATGAATTCCAACTCAGTACTGATAACATTTTAGAACAATCCATAGAACTTTAACACACACACACATACACACACACACACAACTGGTAAACTAATACTTAATGTCAATTATTTACTTTTTAATGAAAGCTTGTTTAAAGACTGATATAGGGATAGGGACACAGCTCATCTGGTTAAAAACTACCATAGCATTCATAAATTCAGGATTTCCATACACATCACTCCATAAAACTGAGCAGTATAGTATACACATGCAGTCAGGAAAATATCCACTATATAGTGAATTCAAAATCAGCCTGAGATACAGGGGATAGCCTCAAAAAGAAAGGGAAAGAAAGAAAGAAAGAAAGAAAGAAAGAAAGAAAGAAAGAAAGAAAGAAAGAAAGAAAGAAAGAAAGAAGGAAGGAAGGAAGGAAGGAAGGAAAGAAAGAAAGAAAGGACAGGAAGGAAGAAAGAGAGGAAGGAAAAGAAGAGAGAGAGGGAGGGGGATAGAGAAATAAAAGGTAGGTTACTAAGCATTGATCTATAAATTCATGGTCTTTTTGAGAATTATGTGAATAGTTTGGTGTGCCTTATGAAATGATTCAATTTATATTATTTTTTGAGAATATCACACATATGCAATTTATTTTTATCACATTCACCCCAATCTGATTCTTATCTCCTCCCAGATCTACTCTCACACTTCCTTCTAACTTCATGTTACTCACCCTTCTTTTATAAATCACTATTCCAACTTATGTTTCCCATATACAAATATTTATAGATCCATCCACCGGAACATGGTCTACCCTTATAGAATACTGGTTCTTCTTTTCTCAACACCCATCAACTGTCAATGGTTTCTCAAATAGGATGAGGGCTCTTGATTCCTCCCCTAACCACTACTGGAATACAGACCGTATTTCTCTTGTAGAGGTTTTGTGCAGACAACCGTAACTTCTGTAAGTTCCTATGTTCAGCAGACCTCTCCTGTCCAAAAGGCATTACTTTGGCAAATTCCTACTTACACTATGACTCTTATGGAATTGCAGCCTACTCACTTACAATGTTGTCTGAGTCTTATGGGAAAGAGGTCTATCTACCACTAAGGGTTTTTGGCGAAAAACACATGGAAAGGGAAAGGGAGAGAGACCTGGGATTGACATGTGAAGCAACCTTGTTTCTAATTTAAATTTAAAAATAAAAAATTACAAGAAAACCTTACACAGGAGATAATGTTCCTCATAGAAGCAGAAGTTTGCCAAATAAAAAGCCCAGTGCCTGGAATGAAGTACTTTATCTTGAGTTATTGACCAGGGGTGTCCTGAGACTCCCAAAACAATATAGCTATCACCATTGCTCTTAGATGCCAATGGGAACTTGACTGCAAAACTTTATTGTTGAAGATAACATATGCCTTGGTCACAGACATGGGGAAATCAAACTTGCACTGACCTTAAAGATCCCTCTCTGTTGTCTAGTATTCATAGTATGGGAAGGTGTTATATAGACAGCTGGGGGATAAAAGTTATCAATAGTCCCACACAGCTGTGAACCCTGTGAACTACAATAACTAATAGCTGGTTTATCCATATATACCCATAGATACATTAGTGGCATTAATATTATGAGGGTAACCAACAACTTTTTGCTTGCATTAAAGGTGCTCTCCACAGTAGGAAGCATAGATATGGTACTGAAAATATGTAACTATAGCTGGGGAGTTCTTAGGCCCCAGAGTGAATCAACTTCTATAAGATCCATGATTTTAGCATTTTCACTACAGTATTTCATAATGTCTTTTGGCTCTCATTTGATGAAGAAATCATTTATATTTTATATGCATATAGTTGCATACTACTTGGTACCAATAACATTATTAATAATATGCAAAATTAGCACTTAAACCATATAGCAATATTTAGTTATAATGTGACCACCTGGAATGTCCAAAATGTATTCACTTAATTAGTTTTATTCGAAGCATAAGGGTTAAAACACCATAAAAACATTGCCTTAGTCTGACATGATTGTGCATTCTGAGTACCTGGGAGGCTGAAGCAGAAAGAAAGCAAGTTCCAGGCTATCCTGGATTATGTCTCAAAACAAACAAAATTAAAAATTCTGTATTGAAATTAATAATTATAAATTTACAATTTTGTTATATTTTATTTATGTAATCATAATAGTAGAGACCATTTTCTTTACATTGAAATGTAAAATGTACTGCAAAAGGAGCATTCTGCTATATAATTATTTCATCATGGCACATATTTAATAGAGCCTTCTTCCTAAGTTAGGGAGTATACGACTTGGCATATTGTGTGTATGTTTCTGTGTGTGTATATGTGTGTGTGTGTGTGCACACGCACATGCCTAATAGCATTTCTTTTCATATGACTCCAAGTGTGAAGATTTTACTTTTGAAATAAATCTTGAACTATCCCCACGTAATGTTAACCTATGTATTTGTCAAATGTCAATTAAATATCTATATTATCTATTGAATTTGTCAAAAAAATGATACCACTTCAGGTTCTAAACATTTTAGATTACTTTAAAAAACAGTAGATGATTGAATTATACTTGGGGTCTTAAAAATAGTTCATTGAAGAAAGCAATGCTCTTTAAACACATGAGTCAGTAACTATGATAATATTAGATACCACAATTTGGCATGCCCATAAAAATCATTTAAGGTATACCTTATAGCATTCAAAAATAACACAAGAGTTGTAGGGAAAGGTAATCAGGTAAAACTTCTTACATAACAACTTAAATTCAATCCCAGAGGACTCACATAGTAGATTTCACAAGTTGTCCTTTAATCTCCATACATGCGTTGTGGCATGCATGCACTCATGCTCACACATACAGAATATGTGAATAAATGAAAGTAAATAAACAAAATATAAAAATTAAAAATAAATTAGACAAGTGTCAGTCAAATCAAGTAATTTCCCAAAACACATTTTTCCACTAATAATGAGTTGGTTACTTTCATGAACATGACAAAAATCAATACTTGTGACAACAGATTTTCTGCATTACTTATTATTCTTTAAATTGACATATTCATGTCTATTAGTGGAAAGATCTTTATAATTTATTGCTTCATTTTGGCCACTGGAAAAGAAAAGAGAGAGTGCGTACAATAACCAGAGTCCTCAAGAGACCAATTTATTAGCATTCTAATTTATGCTCTAAACTAATAGAGGGTTTGACTCCCTCAGTATCTAAGTCAGTGATTAGTTTTTTCTTTGAAATCACTCTTTAATTAGGAAAAGTCTGCATTTTCTTTTGTCTAGATTTATCAGAGTTGTGCATAGCTTTCTTATCCACAGTTTGGCATTATTTAATATAACTTGATTGCATCTTGTTATCTTTTTGTCTTGATTTTGTTTCTGTCTTATTATATAAAAGGGCTACTAATCTTTAGAAATTAGTTTCTCATTAGAGTCCATTGAGAGTTACAACTTGAGATGAAAGCTTATGTATTTAATATAAATAATTGGGACACACTGTGGAAGTCATTATGGCAGTTTCCCCAACAATAAGACTAGGAAAATGCCTCAGCCCATACAGTACTTGCTATGCAAGCATAGCAGGTCAATTTTGATCCCCATAATCCCAATTAGAAACCAACATGGTGATACTACTGTAATCCCAGTTCTAGGGAGGTGGAGAAAGTAGAATTCTTGGGAATCACTGACAAGCCAATCAGTGAGCCCCAGGTCTGAGTGAAAGATCCTATCTCACAAAAGAAAAAAATGGTGAATAGTCATCCTGAGAAATAACTATCATTGGCATCTGGCCTCCTGAGGTGAATGTATAAGTACACACACACACACACACACACACACACACACACACACACACACAAATGAACATAAGAACAATAACACTGTTAGTAAGACTCCTGCTAAAAGCTGACCAAGCTATGCCATTCCTGGGTGTATACCATGCAGACTGCATTCTACCACAAAAATGCTCCTACATCCTTGTTTATTGCTGCTCTATTCATAATAGCAAGAAAACAATAGCAGCCTCTCTATTCATCAGCAGATGAATAGATAATGAAATTATTTTATATAATTGCAGATACTCTATATTTGTGTGTGTGTGTGTGTGTGTGTGTGTGTGTGTGTGTGTGTGTGTGTGTGTGTGTGTGTTGGTCTTGAAACTAGAAACCATAAGAACGAGGAGAATAGCTGTTTTGAGGAAAGGTGTTAAAATATCGTATGTATCAAGAAAGTAGAACAAGAACTACTTGGGGTGGAAGGACACGAGAAGGTGGATTTGGGAGAATAGGCAAGGAGGAACAATCAGAGGAGTGGATTTTCCCCATTAAGTTTGGGTAGAATATTACTGTATTCATTCCTACTTCTTTTCTAATGTGAATTCTTGGTAGTACTATAATTTTTTTAGCATTGGCTCTTACAGAACACTTTACAATTTTAAAGTTTCTTTGACATAAATGAAATCACCATGTTGCATAGGATTCTGTTTATTTAGATATAAAATTGATTTTAATGCCAACCATTATTTGGTACTTACCGGCCTGTTTTATACATAATCCAAAAAATGATACTGGCTCTTTGTGGCTACCTCATTTTCTTCTATGACCCAAAGCGTTGTGAGTTCATCCTAAAACTTGATTCTTTCTCTTAATTATTGTATACTATTGTAATGGTTTGATTTTGGTTAAATAGCTTCATTCTGGAGCTTTAAATGCCTTCCAGATATTTCTTTAAGATAATTGTGCTTAGTGTTTTAGTATAGTAAACAGGAGACTAGTCAGACATCGTCCTGACAAGCTCTATTATGTTTTTGTGAGAAATTTATGTCTTCTAGCATAAAGGAAATTTAGAGGAGTGCTTTCCATTGCTCTCTACTAGTCAGAAGATGTTGTCACCATGATTATTCCTTTTACTATGTTTTCCATGTTTATGATTATTGGTGGAAACATTCACCTTTATGTAAGGTGTCCATGTAATAAATAATCAAAATCAGAAATGCTTTAAAATGAAAATAATAATGTGCTGAGACAACAACTGGCATAATTTGTGGCTATCCATGACACAGTAAATTATATGGTATACTCACCTTGAAACTACATGGAAACTTGATTTCATGGTACTTTCCCCAATCTTCCACTCTCCATACCTCTCCCTATACTCAACCTATAGAAATTTTCTGTGATACACACATAGCTCAAAGTATCTTAAATCAATCATAATGATTCATATTCAGCTGCCAAAGATCACTTAAAACATAAGCGTGCCTTTTTCATTTGGCTTCAGATCAATCAAATCAAGGTTTTCAGAATATATTTTCATATCCTCCACCTTTGTGGTTGTATCCTGCAATCAAACAACTTTTAGAGAAAAATAGATGATGCTATGTTATGTCTAAAATGCAAATTTAATTCTATCATTGTATTATATAAAATATTTAGTAGGTATGCACCTACACAGACTTTGTGATAAGGTCTCTGTCTTAAATACTTCCACCCTTTTAATAATTAAGAATATAAGTTTCTTCATAGTTTTGCATTAAAACAATATATTCTAGATGCCATGGAATGTGACAATACATCAAAATTACCTTATCATATAGAATTATATGTAATAGGTTTTTAATAAATGTTTGATAAAGGGGCAAGAGTGAAACATCCAGAGAGAACTTTGATTTAAGACAGTATATTAGTAGTATAAATGAGTATGTTGCATATATCATCCTATTAAAATCAAAGTTTTGTATATTATAGTTTTATCTCATATGAAGATTACTTTATGACATAGTACTATCTTATAGGTCTTTAACGCAGCTTATGGAAATGTAGTGTATTAAAGATAGGAAACCGTTTTAAAGGTCTTTATTAACTAAATTTTATTCTTTATAATTTTGTGTGAAACATCTTGACAGAGTTAAGTAATAAATGTATAAATTTTCCCATTGGTACTTTTTGGGCAAAAATCTGTATTTTAAAATATAAAGTCTAAGCCGGGCGTTGGTGGCGCACGCCTTTAATCCCAGCACTTGGGAGGCAGAGGCAGACAGATCTCTGTGAGTTCGAGGCCAGCCTGGTCTACAAGAGATAGTTCCAGGACAGCCTCCAAAGCCACAGAGAAACCCTGTCTCGAAAAACCAAAAAATAAAATAAAATAAAATAAAATATAAAGTCTATCCACATAACCATAGGGAACACATATTACTTCACAAGTTCTAGTTAGTAAGAAAATATTTGATGAATATCTATAAGTAAAGATAATTCATGGTGAAATAAGGACTTGGAATCTCTACCATAAAGCATGAACTGCACATTGATGCTTTATGTTATACTACATAAAGCTTTTTTACAGACATGTTCTACATTTAATCCTCTCTTAAACACATACAAAAAATAAGTGAATGGCTGATTAATAAATAAATAAATTATACCCACTAATCTTTACCTAATTTGATAAAAACTAAGTAGAACTCTAGGCTAGATATGATTGCCAGGACTTCTCCAGAATTTGATTTTTTTCATACTTTATGACATTGCACAATGCACTACAAGTTCTAAGAGAAAATTAGAAACTTTGACAGTGACATATTTTTAAAGGTGTAAATGGTATATTTGTGAGTTATGCATCATAATCAGAGTAGACCTAATAATGCAGTTGTTCCCCTTAATGAAATGGTCTCATTAATTATCCATGGCAATGCACAAGCCATGCTCTCAAGTATCAATATGGAGATTTTATATATATATATATATATATATATATATAATGTGTGTGTGTGTGTGTGTAGGTTGTTGAGTGAGTATATGTGTAGGTATACAGTTTATAATAAAAATAGTTTTTCAACATTTAGGTTATCTCATAACTTCAAATCAATAAACATTTTTAATATAACAGTATGTGAGGTTAGTATTCATTGTGAACTTGACACAGTCTAGAATCAACTGAAGATACGCATCTAAGCACACTTGTGAGGGATTGAATAGTTTAAGGTTAGCCCCTGACAATGTCTGCCAATGGTTGTCTTGATTGTGTTAGTGGATGTGAAATTATCCATCTTAATCTTAAGCAGGAACATCCCCTGGAAAAGGGATCCTGCAGTGCATAAATGGGGAAAGAGAAGTGAACAGCATGCCTTCTTCTCTCTTTCCTAGTTGTGTATACAATGTGACCAGTTGTTTCAGGCTTCCTTGCTCCTTTCACTTCTCAGCCATGATAGAGTTTATGTTAAACTATGATACTAGAATAAGCTCATCCTTTAAGTTACTTTAGTCACAGTATTAGCAGAAGAAGCTATGACACAAAGCATATAGCTCGTAGATACCTGGTGGGGATTATTATCCTCCCCACTTTACAGATGAAGGAGAGAGGCTCCAGGGATTCAAATGACCTAACTCTTGGACTAAGTCTTTTTTCAGATTTTTTAAATTTAAATTAGAAACAAGCTTGTTTTAGATGTCAATTCCAGTTCCCTATCCCTCCCCTCCTCCCCTGCCCACCACCGACCCTTTATCCCATCCCCTTTCAGCTTCCTAGGAAGGGTGAGGCCTTCCATGGGGAACCCTCAAAGTCTGTTATATTATTTGGAGCAGAGCCTAGACCCTACCCTGTCTGTCTAGACTGAGAGAATATCCCTCTATGTGGAGTGGGCTCCCAAAGTCCATTTGTATACTAGGGATAAATACTGATCCATCAGCTACTGGATGAAGGGTCTAGGATAACATATAAAGTAGTTATCAATCTCATTATAAGGAAGGGCATTTAAGTTAGCCTCTCTACTATTGCTTAGATAGTTAGTTGGGGTTATCCTTGTAGATCTCTGGACATTTCCTTAGTGGCAGATTTCTCTTTAAACCTGTTAAATAGCTCCCTCTATTATGGTATCTTTTTACTTTCTCTCCTCTATTCTTCCCCCAACTCACACTTCCTGTTCCCTCATGTACTCCTCTCCCCTCCTCTTCTCCACTTCTCTTTCTCCTAACTCCCTCTCCCCTCCCCCCATTTCCCAATTAGCTCTTGAGATCTTGTCCCCTGGGACATACCTGTCATTGATAACTCATTTGTCTTTCTGGCTCAACCAGGCCTACACTGTTATCTGTTGCCAAGGAAAGCACGTTCGCTTTGTATGAAAATGGGGCTGGGCTTGTAGGCTTCCCATGTGGCAAAGGCAAACTAGGGCTAAAGACTGTATTGCTCAGTGTCATAATCCACTCAGTTTCGTAAGTAATATACCTGTCTGTTACAGTCCCATTAAGAGAGGGACTCCCAAAAGGGAGGCACCCTGGTCTCAGAATAGCCAATTAAGTACATTTGTTAATTAAGATTTAAAGTGTCTAATTGTAATTAATACAAATCCAGGAACTTAAGCTAGAGGCATCCTCCCCTGGGGGTTTATCCAGCATGCCTGCCATGGCAACTGGCTAAGAGATAGGGAAGCCACAAACTGCAGCTGCTGTGATGTCCAAGTCTTTCTCTCCTGAGTTTCCACTGAGCTAGGCATAACACCTAGAACACGGACCACCAAGGCTGATATTTCACCCTTCCAACAGCTTTTAAAGCGACATTCCTGGAGGAAATAATTAAGTATTTCTCCCAAAGGAGTGTTATTGAATATAGAAAATACCTATAGCTGGATATACCTGACTCTGATGACCGGCCGGCATCAGGACAGGCAGGTTCCTCATTAAAGCTTAATGAGTCCATTGATGGCTGATGAGTATCAGCAGGAACAGAGCACAAACAATGCTCGGGAACCCAAAATGGGGACTCACCATCCTGTGGGAAGACACAGACCCCCAGGCACATACCAAAACTGGATCTGGTCCTTTCCAAAGACCCGAGGTTAGGTCTTTCCATCTAAGTAGAGGTTTTTGCTGTACAGCAGATTGCCAATGACAATCTGCTGCAGAGTTTCCAGAAGCATCCATAATTTAAAAAATTAAGATATAGAGGATAAATGATAGATTACAGTGAGGAGAGCCAAAATGCCTCCCAAGATCCCCCTTCTTTTTTTTTTTTTTTAGCTAAATAGACTTTTAGAGTGCGATGAGCACGTTCCACAATAGCCTGTTCTTGGGGGTTGTAAGGAATTCCAGTTTTGGGGGAAATATCAAAAGCTAGGCAAAAGTGACTGAAACCTCTGTTGACATAGGTGGGGCCATTATCGGTCTTAATTAGTTTTGAGACTCCCATGTAAGCAAAACCCTGTAAACAGTTGCTCTTAACATCTTTTACTTTTTCACCAGAGTGGGCAGAGGTGAGTATCAGGTGAGAAAATGTATCTACAGAAACATGGACAAATTGTAATTTACCAAAGGATGGCACATGTGTTGCATCTATTTGCCAAATGTGTTTAGGCAAAAGTCCTCAAGGATTAACCTCCAAGTGAGGCACAGGAAGTAATTTTACACGAAGAGGGCAATCCTTAACTATTTGAACAGCCTGTTCTTTGGTAATCCCAGTGTGAAAGCATAAAGACCCTGCACTAAGATGAAAGCACTTGTGTAGGGACTGTATTTTAGTGAACCTTTGCAAAACCACACCAATTTGAGCATACCTGTCAGCCATGCTATTTCCTTCACTGAGGGGCTCTGGCAAAGGGGTGTGGGCCCTAAGATGTCCCACAAATATTGGTTTGTTCTGTTGCCATAGCAGACCTTGTACCTGTAATAAACTTTATTGTATCCTAGAGATGAGAGTGACATAGGCAACAGTCTCTAAGGGTTGGATAATATGAGCAACATATTGACTATCGGTAAAAATGGTTAATGCTTCCATGGGGGAAGAGTTGTAGAGCCAAGGCCAGGGCTGAAAGTTCAGCCATTTGGGCAGAAGTTGCAGGAATTCTGGCTGTCTTAATTATCGGATAAGACACAACTACAGCTGTATCTTTAGAGAAACCATCTGTGAAAACCACTCGCCCCTTAGAAATAGGCTGAGAGACTATATTTTTCAGGAAAATCAAAGGATGCATCTTAAAAAAGGAAACCAAATTGTTGGATGAGTAATGATTAACAAAATAACTCCGAGTAGTAGAGAGAAAAATGGCCCAGTCACAATTATTATTTTGCAGCCATTCTATTTGTTGACAGGACAAAGGCGCAACAACCAGATCCTGCTCCCCACCAAAGGCCTGCAAGGCAATCCTCCTTGCTCCAAACAGGAGTGCAACTACAGCCTGGGGGTAGGACACCACAGATTTAGAAGGGGAGGCTCGAGAATAAACCCAAAGAATGGGACTCTCTTGCCAAAAGTCTCCCATAAGAGCATGTTCTCTGGTTTGACCCACAAGCCAGCCAATCCCAAGGTGGTCTTAAGATTCCCCAAATGAGTGGCCAGTAGCCATTGAGCCTGCTGAGCCACGCCATCTGGCCACATGGTTCCCAGCACTCACCCCTCCATACCAAACAATCTCCTCCCTGGCAGTGCAGCAGGATACAATTGGGGCCAAACACAGGGGTGGGGAGGATACAAACTAAGGCTGCAAAGGCTCCAAAAATGGCCAGATTGAAAAGAGCAAGAGGCCCACACAATGAAACTGCCTTAGGATTACAGGCAGGGGGACAAGGCATAAGGAAGCATCTTTTAAGCTTGTTTTTTTAATTTGAGGATGTCCTTTTTTGTTGAGGCTTTTTGAGTTTCTTAGACTCATTCCCCGAAGAAGAGGGAGAGGACTCAGATGAGGAATCATTGGAAGCTTGAATTGTTCTGACAGACTCTAGGTCTTGAGCCTCTGTGAAGGCATCCTTAGTTTTTCTGACCTGTTCTCTCATTACCATATTATCATATTATCACTAGTAAGCACATCCTTACTAGTAAGCACATCCTTACAAGATGCCACAGAGAAAAGGCAACGATTGGTATGGAGTTTATGTAAAGTTTTTTGTAGGTCCACTCTAACGTGGTTCCAATCCAGGGAATGAAGATCACCAGAAACCAAAAACCAAGGGCTGACTTTAGGTATAGTTTTCAAGATGTCCTTAGCTGTCTTATGTCTGATAATTCTGCCCTGACATTGTAACAATTGGATCAAATGGTCCTCCAAAGTGGGTAGAAACTAGTAGCACCCATACAGTTACTCCTAACCTTAATGAGAATGCTGGCTGGCTTTCTGTGGGAGTGGGCTCTCAGGAATTCACTGACAATTTTGACACCAATGGGTCAAGCCAGGGCTGGAGCCTAACTTTAAACCACCCCTCTACGGTGGCTGACCCACTATCTGGAGCCTAACTCAGTACCCTTAACTTGGTACCCCTATCCAAATACACCCTCCTACCTTACTTGCTGGCCAGCAATCAAGTGTAATTCTTTAGCAGTTTCTCTTCTTTCCTCCATCTTTATTGAGCCGGCAGTGTTCAAGGCTCCTTCTTACAAGGAGAATGACATTTATTTAAACAAGAATGGAGCCATAAATACCAAAAGCAGGTATGGTGGAAAAACACCAAGGTCAGAAGCCTATGCTCCCAGGGCCCTCTGGCAAAGGGTGGGCCACAAACAGGAATTAGCATTTAGACAATAAGGATGGACAGAAAACAGGAAATTGCATGCAGGCCTTACTGGGAGGAAGGGACCAGAGATGTTTTGCTAAAAGCTCCTAGTCACAAGCTGTCAATAGACCCCCATGGGGAAGGGTGCAACACCTGAGGAATCTCCATACTGATTTCCTAAATGACTGTATGAGTTTGCACTCCAGTCAGCAGTAGAAGAGTGTTCCCCTTTCTTCACATTCTCTCCAGCATAAACTGTCATTGGTGTTTTTGCTTTTAGCCATTCTGACAGGAGCAAGATGGTATCTCAGAATTGTTTTGATTTGCATTTCCCTGATGGCTAAGGAAGTTGAGCACTTTCTTACATGTCCTTCAGCCATTTTAGTCTCCTCTATTGAGAATTCTCTGTTTAGTTTTGCACCCCACTTTTCAATTGTATTATTTGGTGTTTTAGTGACTAGCTTCTTGAGTTCTTTGTATTCAGACCTCTGTCAGTTGTGGGTTAATATCAGGGCTTTCAATTCAATTCCATTGGTCTGCCTGTTTATTTTTGTGCCAATACCAAGCTGTTTTCAGAACTATAGCTCTATAATAGAGTTTAAAGTCAGGAATGGTGATGTCTCCTGAAGTTCCTTTATTGTACAGCTATCCTGGGTCTTCTGTTTTTTCATATATAGTTGAGAATTGTTCTTTCCAGGTCTTCGAAGAATTGTGCTGGGATTTTGATGGGATTGCATTGAGTATATAGATTGCTTTTGGCAATATTGCAATTTTTAATATGTTAATTTTACCTGTTTAAGAGCATGGGAAATCTTTCCATTTTCTGCTATCTTCTTTAATTTCTTTCTTTAGAGACTCAAAGTTCTTGCTATACAGGTCTTTAACTTGTTTGGTTAGCATTTCCCCAAGGTACTTTATGCTGTTTGTGGCAATTGTAAAGGGTGATGTTTCTCTGTAGAGCTTTGGACTAAGTCTTTATTAGCAAGTCTATACATTTAAAGTGCATAAAAGCATTGTCACAGTATCGTTAGATCAAAGGAGACATTTGTAAAATGACTTTTCTATACTTTAAACTATGGGAAGAGGTTTGTTGTGTTCTATATTTACCAGCATTTCTAGATGGCTTGATGAGCAGGCTAAGCACTTGCTTAGGGCATAAGCAATACAGAGATATCTATAAATATGAATGGGTAATTTAAAGCATAGAAATAACTCTGAGACAAGAATTTGCTCAGGCATTAAAGCTTGTTTTATATTACATAATCATGTTTACTTTGAATTGTCTGTACTTTGAGATGTGATACTTTCTGAACAAAATTATCCTCCTCTTAGTGCCATGTTAAATTCTTTGTGGCTGAGAATTATTCATCCAATGTTTTCAAATTCAATATAAAACTGACTTTTTCTTCCTTATCAAGTCTATAATCACTCTTCTCTGTTGATTTATTGCCATCACATTTATTCAGGCCATGCTGATGCTGATGATCATTGTGACAGTCTCATAGTCTTTTCTTTCTCTTAAAATATATGGGCACTTACCCTCATTTCCCCTCCCAATGCCCCCCAAACCACCCTAATAGTTCTCCTTCTTACTTGAAGTTTCTCTCTCTGTGTTAGGTTTTGTTAACTTACTATCTATCGCTCTTCTCCTCTCCCACACCCTGTCCCAGCCCCATTCCCACTTAATCCTTTAACCACTCTTCTTCTTTTTTTCTTCTTTCTTTTCTTTTGGTTTTTCAAAACAGGGTTTCTCTGTATTGCTTTGGAGGCTGTCCTGGAACTTGCTTTGTAGACCAGGCTGGCCTCAAACTCACAGAGATCCAACTGCCTCTGCCTCCTGAGTGCTGGGATTAAAGGCGAGTGCCACCAACGCCCTGCTTAACCACTCTTCTTACATTTGATATGTATTCTATCTTTCCATTTATAAGATGGCTTGGGTTCAATATGATTTTCTATATACCTTGCTTCAGGTTATCCCTTACCTCTACCCCTTAATTCTCCAAGTTTAAGCTATTTTGTCCCTGGTATTCTGCCTGTCTACTGCATTATCATTTACAATTTACTTTCTTCCTCCCATCACATGCTCCCCCGAAGTCCCTTTCTTGTTTCCTGTATTCCCCTTATGCTCCAAATTAAAAACATAAAACAAAAGATGAGATTGGTGGACATATGAGATAGAACACATGCCCTGGGCCAAAGTTACCTTCTTTAGCATACTATTTTCCAATTCCATTTACATTTTATGATTTCATTTTTACAACTATATAGTCTGTTAAGTATATGTATCACATTTTTGTTATCCACTCATAAGTTTATGAGTATTTAGATGGATTTTGTTCATAGTTTTAGTGATAGAGCAGCAATGAACATGGATTTGGAAATGTCTATAGTATATGCCTAGGAATGGTCAGACGTCTATCTAGTTTTGGGAGAAACATCCAAATTGATTTTCAAAGTGGCTACAGTACTTTACATTCCTACAATAAGTGTATAAAATGTTCCCTCTCTGCTACGAATTCTTGTCTCTTAATGACAAACACATTTTCCTTCGTGAACTTTAATTGCCAATACAATTCCCCACCTCTGGTCAAGTAACCCTAAAACCATTTAGAAACTTGATAATATCTCCCAAACACTCTGGTATATCTGGCAAGGATAAGGCTTCCAAGAGACATAAGGGCATTTTTGACTTTTAGCTAAGCAACATCTAGTTCATTTTCCTTGGGGTCTTTTTATCCTAAACTGCCTAGCCAATTTCCATCTCCTACTCCCAACATTCCACTTTGGAAGAGATTGGTTTGATTACCAATCTGGCTTCCTATGGATAAATGGGAGCATCAGCGGTGGTACACTTGGGTTACCCCTTCATTGAGCCTGTCTGAAAGACCACTCCTCGAAAGAATCAGTGACCTAATATGTTTAACTCTCAGATGTAAGGACTCCTTTACTGATCCTGCAAAGACATGTGTGGAGGCAGGGAGGGAGGGTTAAAGGCAAGAGTTATTAGCATTATTGGTCCTAGGAACGGAACCAGAATTGGATCACGGAATTGATTGGACCACAAGAAAACCTATCCACCAAGAAAATGGAATCTCTGACCTGTGTAGAGACCTGACAATTTAACTGGGCCAGGTCAATCACCTATGAAGGCAATCTGTTTAGCAATGCTAAAGAGATAGGTGAAATAATAAGTCTTTTAATAAAATAATTTACTTTTCCTTTTCAAAATCCTTGCCCCTAGCATGGTAACTTACTAGGCCGTAGCCATGCAGTGATTACCTGGGATTTTCATATAGGAGCTCTGAATTAAAATTGTCAAACTAAAGGTAAGCATAATGATAATTTAGTATACATTGGAAACATTTTTTTAATGTTGAACTATTTGATCTGAAGCAGTATGTACTCAAAAGACATTATCAGAAAGACAGAAGAACCTAACGGGTGTAAGAGCTTGCTATTTTGTTCTCATTGTGAAGTATTAATAATTATAAGTGTGGGATTTTAGTAAATACACTCTCCCCTTTGATTGTTGGCTGTAATCTGCAAGATGCAAAAACTTGCTTTCCTAGATTGTTCTCGAAGCACTTAGAAATTATCAAGAGCAAAGGGGAGCACTCAAGGGTATATTATTGCAGGTATTCCATGAATGAACTCATTTTAGTTCTCTTTTTCTTGGTGTATTTTGTAAAATGCCTTTTCTGCATTTAATATGATAATGTCTATAATCATTGTAAAACCCTCAAATTTAGTCTTAGGTATATCTCTTTTAAAATATTCAATTAATCTTTAAAAATGGAATTTACCAAGCCTTTACTTCTACAATTGGAAAATTAAGAGTCTTTATTTGCTTCTGCAAATGGATTTTAATAATTTCTCAATACTGACTCTGGTCTACCTAATTTCTCATTTTCACTCTATTCCTAAAATTTTTTGTATTGGTCATCCTGATTTCTTAATTGTTTTCTATAAAAGCAATGTTACATCTACCTCTTTCCATTGCTCTGATGCACACTGTTTTTCTTTCTTTTTTTCTTCCATGTATCAGATTTTTCACCAACCATGCACATTAACATGTGATCTGAATTCCTCAGTGAAATTTTCTCTGTAACCCTAATATAATTGTGCATACATTTAATAATGAATTTCTCTCTATTTTGTATGTATTTTTATTATCTCTATATTCAGGCTACATATTACTACAAAGTAAGTTCTTAATAAATCAGTAAGTTTTCTGGTTTTATTTGCTAACAGTGTAGAAACTCCATTAATTAGTAGTAGTATACAAGGCAGATTGCATCTGTTACATTGTGTGAGCTTTCTCCGAATCTTCAAACTTTGATTAGGGAAGAACTTAGGAAGTACTTCCCTTATCACTTTGCCTCAAGTATTCTCACACATGTCCTTATGTAACCATCACAAAAAGAAATATTTTTCTTTTATTTTAGAGAAGAGAAGGTGGAGGATCTGAAACATAGATTAAACAAGGGAGAAATGCTTAAATTGGATCTTTCATAAGAAAGAAAAGCAAGAGGAAAAAGCATTTAAAAAGTAAAAATTTTTTGGAAGAGACATGTCCTATCTTCAGGCTGTTCATTGGCTTGTAAATAGTAAAAGTTGGATTCAAAATAGAGCTAGTAGTAAAGGCAAGGAAATAAATGAGTCAGTTTGAAAAGAAGACTCATTGTGCCCCCAAATTAATCCTAATCACAATTTCTCCTTCCCAATTTTATAGTCTCTTTCTCAGCAATTAAACCAGTTCTTAAAGCCAAAATTTCAGCTGTTAACTTCAACTTTCTTCCTTGCACATCCAAACACAAAGCTGATAAATGTGCATCCAATTTAACAGAGAATAATTATCAGAAATGCAAATTCTCCAGGCCAGTACCATCTACTAAATCCAAGGGGGGAATGAACCTAACATTCTTTTTGTTAATCAAGATCCCAGGCAATTTGTATGCATACAAGAATTAGAGCCAACTGTTGTAGGTAAAGAGGAAGCATTAAGAGACCTGAAGCAGGGAATGGACTTCTTTGCATATTTATTTGTAGTTCATATGTGGAAGACGGATTAGAAAAGAGGAAATGTAGAGATAATATCACTTATAGCCAGACTATTTAAAAATAAACATAAGTACAGAGGACCAGGGTGACAACTTAGCAGGTAAAGGTACTTGCCACCAAGCCTGACTATTTGAGCTCAATTTCTAGGACCTGCATGATGGAAGAAGAAAATGAACTCCTCTGAGTTTTCCTTTGACCTTCACAAAAGCACCATGGAGGATGTACACATGTACACAAGCATACATGCAAACATGTTTAAAAACAGAAAGGGAATAAAATATACTATTCAAATATAAAAGAGTTGCAATTGATTAATTTGTGTTTCTATTTGCATGAACAAGTTAAGGAAGTAGGAATAGTATCTAAACCTGGACTGCAAATAAATATGTTGGTTAGAGTTTTGAAAAATAGTCAGTGAACTCATTCTTTTTGTTTTCCCACAAAATAGAGGTTACTTACATGTAATTAGGTATAAATGTTTTGAGTAGTTGGGTATTTGAAGTTGGACCTCAAGAGGGAGGTTAAAGCAACAGGTAAAGATTTTGGACTTAAATGCATGATACCTTTGAATTAATTGAATGGATTAAATAATACAGAAGACTATTTAGGATTGAAAAGAAGCTCAAATATGGAATTCTGAAAAATCTAATTTATGACAGTCATTTACAGAGTCTGAGAAGTGTCTACAGATCAGGAAACATTATGGAGGCACAATTATGTCATAATCTCAACAATGAGTTGTGTCAAATGCCATAGGTAGATCAATAAAGAAAAGGTAATTATTGTTGGCTAGGAACTCACTGATACCTTCAACTATCAAAGGTTTGGAGATTTTTGAGATTATATTACAGCAAATTGAGTAAATGTAAATGGAGAGATTAAAATCTTAGTAAATAAAGAGGGGAGGGTGTCAATATGATTGAGGCACAACATCAGAATTTTTTTCTTTTTAAGAATTAGATAATTATATATATCTGCATAATGAAAGATAAAAACTGAGTGAAGCACAAAAATTTGCAGATACACAGAGAGGAGAACTTGGAATAAAATCTCAGAGGATGGGCAAGGAGAAACATGGCACAGGGAAATGTAGCTTTAAGTAGTGTATTCTCATCTTTTTAAAAACAATTTTTAAATTTGTTTGAGATTATAATTGTCAATTCTCCCTTCCTTTTCCTCCCTCCATGAATACAGATACTCTTTTCATCTCCTCAGTAAAAAGATACTAATGCTTCCTAATGAATTCAGACTGTTTATGATTTTGAAATGCTTCTCCCACTTATTCTTTGTTGTCCACCCCCAATTTTTCCATCTTTGTCTGTCTCATCTTCTCAATATGTTATATAGTGTGAAGACATATCACCAATGTTCAAAAAGGCAAGGCTATACTCGGACTACATGTTTCATACTCAGGGTAATGTTGAATGATCAACAATAGAGTCCTTGGTATCCACCTTGTTTTCCTAATGAGATATAGGAAGTACACATGGAATGACATTGGGGGTTCTATTCCTTAACATGATGGAGATACTTGGTAGAAGCCCTTTAACTTCATATTCCTGCCAGAAACATCCCCAAATTTCCAACCTCAGGAACTTTCCATTTCCATACTTGCCTCAGTTTTTCCAGTGCCTCATACCTGGAACTTTAGCGAATCAGAGGCTGAGACTGTTAGTGTGAGATCAGCCTAGACAATATACTAGTTTCAGGACAATCTGAGTGATTGAGTGACACTCTGTCTAAAAACCACTAATAGTTACCTTGTTGCTCACCTTCTACATCTGGGAAGAGTTTTGCAGACTACTGATGATTTTCATACCTATGTTAGCATAGTTTGATTTCACTTCATTTTGAGTTTACCATTTTGTTTGCTAGAAGATATATGCAGCCTCACCATGAAAGAGAATATTATATATAGCTTGAAGCAGGATAACTATTTTTAATCTAAGTGAAAAATCTGAACTAAAGATATATTTTATTTTCTTCATGTATGTAATTAGGAATGACCATTTGAAATAGAAACAGTGTTGCCCAAGAGCCCAATTTACAAAGTAGTAATTTACTATATTTACGTCAAAGTAAAGCTACATGGCTAATTTTAGGAAAGGCCTGGGAAATAAACCAATGTGCTTTGGGAAATCTTGGATATTTAATTTTTAACCCTTTCATTCATGGCTTACAATGTTCTAATGTTTGTGTATGGATGAGATGGGCTTTAAATAATGGGGAGGATATTTCTTCTTGTTTTCCTGAACCAATTAAACAATAAATTTGAATGGCAGCCATTTTAAAGAGCTCAAAATCATCCCCTAGAGAAGGGCCTGTTTTCTTTCTCTCATCTTGTTCATAGTGCCTGACACCGTACAAGATAAACAGCAGGAAATTTCAAACCTGTTGATTTGAAAAGTTTACAGAGACACTGTGTCCTCCAGCTCCTCCTTGAGCATATCCCTGCCGACCCTATATTTAGAGAACAGATTCCTGCCTGATTCTGGAGACAAGGTTAGATCTGTGAAACAGATGCTCATTATAGTTCCCATGCATACTGAAGAAAAATTTAGAAAAGTGATGAGGTAATTTGTATAATCTCTAGAAATCTCCTTGAAAGGACCATAAGGAGGCTTGGTCAACTTGTCATTCTAGCTTATCTATTCTGATCAAGTTTTTTATTCCTACTCTTTTTTTTCCACTTTTTTATTTTAAATAGCTTGTTTTACATGTCAATCCCAGTTCCCTCTCCCTCCCCTCCTCCCGCACTCCCCTTTCCCCCCACCCTCCCACCCTATTGCCAAATCCTTCCACATAGGGGATATCAGAGTCTGTCATTTTACTCTGGGTAGGGTCCAGGCACTCCCCTAAGAGTCCAGGCTGAGAGAGCATCCCTCTTTGTGCTATAGGCACACGAAGACTGTTTGTATATCAGGAATAGACACTGATCCACAACTCAGGGCCCCATAGGTTGCCCAGGCCTTTTCGCTGACACTCACATTTGGGGGGTCCAGATCAGTCCCATGCTGGCCTCCCCACTGTCAGTCTGGGATCCAAGAGCTCTCCCCTCTTCAGATCAGCTGTCTCTGCTGGTTTTGCCAGCCCATTCTTTGCGAATTTGCTCATCACTCCTCTCTCTCTGTCACTGGGTTCCTTAGTTCAGTGATTAATTGTGTGTTTGCCTCTGCTTCCATCAGTCACAGGATGAAGGCTCCCGGATGGTTATAGACATCAAGTTCATTATCAGGAATGGGCATTTGAGGTGGTCTCTCCACTATTGCTTAGCTTGCCAATTGGTGTTATCCCTTTAGATCACTCGAGGTCACTCTGGTGCCTGATCTGTATTCGATCCTATGATTCCTACTCTTTTTATGGACTTTGCTTTTTTCCTCTCTGCCTTATTCAAGGTATGGTGAACACTAAAGATTGAACCAAGGACCTAGAAGGGATCTCTACTACTGATTGTACTTCATCCCCTTTTCTCTGTTTTGACTTGTGGAGAGAGCGAGACAGAGAGAAAGAGAGAGAGAGAGAGAGAGAGAGAGACAGACAGACAGACAGACAGACAGACAGACAGACAGAGACACACACAGAGAGAGTTATGTAAACATATGTGTAGCTGTGTATACCCCTGAATTTATGCAGATGCAAGAGGGGTATATGGCATCCTTTCTGTAATTTTCTACATTATTATTATTATTATTATTATTATTATTATTATTATTGGCGTGTGTGTGTTTATCTTTCACTGCATCTTGTCCTTGTTCCCCAAAGCATTAGAGTTTCAGGCACATGTGATCATGCTCGGATTCTTATGTTGGGGATGAGGGTTTAAAGTTAACATGCTTATATTACAAAAACTCTTACCCTCTGAATCATCTCCACTCTTGTTTTGACTTTTAGAGTCATGGCAATTTTTGTAGACTGGCCTTGAATGTATGACCCTCATGTGAGTACCTTGAATTCCTCAGCTTCTTGAAAAGGATATATGAAGTTTAAAAACCATTTTGTTACTATATACAATGACATTTAAGCGGGCACTGTTCGTGATAGTATGTTTCTACCTTTTTAAAATTGTTTAAATTTTTAATTAAGATATGATTACATCACTTTAAAACTATTGAATGAGTGTGTGTGTGTGTATGTGTGTGTGTGTTAATGTGTGTGTGTGAGTGTGTGCACATGCTGTAGTAAATATGTTACAGTGTATGGGCAGGTCAGAGAACAACTGGCAGGAGTTGGTTCTCTCCTTCTATCATGTGGGTTCTGGGATTCAAAGTCAGGTTGTTAAGCTTGTGCAACAAGAACCTTTACCCACTGAGCTATCTCTCTGCCCCTGTAATTTTCCTTATACACTCAGTGTGGGTCCACGTATGTAAATAGTAGTTGTACCTATCAAAACTCTCACCTTACCATTGCTATCATTTTTCAAGTTCCTTTACTAATGGTCCAAAGTTATCATTATTTCTTTCTATAGTAGCACTGGTTATCTTATAAAAATACAATTACTTTTCTCCATTTTCCTCATTTGGAATTATAGACAAGTTTTTTCAATGATTGTATCTCCTGTACCTGGTACAAAAATTTATCATATGAGTGAATAGCCAGTGCATGTGTATTGAACTAAGGAATATATGTTGCTTCTACAAATAATGTTGCTATGAACATAGTTGAGCAAATGTCCTAGTGGTATATTTGTGCATCCTTTGAGTATATGCCAAAAGAGGTATTTCTGGGTCTTGAGGTAGATAGATTGATTCCCAATTTTTTGAGAAACCACCATTCTGATTTCCAAAGTGGCTGTATATGTTTGCACTCCCATCAGAAGTAGATGAGTATTCCCCTTACTCCACATCCTCTTCAACATAAGCTTTCATCAATGTGTTTGATTGTAGCCATTCTGATAGATATAATATGGTATCTCAGAGTGGTTTTGATTTGAATTTCTTTGATGGCGAAAGATGCTGAGAGTAATTTCCTAAATTGCCAACAATTTTCAGCCATTTGAATTTCTTCTGTTGAAAATTCTGTTTAGATCTGTACCCCATTTTTAAATTGGATTATTTGGTATTATTTGGTTAAAACGATGACATCTTGAAATTTGCAGGCACATGGATAGAACTAGAAAAACTAAGCATCCTGAGTTCAGTAACCCAGACCCAGAAAGACAAACAGTATGTACTCACTCATAAGTAAATATTAGATGTAAAGAAAAGGATAATTGGGCCAAAATCTACAATGCCAGAGAATCTAGTTACAATGGGGGAGGAATTAAGAGGGGCACATATGGAGGGCTTCAGGAAGGGATAATAGTTAAGATCTCATTGGCAAAATTGGAGGAGATAAAAGGGAGGGGATTTGGGACTGGAACATGAGGGACTGAGAAGGCCTAGTTGGGGGGCAGACATAATGACGAGCAATGAAAGAGATATCTTGGAAGGCAGCTATGCTCACCACTATATCATCAACACCCACTGAAAGATATATCTTGATACAGGGAGCCATTGTAGGGTTGGGGATACACCTGGTGCTAGAGAAATTCCCAGGAATTTACAAGGATGACCCCAGCCAAGACTCTTAGTAATAGTGGAGAGGGTTCTGAAGGGGCCTTCCCCTATAATTAGATTAGTGACTACCCTAACTGTCATTATAGAAGCTACATCCAGTAACTAAAGGAAGTATATACAGAGACCCACAGCTGAGCACTGGACTGATCTCCTGGAGTTCAGTTGCAGAGAGATATGAGGGATCATATAAACAATGGGTGTCAAGATCATGATGGGGAAAGCCACAGACAGTTAACCCAAGCTAGTAGGATTTTCATAGACTAGTTAACCCAAGCTAGTGGGCTTTTCATAGGCTAAGGACTGATAGCTGGGAAATTTGCATGGGACTGAACTAGGCCCTCTTAAATGTGGGTGACAGTTATGTGGCTTGATCTATCAGGGAGATCCCTGGTAGTGGGATCAGCACCTATCCCAGGTGCATGAATTGGGTTTTTGGAGCCCATTCCCTGTGGTGTGATTCCTTGCTCAGTCTTGATACAGGGGAGAGGAGCATGGTGCTGTCTCTATTTGACATGCCAGACTTCGCTGCTTTCTCAAGGAAAGCCTTACTCCCTCTGAGGAGTAGATGGGGGGTTGGGAAGAGTGAGAGGTGGAGGAACAGGAAAAGGAAGGGGGAACTGGAGTTGGTATATAAAATAAAAAAATTAAATAAAAATGCTTTTACTGGCGACCTATGAGTAACTATTTGAAGATAAAAGATACAGATACACCAATGGACTTTATTTGCTACATCCTGCCAATTATTTCATTATGTTGACTTGTCTTCCACTATATTATCAATCAATATTTTACTGACTCACAAAAATATGTTGAGTGCACATTATAACGTAGTTTTGGTAAAGATGTGCACTGGGGACTTAAAGTGAATAAAGCATAATCTTGACCATTGTCTTAATTTGGTTTGCAGTACAGTAAAAGAATACCTGAGATTGAGTAATTTATAATGAGTAGAAACTGTAGCCTGAGTTTTCTTATCCAGCCTTAATATGAGGGAAGTGTCTAGTCTTATTGTAACTTGATATGCCATGGTTGGTTGATATCCATGGGAAGCTATCTTAAGAGAAGTGGAGAAGAAATAGACAGAAACAGAGTCAAGGTGAGGGAAAGGACTGGTAGGAGAGGAGGGAGGGAAAACTGAGGTCAGGATGTAAAAAAAAGAAAAAGAAATTTCAGGATGATAGTGCTGGAGACTGAATAGATAGAATGATAAAATTAAATATAAAGCTGGAATAGACAAATATAAAACCAGAGCAGCATTCACAAAGATTATATATATATGTATATGTATATATATGTGTTTATTTATTAAAAGTAAACACCTTTTACCTGCCAAAAAATAAATTAGTTTATGTTGTCAGTCAGTCCTTAAGCAGTTTGTAAATGTTGCATTTCGTTTTCATAAGAAAATGTAACGTCACCATATTTTTGGACTTTAAAGTCGGGATATTGTAGGATATGTTCATAATTAAAGTAATACAGCAAAAATAATTTCCTCTGCATTATTATAGCTCTTGTTATTGAACCTCTAGGCACTGGATAGGTAATATTGAAAGGAGAATATTGTGGAGAAAATAGCTTATGCACATTTTTTAATATAACCAACAAATTTGCTTCCAATTGTGAGGGAATCTACAGCCAGTACTCCCTGGGGTTCATGGCACCCTTTGTGATGTCACTCACAAATTATGATGAAATCAAAAGATAGATATCATTGATTAGCTATTGATAATGTTTTTAAACGTGAGACTTGGCAAAACATGAAGAATTCTGATTATTCACTGTACTTCCAGAAATTGACTTAAAGTCTTTCCTATTGGAGGACACACAGCAAGGCAATTATTATGCTTATTAGTATACATTTGTTAGCATTCCTGAGTGTAACTAGCAAAGTTAACATGATTGAAAGCAGTTCTGTATCCCTAACAAGTATTTGAAAAAAACTGCTCCTACAATTGGACCATTAGTTTTAGTTCTGTGGGATACATCATGACAAAAGAAATTTACGAAAAAATGTTTAATTTTGAGCTAACAGTTTCAGAGTGTTAGAATCCATGTACATCATAACAAAGAGCTCAGCATAAGGGCAGGCAGGCATGGTGCTGGAGAAATAGCTGTGAGTTTACATCTTGATCCACAAACCATGAGGCAAAGAGAGAAAGCACTGAAAATCTCACTGAAACATCTCTTCCAATAAGATCACACCTCCTAATCTTCCCAAACAGTTTCACCAACTGGGAATCAAGCATTCAAATACATGATCTTGTGGATGGCATGTGCATTCAAAGAGCTACATTCTACTCCTTGCCCCCCATAGGCTTGTGGCCATATAATAATGCAAAATTCACTTAGTCCAACTTCAAAAGTCCCCAAACTCTTTTAATCTCTACAGTTTAAAAGTCCAAAATCTTTTCTGAGACTCAAGTCAATTTCTTAATTTTAAAATTTGTGAATATTTTTAAAAATTAAATTATGTTCTTCCATCCTTCAACGGCATGAAATATGAATTACCATGCCAAAGGGAAAAATATGACATAGAGAAGAATAAATACTGGACCAAATAAAGACCACATAGCAACAAGACAAACTTCAAATCTTGTAGTTCCATGTCTGATGTCACTGCTTAGGTAAATCTTTCATTTTAGTTTTTCTGCCTGTAACAAACAACTCTCTCTTGGACTGTTTCCATTCCTTGTCTACAACTCTCCCTTGCAGATATTCCAAAGCTCTAGCATCTCCAATACCATAGGGTCTCCAATGCAATCCAGGCTTCACTTTGACAATTTCATGTAATGACTTCTCAATACCTCCATGCAGAGACTCCCCTGCCACACTCCTAGCCTCAGCAACTCTGCACAAACATGGAGGAATGATCCACTTCCCATTTACTGCTGTGTCCTTCATGACTGTAAAACCAGAATCATAGTGAAAATAATGCTACCAAGTTTGGCTGCCTACTTGAGATGGAGCCTGATCTACTCTTAGAATCACATTTGCATAAGTTTTCCATTGTAGTTGCTTTTGCAGAAAATTACTAAAGCCCTTCCTTTTTCTACATTGGAAACTTAGTTGAATAAGGTCTTTCCCAGAGAACATTCCACCCTTTGTTCCATTTCAGAAGAGGCATTTCTTTAGTCTGCTCATCTCTTTCAACCCAAGCTTAGGCTCTAACAATACATTTTCAGGTGTTATTATTTTTCAAACTGTACATTTTATATTTCTTTTTTTCCTCACCTGTCCTTTTTTCTTTGTTGACCTGTAGAGTAATTGCTAATAACTATGCTAGAGATTCAATATTAAGGTGTCTCATAATCTCTGCCAAGAAATTTATCCAATATTTTTCTTATTTGCTCTAATAAAATTTCTTAAGACATGGGCAAAAGGAAGTCACATTCTTTGTCAAAATATCACAAGCATGGGCTCTACTCCTGTTGCTTATATTGTTCTGCTCTGAAACTTCTTGGTCTGGGCCTTATGGTAGTTTGAATGTAATTGCCCTCTATAATCTCATAGGGAATGACAATATTAGGAAGTGTAACTTTGTTTGAGTGGGTATGGCCTTGTTGGAGGAAGTGTGTCACTGTCAGGGTGGACTTTATGGTTTCCTATGATCAAGACACCACCTAGTGTTTCAGACAACTTCCTGTTGCATGTTAGCCAAGGTTTGCCTACATACTGCCATGCTCTGTGCCATGATGATAATAGACTGAACCTCTGAAATTGTAAGTGAGCCCCGTCAATTAAATATTTCCCCTATAAGACTTGCTGTGGTCATGGTGGCTCTTTACATCAATAAAAACCCTAACCAAGACAGCCTACATACTCCATGTTGCTCTCAGAACTACTGTCTTCCAGTCCCCTACTCAGATGGTTCATCTAACCCAGATTATAGCATAAAAGAGAATTCCTAATCCAATGCCACACAATCTTTCAAAATCCTTCAGAAAAACAGCATTGTCATGTCTGTCACAGCAATAGCCCACTTCCTGGTGCTAAATTCTGTCTTAGTTACTTTTCTATTGCAGTTATAAAGCACAATAACCAAGGAAACTTATATAAAGAAAGCATTTAATTTGAGGCTTACAGGTTCAGTGGGTTAGAGTTTATGACCTTCATAGCAGGGATCATGGCAGCAGGTAGTCATTGCTTTAAAGCATTAACTGATATCTTATATTATTAAGCAGAAAGGACTCATTGAGAATGTCATGGGTTTTGAAACCTCAAAACTTGTCTGTCCCCAACGATAGGCTTCCTCCAGCAAGAACACACCCCCTCATTGTTCCAAAAATATATACCATGTGGGACCTGAATATTCAAATATATTAGGTGATCAGCCCATTCCTATTCAAGCCACAACTTATGCAGAAGTCATCAACTAAAATGGCAAAATAAAGGTAATATAATGATAATTTAACATTATTGAATTTGTTTAGTGTTTAGCTATTTGAACTGAAGCAATATGCAGTCAAAAGGCATTAGCATGAAACCAAAAGAAAAGGGTGTAACTCCTTGCTATTTTATACTAATTGGGCAGTACTAATAATTATAAGGCAGAGCTTTTGGAAGCCAGCTCTCCACTTTGTTGGCAACACTCCAAGATACCTATAACAAAACTTACTTTTCTAGTTTGATTTCAAAACATTTATAAAATTTCAAAAGAGTTAAAAGAAGCACTTAAATATGTACTAGTAAAATTATTCCCTGCATGAACTTACTTTGGGTATCTTTTATCATTTTTCATATATTTCATATCTTTATCATAGAGATTGTATTATTAGAATATGAAAAAAGGAAGAAACAAAATCACTATGCCTGTCTGTATTATAGTCTTTTCGGAGTTGCTGGAGGACAGATGTCAACCTGATTCAGGCTTTGATCAAAATGGAAAGCTTGCATGTACTCCAGTAGAGAGCACATATTTTGAACTCTATGTGCTCATGATATACTATATTCAAAATATTTTATGTGACATATTACAAAAGTAACAGTATGTTTTTATTTCCTGTGAAGGAGTCAGTAAGTTGTTTTGCTTGGTTAGTAAAAGGCCAGATCAGGATGCAAATATATCAGAATAGCTCTAAATCCCACTGTAATTCCTCTCTGTTTCAGTAAGTTATGAATTCATAACAGAGGCTCAAGATGTTCACATTTCTGGCTTACTTTATTTTCCTTTCTCTGATTACCTGTTCTACTCAGTTTGCAAGTCTTAAAAATTCCCACAAACGTTGAAGGAAACTCTTCAACAATTAAATTGTACTACAATATAGCAGAAAAATACAACTTCTGGGTTGTGGAGAACTGCTTGAGTTCAGGCTTTTCAACTAGCTTCACCTCCTCATGAAACACCTAGAGAGTTCTAAGTTCTTCATTATGACTATTTCAAAGTATTTGTTAAGCTAGATTGAGTGCCGTCTTTTTATTCTTTGAGAATTCCACACATGTATACAATATGTTTTGATCACACCTTATACTCCCTCCCCTACATTACTTCCCTCATTCCTTCCACTGTTGCCTTCCAACTTCATGTCCTGTATTATCCGACTGAGTTCATTTTCTGCTACCAGCATATGAATGGATGTGTGGTAATCCAGTGAAGCATGGATAACCAACTAGGGGCCACATCCCTGAAAAAAATAGACTCTTCCTCCTTCAGTAACTATCAATTTCAAACAGATTCTTAACTTGTAATTTCATCTCTCATCCATCCTGGAAATTTTGCTGACTTGATTTTGTGCAGGTCTTGAGCATGAAACTGTAGCTATTGTGAGCCCATGTGTACAATGGCCCTATCATATTAAGAAAACACTATTTTATAGCGATCCTCCAAAACCTCTGGTTCTTACAGTCTTTCAGCCCATTCCCTCCACTATGATCCTTGAGCCTTGAGATATAGATGTTCATAGAATACACGTTATTGCCATTGGTCTTGGTTATACACCTAAACTTGAAACAAAGTAAGTCCCTATTGCTGAGGATACCACATACTTAAGCCATAGGACATGCAGAAATCAAGCTGACTTTCTCTCTGATGACTAGCTTTCACCATTCTGAATGGTGCTGGGAGTATAAAAACAGCATTTATCACATTTTTAAAAATTTCTGGAGATTTGATCACATAGCTGAAGGTTACTATAACACGTTGCTTTCTAAATGTCTTCTAAGAGCAACAACTATACTCATATGGTTTATTAAGGAGATTCAGCAAAGTCATTTTCCTGGTGATTCTCCAACAAAAAAATGGAAATTTGAAATATTTTCAGTATAAAAAAATCCATTCAGCCATTATATAAAATGAGGAAAATACTCTTTTGTGTTAACATCTCTCATATATTCTCGGGGAAGCTCTTTTATGAGGTTTCCCGGTTCAATTTGGTTGCAGATGCTCATGATTTATAAAGCAGTTCATGAAAAAAGAGAATCTGTATAAAGAACAAAAACAAAAGCAAAACTCTTCAGTAACACATGGTGTGCATGTCATATTCACCATGCTTTGCCATTTTGGTTTGATGCTAATATTATGATGTATGTTTGTGGCTCATGTTTTCTGATGTTCAGGTATATATGGAGTAGTTTAGGGTCAAATTGTCAGATTTCTTTCCCTTCCTTCCCTCTTTTCTATTTCTTCCATTAATTATTTTCCTTTTACTTATGTATTTGTTCATTATTTGTCACATTTTTTATCTTATGGATTTCCTTCTAAAAAAAGAGAATGTAAATAAACAACCAGAAGTTTACATCTTAACTAAAGAGACTGAAGATCATAGTTTTACATATATGTATAATTTTGAATTTCTGTAATTAATTTTAATTGGTTTGTTATACTTACTCATGTTTATGAGATAAGAAATGACAATTTAATACATGTCTACAATGTATATTTACCAATTCAACATAATTAGTATTTTGATCTCAAATGTTTATTATTTCTAAACATTGATGTTGCTGGTTCTTTCAAAATACATTATAAGTTGCTGTAGACTATAGTTATCTTGCTGTTCTGTAGAATACCAAAACAATTCCTCATAATTAACTGTAATTTGGTACCCATTATCTAACCTCTATCCTCTTTCCCCTTTTTAGTCTCTAGTTTCCTACCTTGTTACAGAAACAATGAACTGATTTATCATTAGGGAAACAAAGGTTGTATTGTTGCCTACTTGGATACTTGCAAACGTGCAGTATTTTTAGACACCAGCCTTTTTTATTTGTTGTTTTTAGTTTCTGCAGTACTGAGAATGTAAGGCAAGTCTTCTGTCAACAAGCAACCTTTTGTGGTTCAACGTAGAAATTTATGCTCCTCTATCTGCATGTGCCTATAATAGTGTTAGAGATTTGCTATCCATAAAATGACGTATCTATTGAATAGAGAAGCTAAATTTTTTTCCATCTTCACTATTCCTCTAGTCATGAGCCACTAAGTAATGAAGTTCTGGAAAAATAAGAAACAAGCAAAAAGAACATATTGTCAGCTTTGTCATCGTCTGTCAGAGCATGAGACTGTTTTTAGATGAGTTTGCCTAATGGATGTTAACCATGGTCTTTTTGTTGTGTTCAGCAATTCAACACAACTATTTTAGAATACTGCCATGATGTGTTCACAACTTTCAGAGCCCTTAGTACATATTTATCCCCTTTCATGACCCAAAATATCAGTTTTTGTTGTTTTTTTATATATGATTTTTAATATCATTTGTGAATATAATTATATTTAGTTTTGTGGACTATTTAATTTGACTTTTGCTTTTTTTTGGATCAGAACAGTAAAAAAATAAAATATCCATGAATCTTCAAATATCTTCATAAAACTTTGAATGTTCATGAAAACATTCTACATATCCTTCCTTTACCATGAGATTCCACTTTGATTTAGTTACATGGATTAACAATGATATAAACATAGATTTCTAGCCAGAAGTAGTGGCATATACCTTTAATCCCAGAACTCCAGAGGCAGACGCAAGAGGATCTCTGTGAATTTGAGGCCAGCCTGGTATATAGAGTTAGTGCCAGTACAGCCAAATCTGTTGCACAGAGAAACCATGTCTCTAAAAATCAAAACAAAATTGTAGGTTTCTAGAGAAAGGGAAGTGAGTGATTAAAATCTTGTATTAATATATAATTTCATAATATAGGAAGTATCATAAAATCAGTCTAATCATTTTAAAACACTATGTGTACAGTGTTTCATTAACTTGAAATGCCCTCCAACTCTTCTTGTGACCCTTCACTCCCTCTCAAATTCATGACTTCTTCTTTAATTATTCTTATGTATAGCTTACTGAATCTATTTAGTGTTGCTCATATGTGTATATATTTAGAGATTGGGACTGAATAACTCATTTGGGGCCCATCCTTAGAGAAGACTGATTCTTCATGATTTAGTAGCCATTAGTTGCCTGTGGATCTTCATCTAGAGGTAGAATCTTGTACTGACATAAGTGTTATAATTGTTCTTTAGACAACCCAAATGCTAAGATTTCATAGATGCAGCTTCCTCTCATATATTGAAAACAGTATCTCACAACAGACCTTCCTTTCATCTGGCTTTTACAGTCTCTCTAAAGAGTCCTACATAATGTTCCCTGAACCTTAGGTGTGGGAATTTTATTAAAGAAGTTTTAATTGTGAGTATTACATGGTTAGTTGGTCTGCATTTTGACCACTTGTTGCTCTCCATAATGGTCTCTGTCTGCCACAACAAAGGCCTCATTGATAAGGGGTGAGAGTGATACTTCTCTCTGGATATAGGGATAGATATTTGGGAATTACACTAGTTTAGGAAAAGTGGCAATTGTACGTTCTTCTCTAGGCTACATGACCTCAACAGCCACAGGTAGCTGGCTAAGTTTATAGGACTGGGCATGAATTACCTCTTACTGAGTTGTACTGTACAGCCAGTGGTTACCCCTCAAGATATAAGTACCACTGTTGCCTATAGTTCTTTGAGTAGGGTTGAGACCTTGTGGACTGTTGCCCATCCACTTTGGCAAGTCTATTGTAGCTGCTTGTTCAGCTCTTGTTTAGGTAGGTATGTTGGTGAGACTTTATGAGTGTAGCTCTGTGGAGCCTTATCTTACCTCTTATTTTAATCTGTTCCTCTTTATCTGTGTTTTGCCTCAGGGCTTTTAATTTTCTGTCTATCTTACTTTCTTGCTGTCTCTGTGTCTGTCTGTCTGGCAGCTGCCTGGCCTCTGGCCCCAGGTGTGGGCTCTTTTTCTCCCTCATTCTCTCCTCTTTCTCTCTCCAGTCTACATTTCTCCTCCTACTTATTCTTTATGCCTGTCAGACCTGCCTATCACATGCTTATCTAGCTATTATTGGCCATTCAGATTTTATTAGACTAATCAAATGCTGTAGGCAGGCACAGCAACACATCTTCTCATAATTAAACAAATACAGCATAAACAAATGTAAGACATGTTTACATGCTTAACAAATCCAACATATACAAATGTAACACACCTTTACACAGTTAAAGTAACATTCTACAACGTTAACAAATGTGACAAAACTTTGCCTAATTAAGTAATATTACACAAGGGAACACAGTGAAGAAACACTGGACCAAAACAAGACCTAAAACCAATTAGGCAGACTTTATACTCTAGATCTTTATGTCTAATGTTAAAACACTCTTCAGATCTCCAGTCAGTATCATTGTTGACTGCAACACACTTCTTCTTCTTGGACTGTTTACACTAAATTAGCAGCTTTCCTTGGCAGATAACCCGTAGTGTAGCTCTGGCATCTCCAACATATTGGGGTCTCCAAGGCAATCCAGGCTTCAGCTTTGCAGTTTCACAAAATGGCATCTCTACTCATTCAGGAGTAATAGATATGCCCCTGACACATTCCTGGCCTTAGCAGCTTTCCTTAAGTGCAGAGGCAAATTACATAGCCTCTTTCTTCTATCCTTGACTCCAGAACTACATAGCTGAAGCTGCCAAGTTCTGCTGCTTCCTAGGGCTATAACATAGATCCCTTGTTCAATCACATCTTCACCAACTTTCTGTTTTCAATAGTTTCCTTCACTGCCTAAGTTTGGCTGTCCTGAAACTAAATCTGTAGACCATGTTGGCTTCCTTCTGCCTTCTGAGTGCACCACCATGACCTTATTAAGCTTCTTTATTCCTTTTCACAAGTTGAAAATTTAGCTGGGTGGGATCTTGCCTAGAGGTCAACATTCCACTTATTTATTCTATTTCTTTAATCTATTTATCTCCTGAACACAGGATTTAGCTCCATTCCACTTCCTGGTGCTCTTTTCTCCTCAAATTGTACATTTTATATTTTTCCTTATTCAGTTTGCTCCTTTTCATTATAAATCTGTGTAAGAGTGGCTAGTTATAACAATACAACAGAGTCAATAATAGGCCACTTCAAAATTTCCTCTACCAAGGGAATTAATCCAAATCTTTTCACTTTAACCTCAGACAGACACCTTGAACAAGGGCAAATAGCAGCTACACTCTTCACTAAAATATCACAAGAACAATCTCTAGGCTACATATTAATAGTCTTATCCTCTGAAACATCTTGACCCAGGCTCCCATATTTCAAATAACTCTTAGCACCGCTGTATTCCTTGTTTCTACTAGTATGGGCCATTAAGCAGTGCTTCAACCATTCCATTGCTTTTCTAATCAACAATGCCAAAGTCCTTGAACCTTCAAAGAAAAAAAAGTCCAGTGCCAACAATAAGCCACCAATTTGGAATTGGTGATTGAGATTCCACAGATCTCCTGAAACATTACCGTATTTGTTACTGTTCTTGGTTATCCTCTAGAACTTGAGGATAATGCTCTGCTGCTACAGATAACACATATTTTAGTCATAGAGCATTGAGAAGCCAAGTTGACACTGATCTGGAAGTTCCATCCCCTATAAGGACTCATCAATCTGAGTTGTTGTGCAAAGGTAAAACTGGAGGTTGGATATAGTATATTTAGGCTATGATCATTTAGGTACTGATCATACTGGACTGGCACATAGGACATGTGACCATGACTAGGCCTGAATTGAGATAGTACAAGCCAATTGGGTTCCATGAGACTTGATAAAATAAACCAACACACCAGCTGTACAAATTAGAATAGGCATGGAGTTTAGATAGGCTAGGATCCAGGGTAGTCACCAGAATGGTTTGGTGTAAAGTATGTGTGATCAGAGCCAACCCTAGTGGGGTATAATCCATATGCTTCACCAGACTGGGTTGGTACACAGGCTTTGTGACCTAGGTTTGGCCAATGAATTTCATTGGGTACATTCAGGCTACAGCTCAGAGCTCAAAAAACTGGACCAAAGCACATAATGTGCAAACTGGCCTAGGTCTGGAGAAAGATGTGGCACTGATGGGCCTAGATTTGTGCCTCTACCAGTTACTGCTATATGTTTTTGGACAAATTACTTTTTCCTCTGGGCCATAACACTATTATATATAAAATAGAGTGTTACAATTGTTCATTCTTATTAATTCATGCTTAATATATTTTTCTTATGTCTGATATGTTATTTCACAAATATTTTTGTCTGTCATCATATAGCTTATAATGTAAACTTAAAATATTCATGATGTCTTTATTGTATTTTTCATGGCTTTAATTTTAGTATATATGCTTTAAAGTGGTAAAATTAACTTTTAAATATAAAAAGTTATTGATTACACTAAAACCAGGTTATCTTGCCCTTGCTCAGGAAATGCTATAGATAAGAAGTTATTTAATAATTCTATGCATCTAAAATTAGTTTTAGAAAACCTTCTAGATCCAGGCATTGTTTTAGGAGTGAATAGTAATGTAAAAGTCACAGATAAGATCTCACTTCTTCACTCCTCCCTCTCTGCAACTGGATTCCAGGAGTTAAGTTCAGTGTTTAGCTGTGGGTGTCTGCTTCTGCGTCCATCAGCTGTACTGGATGAAGGCTCTATAATGGCATTTAAGGTAGTCATCAGTCTCAGTATCAGGGAAGGGCATTTAATGTAGCATCTCCACCATAGCTTAGATTGTTAGTTGGTTTCATCCTTGTAGATCTCTGGATATTTTACTAGTGCCAGATTTCTTTTTAAACCTATAATGGCTCCCTCTATTATGGTATCTCTTATCTTGCTCTCCTATATTTTTCCCCCAACTCAACCTCTCTGTTCCCTCATGTCCTCCTCTTCCCTTCTCTTCTCCACTTTTCTTTCTCCTAGCTCCCTCTCCCTTCCCTCTATGCTCCCAATTTGCTCAGGAGATCTTGTCCCTTTGAGCAAAGAGGTCAAGACTAGGCTGGTGAAACCCACAGAAACTGCTGACCTGAACAAGGGGGAACACATGGACCCCAGACTGATTGTTGGGAAACCAGCATAGGACTGATCTAGACCCCCTGAATGTGGGTATCAGTGAGGAGGCCTCTCAATCTATGGGGCCTCTGGCAGTGGAACCAGTATTTATCCCTAGTGCACAAATGGACTTTGGGAGCCTATTCTACATAGAGGGTACTCTCTAACCTAGATACATGGGAAAGGGTCTAGGTCCTGTCCTAAATGATGTGGCAGACTTTGATGATCCCCCATGGGAGGCCTCACCTTCCCTGAGGAGTGGATGGAGGGGTGGGATAGGAGATGGTAGGAGGTATGGGAGGATGCGAGGGAGAAGAAACTTAGATGGGTATGTAAAATAAGTTTGTTTTTAATTTAGATAAAAATTTACTTTAAAAAAGAAGTTGGGGAGATTTTTATATACAACTGTAAGAATGAAGGACAAATATAGAAGAATAACATGCTTAAACTTTCTACTTAGAAAATTCCTTCCTAGGTACTCTAATTTTCTCAGTAAAGTATGGCATGGTCCTCAAACAAAGAACTCTGTTTGCCAAAAAGGAATAGAAAAAAAAAGAAATGAAGTTATACTCATGGTCCATGAAAGAGAGTCCCTACTAAGGAAAACAGAACTTTAACATATTTAGATTTTGAACAAATTATTTCAGTAGCATCTAGACAACATCTTGATTTTAATCCATCGAGCCTCATCCTAGAACCCTAACATATACAACCATAGAGTAACATATTTTGTTCAAGTAATAAACTTTGTGGTGATTCTATAGGAAATAAGTTACTTTCTTTTGCTCATTCTTTTATAATTTACTTTCTGTACAGCAGGCAAAATGAATTTTATAAGCTTGAATTAGCCAGTATGATAACAACTAGCCACATAGGGCAAATAATCATGTAAAATGTGTCTAATATGCTATCCATGGAAAATATACGCAGGATCTTGAAAACATGAAATAAAAATGTCAAAAAGTATCCCTTAATTTTTAATGTTGACTTTATAATGACAATATTTTTTAATATTTTAGGTTAAATAAAGTAAATGAAGCTGTAATTTCAAGTTTCACTTTATATTTTACTGTGGGTACCAGAACTCAAAGTAATTTATAAAATTCACACTATGCTTTTATTACTCAGCACCAATATAGCAGATGAGTAGAATCTTATTCCTGTATATCAAATCCTCAAATTTTATCCTACTATACACAGAAATTAGTTTGAACTCCTTAATTTGAACTTATAAGATTTTGCATTTCTCTTCTTCTGAATCCCATAAGTCTTAGTATTTTTCTTTTCCTACTTCATTATAATAGGCTAAACTCATTTCTGCTCAGGGCCTTTCCAAATATTGTTCAATGGACCTAGGAAGTTCTTCATCACTCTCTATATCTAATTGAAAATTCACGTTTTTCTAAGCTCAAATGTCATGCCGTGACTTTTTTGTGTTTCCTACTTCTTAGCACTATGTTCCTTTTCTTAATTGTGCTTTTCATAAGTAATATGATGATTTTATTTTATTGCTGAAAATGGCTGGTTTGCAGCTATAGAGATGGCTCATAAGTTTAGAGTAATGGCTGTTCTTCCAGAAGATCTAGGTTTGATTCCCAGCACCCACATAGCAGCTCAGAAACTTAAATAAGTCTGGTTCCAGATGTTCCAGCACCATCTTCTGGCCTCCATGGGCACTGTACACATATGGTGCACATACAAATGCAGGGAAAATAGCCATACACATAAAATAAAGATAGTATTTAACAAATGATAAGTACGGTGTATTCACTCCTCAAAGGAGGAGTAAACCCTTCCCTCCCCAAGTTACTTTTGATCAGTGTTTTGTCATAGCCACAGAAAGCAAAACAGTACATCTAGAATCTGCAATAAAATCTTTAAACCTTTGAGGATAAATATCCTAATAATGCATTGTCTTCACCTAAAAAATAACTTCCATATTCAAAGATATATTTCCATTTCTTCTTGAAGTTTGTTAAACAGTTTGCTGATGACTCATATTTTCATTTGTTTTATCTAATGCATAATATCAGTTTCCCCAGAGAGAAGACACATGGGACTAAAATAAAGAATTACAGAGAAAGATGAAACTTGAATAGACATTAGTGTGGTCTGAATGTCTCCTCTATTATTAATATTGAACTTTATTTTCCATTGTAAAACCATTAAACGATGAGTTCAAGAGGTTATAAAATATTATGAATGGATAATTTTGTTTGCCATAAGAGTGAGTTAATTATTGGCATGATAAGTCCCTAATGAAAGGATAGATCCAATCCCTATGAAGTCTTGTTGAATGTATCCTCACTTCCCCTTCTTTAAACAAAAGACATATTTACTTTATTTTATGTATGTAGGTATTTTGCCTGTTTGGCCTGTATGTGTAACTGTGCACCATGTACATGCACTGGATATAGGGGCCAGGAGAAAGTGTTGGATCCCCTGGAGTCAGAGTTACAGATGGATGTTAGATAGCATGTGGGTTCTAGGAAAAGAACCTAGGTCCTAACATCTAAACCATCTCTCCAATCCCCCACTTACATGTATCATCATGTTGCAATATATACACCATGGAAGCTCTTATCAGATACTAATGACATATTCTTGGAGTGCTCAGATTCTAGAATGGTGAGTCAAATAAACTTTTGTTGCTCATAAATTACAGGCTTTGTGACATTTTGTTACAGGAGCAGAAAATGTACTGAGGCTAGAATATTAAGAATAGCACAAATGGACCAAGAGGAAATATTTCTACCATCAGCTAGTAACTTCAGTTTCCTACTAGTTATGTTTGTTCTTATGAGTTCTACAGCCCCCTGAGTTCCTCCCAAATCTACGCCTATCTGTTAATCAGTCCATTCTTGGGAACTTCCAATACACGGCTTTGGAGAGTTCATCTGTGCAATGGCATCTTGTCTAGAGAGTGGCATTTTGCAGCGCTTTTATGGATCTTCTGGCTCTCACATTCTTTTCTCTCCCTCTTCCGCAGTGTTCCTCTGGACTATGATGGGGTTGAGATTAATGTCTTAATTAGGGTAAGCATTCAATATATTCTCAATAACTATAAGGAGTCAGATAAAGGCCTATCTTGTAATCATGGGTTAATAGGTGTGAGAACACTGTTATAAAGTATCAGGTTGGAAAGAGAGTAGGAGTCACTATATAAAATTTGGCTGATGAAAAAGGCAAAGGTTAGGGAAAATTCAGACAGCCTCAAATCTATCTGCAGTCATTCTGTACATCCTGTGTTAAGGCTTTGTGCAATCCATCACATTCCCGTGAGTAGGCCCAGTGGTAAGAAGTATTTGTGCAGTCTGTCATTTTCCCCTCCCTGATGCAGGTGAAGCTATCCAGAGATACAAGTGCACTAAAGAATGTTAGTTTTTGCAACACCAAGATAAAATATTATGTCCCTTAGTGTAATGTTCAACCACACACAGGTATAATTGCCCTATGATTTCTGCATAGCACTGAGCCATACTCCTGGAATCCAGTTGTTGAGAGGGAGGGGGGGATAAGCAAAGCAGTCAAGACTGTGCTGGACAAACCTACAGAAACAGCTGACCTGACCTAGTGAGAGAACAGGGACCCCAGTCATAAAGCTGGAGAACCAGCTTTCGACTGAAACAAGCCCTCTGAATGTGGGTGCCAGCTAGGAAGCCTGGGCAGTCTATGGGACCTCTAAAACTGGAGCCAATGTTTATTTATCCCTAGTGCACAAGTAGACTTTGGGAGCCCATTCCCTATAGAGGGTTACTATTTCAGCCCAGATACACGGAGGAGGGTCTAGAAAATGATGTGACAGACTTTGATGATCCCTCAAGGAAGGGCTCCTTGGAGAGTGGGTGGGGGTGGGTTGGGAGGTCGATGAGGGATATGGTAGGATGGGAAGGAGAGGGAATGAGGGGTTGATACGTAAAATATGATTGTTTCTAAATAAAAAATACAAAAATAAAAAGAAATGAAGGGTTTTTCCCTGACAGTCTTAAATGACCTTAAAGTGAATATTCCTACCTTTCCATCTTTTCAACCACAGTTTCTGACATAAAGTTAACCTTCTCGTTAGCATTTTAATAGCTCAAAAATACACCCTCTAAACAGAAGTGAGTTACAATCTGCATTTAAATAGGAATGTTGTAAAAGAAAGCAGCATAAAAATTACTTATTTTAGAAAAGTTGTTTTCTGGATTTTGTTTTTGTGTTTTCCTTGTAGCATAACCTTTTTTTTATATCTACTTAGAAGATTAAAGCCTTTCTATCTGAAGTAACTGAATTCTCAAGAAACAGTTCATGGAATCAGTTCTCTAATTGGAACGTGAACAGTCTCATGTGGCATCAGAAAAATACTACATGTGATGTGATTATTTCAGAATCAAGATTGATCTGCTTATTTCAACTTCAAAATACCAAACACTGTGTTAAGTCTTCTAGCTTCTTTGTGTTATCTCTAGATACACATATAGATGCATCAGACACAAGATAGTTTTAGAGTAGAATATGTCATTACTAGATGATGCTTCTTACTAAGTCACATGAAAACCCTGTTACACAATACCTGTATACTTGTCTCTTTTGCCTTAGGCAAATTCCTGTCCTCTGCTTCAATGGTCCCCTTAGCCTATGCACATATACCATTTCATCTCTATCACAATACCCAAAGAATTTCCATTTTTGCCTGCTGTACAATGTGCCTGCTGCACCCCTGGTGTTTCCAATGAGACTGTTGAATTTACAGGTGTCTTTGGTCACATGCTAAATCTCTAGCTTTATCTAGGCATTCAATTTCTCTGCACTTCAAAATCTATTTCTGGAAAATGGACATAATGAGAGTACTGCTTCATAGGATTCTAATGAAGATAAAAAGTAATCAGTATAAAGTGTATTTTGGCGTAATTGCCAACAATGGATATAAGTCATTATTTTAAATTGTGCTACTAATGCTTACTTTTGCTATTTTCTAATACCAACCTTCTAAATCACTTGTGCTTATTAAAGCAATTCCCTAAAGTGTCCTCCTTCCAAATCCTTCCTAGATGAAAGAGGAGAGTGTACCACTTCTGCCTGTTTAATTTGCTTCTCATTGTCATAAGGAAGACACAAACCATGTTAAAACACAGAGCTTTGAACAGTGAAATTCAAATTCTAAATATAATATATTAAAATTGCAGTAGTACATTTAAGGTTTTTCTTTAATAAGCCCTATATTTCCATCAAATACCAATACCTGAGTCACTATTTTTTCAGTTTGTTCCTGGTCTTCCATTCTAAGTCTTGCTATCTAACCTCCACATTGCAAGTTGTAGCAGTGTCTTTCTCCTTTCTTCCACATCTACAATTAGCAAGATCTTGGTGAGCTCCTGCCCCTATACTAACATGTCAGGAGTAAAGAGAGTTCTTAATAAACAAAGTCATTCTTATCCAGATGCTCTCTCCGTGACAAACAAAAAAAGCCAAAACACATAAAATCATAAGCCACTACTGATAAAATTGCATAGAGAAACTTCACCCTTTACAATAGTCACAAACTGCATAAAATATCTTGGGGTAACACTAACCAAACAAGTGAAAGACCTGCATAGCAAGATGAACTTTGAGTCCTTAAAGAAACAAATAAAAGAAGATACCAGAAAATGGAAAGATCTCCCATGATCTTGGATAGGTAGGATCAGCATAGTAAAAATGGCAATCTTACCAAAAGCAATCTACAGATACAGTGCGATCCCCATCAAAATACTGGCTCAAGGCTTCACAGACCTTGAAAGGACAATACTCAAATTTATATGGAAAAACAAAAGACCCAGGATTGCCAAAACAACCCTGTACAATAAAGGAACTCAGGAGGCATCACCATCCCTGACTTCAAGCTATATTATATAGCTATAGTGCTGAAAACAGCTTGGTATTGGTACAAAAATAAACAGGTAGAACAATGGAATAGAATTAAAAACTCTGAAATGGACCCACACAACTACAAATACCTGTTTTTTGACAAAGAAGTTAAAATTATACAATGGAAAAAAGAATCTTCAACAAATGGTCCTGGCATAACTGGATGCTGACATGTAGAAGAATGCAGATAGATCCATGTCAATCGCCATGCTCAAAACTTAAGTCAAAATAGGTCAAAGACTTCAAAGTAAATCCAGCCACACTGAACCTCTTAAAAGAGAAAGAAGGTGGTACTCTGGACCAAATTGGAACAGGAGACCACTTCCTGAACATGACACCAGTAGCACAGACACTGAGATCAACAATTAATAAATGGTACCTCCTGAAACTGAGGAGCTTCTGTAATGCAAAGGACACAGTCAAGAAGACAAAAAAAGGCAGCTCACAGAATGAGAAAAGATATTCACCAACATCTGAGAGAGGGCTGATTTCTAAAATATATTAAGAACTCAAGAAACTAGTCACCAAAAACTCCAAATAACCCAATTAAAATGTTGGGTACAGAGCTAAATAGAGAATTCTCAATAGAGGAATCTAAGAAGGCTGAAAGGCACTTAAGAAAGTGCTCAACATCCTTAGCCGTCAGGGAAATGCAAATCAAAACAACTCTGAGATACCATCTTATCCCTGTCAGAATGGCTAAAATCAAAAACACCAAGGGCAGTTTATGCTAGAGAAGATGTGGAGAAAGGGTAACACTCCTCCACTGCTGGTGGGAGTGCAAACTAGTATAGCCACTTTGGAAATCAGTATGGCGATTCCTCAGGAAAATGGGACTCAGTCTACCACAAGATCCAGCAATTCCACTCTTAGGCATATACCCAAAAGATGCACATTCATACAAAAAGAACATCTATTCAACTGTATTCATAACAGCATTATTTGTAATAGCCAGAACCTGGAAGCAACCTAGATGCCCCTCAACTGAAGAATGGATAAGGAAAATGTGGTACATTTGCACAATGGAGTACTACTCAGGGGGAAAAAAAAACAATGGAATCTTGAAATTCGCAGGCAAATGGATGGCACTAGAAGAAATCATTCTGAGTGAGGTCACCCAGTCACAAAAAGACAAACATTGTATGCATTCACTAATATATGGATTTTAGACATACAGCAAAGGATTATCAGCCTACAATCCACACCGCCAGAGAAGCTAGGAAACAAGGAGGACCCTAAGAGAGACATACATGGTCCCCAGGAAAAGGAGAAAAGGACAAGATCTCCTGAGCAAATTGGGAGCATGGGGGGATGGGAGAGAATGTTAGGAGAAAGAGAAGTAGAGAAGAGGAGGGGAGACGAGGACATGGGGGAGCAGGAAGATTAAGTCAGGGGAAGAACAGAGGAGAGAAAGAAAAGAGATACCATAATAGAGGGAGCCATTATAGGTTTAAAGAGAAATCTGGCATTAGAGAAATGTCCAGAGATCTACAAGGATGACCCCCAACTAACAATCTAAGCAATAGTGAAGAGACTACCTTAAACGCCCTTCCCAGATAATATGGTTGATGACTTCCTTATATGCCATCCTAGAACCTTCATCCAGTAGCTGATGGAAGCATAAGCAAACACCCACAGCTAAACTGAGCTGCATTCCTGCAATCCAGTTGTGGAGATGGAGGAGTGATGAGCAAAGGGATCCAAATCAGGCTGGAGAAACCCACAGAAACAGCTGACCTGAGTAAGGAGGAGTTCATGGATCCCAGACTGATAGCTGGGAAACCAGTATATGACAAATAAACCCTGAATGTGGGTGTCAGATAGGAAGCCTGGGCAATCTATGGGGCCTCTTGCAGTGGATCAGTATTTATCCCTAGTATACAAATGGACTTTGGGAGCCCATTCCACATAGAGGGATACTCTTTCTGCCTAGACACACGGAGTAGTGCCTAGGTCCTGATCCAAATGATATGACAGACTTTGAAGATTTCCCCTATGGAAGATCTCGCCCACCCTGGGGAGAAGAAGGGGATAGGACAGGAGGTTAGTTGGAGGCAGAGGAGGAGGGGAGGGACAGGAAACTGGAATTGACATGTAAGACAAGCTGGTTTCTAATTTAAGTAAAGAAAAGAAAAAAGGAAAAGAGGAAATCTCATTTTCACGAGATTTATGTGATAGTATTAGAAAATTCTGCAAGAAAGAGTACTTGCTTAGTTAACACTCATCAGGCACACTGCCACTAGTCAGATTTTTTTTCCATTGCTGTAACTCCTTTCCTGTAACTTCAGGGCCCCATTAATATTTCCTCTATCCCTGTCTTGAAATAGAAGCTTAGAAGTTGTTATCTGATGTACACGTGGAAGGATAAAGGAAGGAAACTGGAACTTTAAACTCAAGAAACGGATTCTTGGATTGAGGGACTGTTCAGCAGCAAAGAGAGTTCATTGCTCTTGCAGAGGGCCTGAACTGATTCCCAGTACTCATGCCAGGAAGCTCAAAAGCACTTGTAACTCTTATTCCAGTGGACTCAATACCCTCTTCTGGCCTTTGCAGGCCCCCCCCCACTCACACACAAACATGTACACATACACACACCTACAGGTACACCTACAAGTACACATACACATACACACACAAATACTCACACATACACACACATAAATACACATACAAGCCCACATACATACATGTATATACACATACAAGCCCATATAAGCACACGTACACAGACATATACCTGCACACATACACATACACACAAATACATACATACACATTCACATGCACAAATACACATATGAATGCCTTTAAATCCTTTAAAAAAGGTTAGAATCAGTTATAGCAGACCACCTATACATATGAATAAATAGCAATTATGTCAAATCCCCTTTTCTTTTTGCCTTCACTCTCCAAGATCCAGTACATATGATCTGTACACTTATGTTCCTAGTCCACAAATTTTTGTAGACTTTGTCTTGTTTTGTGCTTTCCTCTTACTTGTTTGTCGATGAATAACACTAATAATATCTTTTCACTGAAATTTTCTCTGATTATTTCTTCCTCTGCACAATTTAGTATTTTTACATGCCTTTCTTAGTACAAACGACATTGAGCCAGGCTTATTTTTTGTCATCCTTCCAGGTTTAATGTGAGCTCCAAACTGATCAAGGCATTAACCCATGCATGTATTTCTAAAACTGACAATAGTGTCTGGCATATAGTTAAATATTCAACACCTGATTAATGGAAAAAGAATAAATCAAATATTCAACAAGTAATTTTGGCAAAAACCCCAAAGAAAGCATAAGCAAATATTAAGAGTGATTATTGTTATGTAAATTGTTCTCAAATACCAAGGTCAAATCCTGTTTTTCTTGGTTAAAATTCCCCACACTTTAGTGAAACTCCTCTTTTGCTTTGGAAAGATATTATTAAACCATTTGACTGTCCTTAAAGTTGCCATCACCATTGCCTGTTGTTGCAGACTCCATAAAAATAGAGCATAGATGATTATATTAAAACTTGAATATATTATCATCACTTGTAACATAATGAGAACATGCATAATTAATAATAACAAATATCAGAATACTTTTATTAATCTTTTGTAGGGAAAAATAATTGACATTTTAATGGAATGGTAGTACAGGACTATATGCTCTTGGTTAAATTTTGACTAATTATACTTATTCCATAGTAGTCAATGGAATAATATACAAGAAGGTCCATTGAAACAGTTGAGAAAGAAATGTTTAGAATATCTAATTTCTCAAACACACTGTTTGGCTAAAAATGCCAAAACAAAAAATGATGTTTTGTAAAATTTGGCCTAAATTTGACCCATTATATCTAGTGTTAAAATCACTAGGTGTTCATTCAAATTTCCCTTGCTTTCTAAGAAAAAAATTTATGGATTGCAATAGCAAAATCATTCAGTGTAGCAAGCATTTTACAGTCACCACACTTCAGTGTTTGTCTTCATTCTGTATCTATGAAGGATCCCACATCTATTTACATAAGCCTCGTTCAAAGCCAGAATTCTACTGAATTGAGATTGGGGATGTTGTTTGTAGTATGCCATAAATAGACTTGCATGCTACTATATTTTGAGCAGATATGATCACAAACACATCCTCATGTGAAGGCAACAGATGTAAAGAAAAATGCTATATTTATTTCAAACCCAGAGAAAAATACCAGTATCAGTGCAAGTGTGTGCCAATTATTACACACACTTTTGCTGACAGCCTGGTGTACAAAGCTGTCAAAGTGCAGAATCATCAAGTTTTGCCCAGAGACACTCCACATTGATAGAGAATATTTGAGTCAATAAACGAAATCAACTAGAAGTTTCAGTGTCAGTTGTATCTTTCATTAGATGTTTCTTCACCTTGCAATTTCCTGTTTTTCTTTCATTGGTAGACAGTTAATTAGAATTAATATAAACTGTTATCTTCAGGTTATTTATTTCTGCTTTTAACTTGTTAGAAGGCAGGATTTATGAGGAAGGGAGGAATGATATATATGTATTTCATTTCATTTTCTCTGTTGTTTAAGGCCTTCATTTTGTTCAAAACATTTACATTCTGGGCTTCTACTGTTTACTATAATCTTTCTTCCTTTTTGAAAATTCCATACATGTATACAATGACGTGCAATTGTATATATGCCCCCATTTCCCCTCTCTCTTCACCCATATTTTCTCCCAAATGTCCCCTCACAAATACATGTCTTTTATTTTTGATAACCCATTCAGTTTAGTTAGTACTGCCCATATGTGCATGGGTGTGTTGAGCCAGGCACCAGAGTATGGGAAACTTAACAGGGCCATGTCTTCCAAAAATAAAAAATGATTCTTTCTTCCAAGCAACTAGCAACTGCCATTAACTCCTCTGGAAGACACGTGTGACATGGAGACTATCATTAGCTCAGTATTTTAAAGTCTTGTATTAATAATAGTTGAAATGAAAAAAGTCTCATGTTGTTTTCTTTGTCTCTTAAGTATCTCAAATAAAGAGAACTTTTAATTTTAGAGAAATTACTCTATTTAATCATTTGGTTGACTGAGCCTCAAATCTGTCGGTGTTGTATACAAATTAGAAGCAGTTCTGGACAATATGATCAGTAGTCGACTATTATGGCTTGAGTGCTCCTGCCCCAGGTCTATGTACTCGAAGATTATTCCACAGGGTGATGGTACTAGGAGATGGAAACCATGAAAAGATGGAGACTACTAGAGAGTCCTTGATTACTTGGAAAGCTGCCCTCAAAGGCATTCAGATGTTCCCAATGTGACTCTTGAGTTGCCAAGAGTGAGTTCATTTTTTAACATTAATTTTTTATTAATTAAATTTTCACTTTACATACCTACAGTCATTTTGCCACCTTCCTCTCTTCCCATTCCCTCCTTGCTCTGCCCTTTGCCCCTCTCCTGACTCTGAATCCACTCTTCCTCTGTTTCTGTTCAGAAAGGGACAGGCTTCCCATGGGTTTCAACAAAGCATGGCATATCACGTTGAGGTAGGACTAAGCTCCTCTCTTTGTATTAAGGCTGGGTTAGGCAACCCAGTATAGGAAATAGGTTCACAAAAGCTAGCTCAAGCATTAGGGGCAGGGTTTGATCCCACTGTTAGTAGTCACACAAATAGACCAAGCCGCACAACTGTCACACACACACGTAGAAGGACTAGGTCAAGCCCATGCAGGCTCCCTAGTTGTTGGTTCAGAGTCTGTGAGCTCCTGTGAGCTCAGGTTAGTTGATTCTATGGGTTCTCTTGTGATGACCTTGACCCCCCATACAATCCTTCCTCCATCCAAGAGTGAGTTCTTATATGGGAAATATTACTGCCCCCCCACACCTGCTTCCTGGTTTGAAGTATGATCCTTCTTTTGCACGCTGTTCCATACTCTCTACTGATATGAGATGGCACAGTGAGTGAAATAATGGCTCTTAGCCTAGCCTGTGCTATGCCATTGGGATTTTGAACATTTGGAAATATGAAGTAAATGAGTTTCTAATCTCTATGAAATTAATCTGTGCAAAGTGTTTCACTACAGCAATGAAAGCTAACACTAGTCTCTATTCAATTTTGGAGGTCTGAAAGTACTTAGCGAGTATTCACAGTGTAACTTGTTGATTCACTGTTCCAGGGTTACTGAGCTAGCACAATTTGACCTTTTCCTGAGACCTTGATGTGATCATTAATTACAGGCAACCCGTAATGTCTGTGGGAAACTTTAATTGAAAGTTCCTTAAAATTTATTTTTAATTATTTATATGAGGGGGCTATATGTGCACATGTGCAGATGCCCACAAAGGCCAGAAGTGGACATTAGACACCCTGGACCTGAAATTACAGATGGCTGTGAGCTGGTTGACAGAGATGCTAGGAACTGAACTTGTGCCCTCTGGAAGAACAGCAACCATTCTTAATCACTTCATCCCCAAAGTTCTTATATATTAAACCAAAGTTCTAGACCCCCTCATAACATATGTCCAGCATTCTCATAATGAACACTACATATTTACACATATACTTGTTATATGTAGGATTTCTTCTTTTGCTTATCTTAATACCTTAGGAGTGTACATAATATGCCACACAATTGCAATGCAAAGCTACATTGATATCAGAAATTTAAAAGCAGTACTTCTTCCTTACTTTGTAGGTATGTGGCACTGGCCAATTTTTTCAGCAATGGTTTCCTAGAACTTGTATCCTTGTTAAGCATTTAACATTATGGCATTTTTAACTTGAGGGATTGTTCAGCCATGATGGCGTAGGCTCACAACCAAAACAATAATGGGTTTTATTCACTGATAGCAATTTTTCATTCAATATGGGGATCTTTGAGAAGTTTGATCAAGATGGCCCATTAGCCTATTCAAATTATCACTGTCACAAATTAAGTTGAACAACTGCCACAGGCTTTTGCTGGAAAGAAAGAGTACCATCCACTTAAAAGCAGACATGGCTGGGATATCCTTCTGGAAATTATATCACTGAGAAAAACGGCAGTACATGATTGCCAGGAGAAATAGAATCAGACAGATGATTCGTTTTTTTTTTCTTTCTCACGACCCTCTCCCTTTCCCTTCCCTCCTCCCACCACCCGCCCAATACCCCCTCCTTTCCCCAGGGAGGGTGAGTTCTTCCATGGGGGTGTCCATAGTCTGTCATTTCATCCAGGACAGGGCCTCGAACCTCCCCCAAGAGTCCAGGGTGAGAGTGCATCTCTCATTGTGGGATGGGCACCCAATGTCCATTTGTATGCCAGGAATAAATACTGGCATACTACCAAAGGCCCCATAGATTGCCTAGGCCTCCTCACTGACACCCCCATTCGGGGGGTCTTGATCAGCCCCATGCTGGATTCCCAGGCATCAGCCTGGGATTCAAGAGTTAACCCTTGTCAGGTCAGCTGTTTCTGGGGGTTAAACCAGGCCAGTCTTATTCCCTTTGGTCATCAGTCCTCCCTCTCTGTTACTGGCTACACCCCTTCATGATAAAGGTCTTGGAGAGATCTGGGATAACAGGAACATACTTAAACATAATAAAAGCTATATACAGTAAACCAACAGCCAACATCAAACTAAATGGACAGAAACTCAACGCAATTCCTCTAAAATCAGGAACAAGACAAGGCTGTCCACTCTCTCCATACCTTTGCAACATTGTACTTGAAGTTCTAGCCAGAGCCATACTACAACAAAAGGGGATCAAGGGGATACACATTGGGAAGGAAGAGGTGAAACTTCCACTATTTGCAGATCATATGATAGTCTACATAAATGACCCAAAGAACTCTACCAGGGAACTCTTAGAGCTGATTAACACCTTCAGCAAAGTGGCAGGCTACGAGATCAACTCAAGAAAATCAGTAGCCCTACTATATACAGATGATAAAAGGGCTGAGAAAGAAATCAGAGAAACATCACCCTTTACAATTGCCACAAACAACATAAAATACCTTGGGGTAATGCTAACCAAACAAATGAAAGACCTGTATCGCAGACAGATGATTTCGATAGAAACTGGGGAGAGACATCTAGGGGGCAAACCTAGGTAAAAAGTGAGCAGGAGGACTGCTGGTGGCAAGCCTTTTCTTCCCACCTCCTCTTCCTTCCCAGTAATCTTATCTCTTGCTTAACTCAGAGGTTCTCAGCACTGTAATGATACTCTGGGACACCACCCAGCGGAGGTGTCCTGTTTTAGCGACCGGCTGGGTGTGGAGACACACTGTTTACTTGGAGTGTCTATCCAACTGAGCCACCAGAGCAGGGTCAGACTTGAAAGAAATCCAGGGCAGCAGTCTGCCCTGACAGATCACTGGAGTCCTCAGTCCCAGAGTTCAGCCAGCCTGGCTGAGGGAAGTTTAAACCTCAGCTTGGTCCAGAGAGAGAGAGTCACAACCTAGAACCCTAACTGAGGACAACATCATGGGGGGTGGGGTGGGCAGTGTAAATGTGACTATCCTGATTCAAGCCCTAATAACTCTCTGTGCAGAATTCCACCAGGGAGGTAGATGTCCCTGTCTCCTTAAGTACATGGCAGATCTGTGACAAAGACAAACAGGAGAAAAAAGCTAGACAGGGAAAAAATTGTGGTGAGAGTATGGAGGAATAAGGAAAAGGGAAATTGAGGATATAGAAAAGGGAAGGAATTTAATTTGGAAAACTGGCAGTATCCCCTCTAGGAATTGTCAGTACTGCAGCTGCACTCTTAACTATTTTTTCTTGTCCTTAAGGAGACTTCTATGGATAAGATTCAAGTAGTTTGAAAATAAATGACACTAAGCAGCTTTTTGATTCCATGGGACTATCCTTTCCTCTGTTCCTGTTTTTCTTTTGCTATTTTGTGAGCAGGCCATTATCTAGAGGCAAGGCAGCTGACAAAGTGTACTGACCTTGTCTCCTCCAAGCCCTAATTATTCTCAGGAGAATGACATTTTGAATTTATTATGTTAGGAAGTAAAAAACAAAAGAGTGAAAGTTTGCTGTCTGTGATCACCAATAATGTTCCAGATACAGTTTTGATCATTTCAATAAAACACACTAAAAAGATACACTGTTGGGTGCTAGAGATGGAAATAGTAGAATAGGAGTGAAATAAAAAAATGGGGAGGGTCTTTAATTGGGGAAGGGGAGGGAAGTTAGTAGAGAAAAAGACAGAGAGAAGAGGAAAATAATGATGTTAACAAAAACATGAGGAACTGTATTACTTTTATTTACCTAAAATTATATAATATATAAGAGTATAACCAGAGCATCTATTTGTGTGCATATATAATATAGATATAGTGTATATATAATATATGTAGTATATGTATAAAAAGGATGTGTGTGCTTAAATTACATTATGCCAATTGGGCTAATAATTCATCCCCCAAAAGCCATAGATAATCAGACAGGAATTTCCAGTGCCAGGCATGAGAAATCTTTTCAGTTGTTGGTCAGGGAAGTTCAGAAGACTTTCCAAACTACATAGACCATTGCTGTTGCACTTGATTGCATTCCAGAGGCAGAAGTAACTCCCTGTTACTGAAAACACCATGTACTTTGAACACAGAACTTGGTAGATTTGAGCTGAATGTGACCTGAAATTTTCATACCTGAGGACTGAAAGGGGCTATCTGAACACCAAAGGAGGTTAACAACCAGTAGTCCTACCAAGCTGTGATATCTATGAACCACAATAATGACCAGTATGGTAATATCACCCTAAAGGTGCAATATAGCATTCGTATCCTGCTGGTAAACAACATCTGTCTAATTAGACTTAAAGCCATGCTCAATAGGTGGAAAACTGTGCCTGGTACAAGAAACTTAGCCAACCCAAGACTAGTAAAGTCATGGATCTTAGCAGAAAACTTACGACTTCCACTTTACTAAATAAGCATAATACTTTATTGCATTCTAAACACTTATTCTTATACCCAAAGATTAGTATAGTTCTCACTTCTGATCAAAGAAACTTTCTTTGTAGCAGCTTGCGACCATTTCAGAAAACCACAATTGGTCAAAATACAGAGCACAATTGATCGTAGGGTGCCTAGCCCCAGTTGAGGCATCTAAGCACTACCCTTATAACTAAGGCTCAGAGAACATCAAGAAAAGGAGGTGGGAAGATTATAAGAGCCAGAGGACCAGGAAGTCTGCTGTGAGGTTGCATGTTCTAGAAGTGACAGGGAAGTTGCTCCACTCAACAAGATCTGAATAATGGCAATAACAGTAGACAGGATAATGCTGAAAGTGGAAATCTCATGGGGCATCAACCCTAAAAAGCTACAGGCAATTGAACCCCCTAATTGGCTATCTAATTCTGAGGAGCCCGCCCTGAAATCATATAAGCAACAGTAAATTGCCTCAGCTGGTTGTATTTGTATACTTACACATTTGAGAAGGAATGAGTAAGAACCTGGAAGAGGTGATAGGGAGGAAAGGGAAGACAGGAGAATAATGCAATTATATTTCAATGAACTTTTTAAAAGAGAGCAACAATAACAAACAACAAAACCATAACTAAGCCGGGTATTGGTGGCACGCGCCTTTATTCCCAGCACTCGGGGAGGCAGAGGCAGGTGGATCTCTGTGAGTTCGAGGCCAGCCTGGTATACAGAGAAAGTTCCAGGACAGCCTCCAAAACAATACAGAGAAACCCTGTCTTGAAAAACCAAAACCAAAGCAAAACAAAAACCATAACTCAAACAAAAGTCCCCCACCCCAAAGAAATTACTGTTGCTCTCAGTAATAGCACTAGCAAAAACTGTGAATATCTTGCCTATTTTTCGTTTCATTTTTATTTATTGAATGTGTGCTTTCCAATAGAATGGGAAGTCCGTGAAGATAGGAATTATTAACTGTCTTATTCGTGAATTTCCATTCTATGGTCTAGAAGAGCACATGGATATAGAAGGTACTCAGTAAAAATGTGCTGAATTGATGAATGGTAAAACTGACTAAGCAGGCAGACAGCCCTTAAGAAAGACAGGGTCAGGAACACCAAAAGAAACCCCACAGAAGCAACTAACTGGGACTTGCTGGGCCTCACAGAGACTGAACCAATAACTAGGGAGCCTGCATTGGTCTGACATATGTTACAATTATGTAGTTTGGCTTTCTTGTAGGACTTCTAACTTTTTTGCTGGCTTTTGGGAACTATTCCTCATACTGGGTTGCCTTGTCCAGTCTTAATACAAGAGGAGGAGCTTAGTGTCACTGCAACCTGATATGCAATATTTTCTTGCTATCCCTGGGAGCCCTATCCATACCTGAATAGAAGCAGAAGCAGAGAAGGAGTAGATATGGTGGGAGTGGGGGCAGAGGGGAGGTGGGAGGAGATACTGGAAGGAAAGGAGGGAGGGGAAACTAACTGATGGGGTGTAAAATAAATAAAAGAGAGAGATAAAGAAGGAAAGAAAGAAAGAGGAATGAAGGAAAGAAGGAAGGAAGGACGACATAAACTAGTAGTGTCTACATCCCTATGTCATTTGATATCTTCATATCTCCCCAACTTCTCAGTCTATTCTTCCCCAGTCTTTGAATTACCTTCACCTACTGTGTTCCACCTACGTCCTATCCCAGGGAGTATTCTGCACCATTCCTTTTCTGTGACTTCCTGAGTTGTTTTCTCATGATTTAGCAGTCTTTTATGTTTGAGGTCTCAGTCTGATGAATAGCTAAATGTGCTGGGCAAACACATCTAGTCATACCAAAATAATCTAAGTAGACTTACTACTCAATTTTCTCTTTCTTTCTACAGAGTGTCTTTCTTCAAATATGCTGTATCTGATCATCTGTAATTATATATTTACTTCTTTATTATTTGTGCTTCAATGTTATGTCTACAAGGACTAAAATTATGCCTCTTTTACTTGGTATCCCACCTAAAACAAACACCATCTTTGGTACAGAGCTAACAATTGAATACTTTCTGATTGCATAGTAAAAAAAGAAATAAATTAATTGCCAGTATTCTTTCCTAAACTATCACTTTTAAGCCTCACATTCCTATTAGTCTGGTTTCTTAACCCTGCCCCCTTAGACCACACAAGAGGAAACCTTGAATAAGAAAAGCCTGGATAACCCCAGTCACACTAAGGTGATCTGAATTGAGGATTACAAAATAATACATGTTTAAAGGGGGAGAAACACTGCGTTTTATTTGTTATGCTCAAAATAGTTTCTGTGCAAAAGTGGACTTTCCTTATAAATGCATTGCTCTTGCAACAGCAGCAAGGACACACTCGTTAAAAAAACCACAATTGCAAATTCTTTCATGGGTGCCACAGAGTCCTTTAGGAGCATGGTTAGCTTGGCCTAGCGAGACACTTGAACTGAGTCACTGTGGAATAGCTGCGGTTCCAGCTCCACTCTTTCTCTTGTTGCTGTGCTGAGAGAAAAGGCTTGTGCAGGCTCCTCCTCAGGCCTGCTGCTGCCTGATTTGTCATCCTTTCACGTGTTTTGGAATTCTGCAGCACACTATGGCTTTCAGCAGCTGTTGTCTCTTGCACCTGAGTGAGGCAAATAGGGTGGAAGGGATATTTAATATTCTGTGGGAGAGAATTTTCTCATTTACTTTAGGATGTGTCCCTTTGGCTTTGCATCCATCCAAGTGCCATGTCGCTAAGCATTCTGGAGTCTATAAATGCAACAGGTGTTTGTTCTATATGTAGAACTTGCTGATTTCAGTTCCTGTCAAAATTCCTTAGGTTCTGTAGAGGTGTTCAGAATCATTTAATTGAATGGAATCAAATCTAAAAGCTTATTGATATAATTATCAGTAATTAAATTCTAAAGTTACATTTCCCAGGAATAAATTATCTTTATTTATTTGTTTATTTACTTGTTTGTTTGGTTGTCTAGAGACAAGGTTGCATTCTGAAGCCCAAACTGGCCTGAGACTCAGTATGTAATCTGGACTAGCCTTAAACTCAGGGAAATTCTCCTACCTGAGTGTCCTGAGTTCTGAGATTAGAGATCTAAGCCCTTCCTGGCACCTCATGTCACTGACATTTTGAGAACTCCATTTGTGTTGTCTACATGTAACAGTGATAAGATTTGGTCTGTGGCCTGAGACTTAAGTACTAAGTTTTGGCCCATGTCAGGATCTGTTATTGAGTTTATGCTTTGGTTTCCATTGAAAGCTTTTGAAATAATATATGTTCAAAATTATCAGAAATAGTTGGTAGAGGTTGGAAACATTTGAAAAGAATGTCTGGCTTAAAATATTAAAATTTGCATCTTAGAAAAGTGAAACAAAATAAAGACACATGAAGAAAATATTTTTATGCCACAAAAAGTACAATTGATTCATCTAGTGTTATGGGGAGCCCACAAGAGATGACTACTCAGACACAGTTTATAGCCAATTGAAAGTGCTTACTCCTGCAGATTGGGATTACACTCAGGTATTCAGGACCTAAGTGTACCACTGAATACCAAGAGCATGGGATTTTTGAAGACAAAATCACAACCTGGCATCTTGCTCAGCATCTGTGCAGGGTTGGGGTGGCGATCACACAAGCAAGCAGTTTAACAGAAGCTAAAATATGCTAGACAGGGAGGTTTGCACAAGCAGGCAGTTTAACAGAAGCAAAGATAAATTAGCTTGATTTTGGGTTCCTAAATAGTGTTAGGTAAATTTCCATGGGATTCTCCACGCAGAAGATCAAACTCTATTTAAATCTGAAATGACCTCAGCAAGAACACAAGTTGGAGGAACCTCTGCACTGTCTTGTCCCATCACATTAGTAATATCTACATTTTTCTATTTTTCAGAAACTAGTATAATAACAAAGGATTCACTAATAACTGAAAAAAATCTCAAGTACTAAAGTTATGCTCTACTTTACAAACTAATCAGGTCTTTATGAACCCCCAAACCTATGTACAACAGTTTTACAAGTTATAAAAACTGTCTAGAGCCATACTCCAGGGACACAGGTAAACATGGTAACTTGCCTTATTTTCTTCTTTTTAAATCAAATTTGATGATGTATTGATGAAATGTGAACTATTTATCTACATATCTTAATAACTGAGGATGTAATTCCTGGATTGTGGTTTCTTTTTTATTATTTATTTTTAAATTTAAATTAGAAACAAGGTTGCTTCACAAGTCAGTTCCAGGTCCCTCTCCATTTCCCTCCCCTCCTCCCATGCCCTCCCCCAAACCCCCCAATATCCCCTTATTTCCCCAGGGAGGGTGAGGCCCTCCATGGGGGTGTCCATTGTCTGTCATTTCTTCCAGGGCAGGGCCTAGACCCTCCCCCAAGATTTCAGGGTGAGAGTGCATCTCACATTGTTGGATGAGAGTCCAAAGTCCATTTGTATACCCGGGATAAATACTGAGAGGGAGGACTGATGACCAAAGGGATTAAGACTGGGCTGGTTTAACCCCAGAAACAGCTGACCTGACCAGGGTTAGCTCTTGAATCCCAGGCTGATGCCTGGGAATCCAGCATGGGACTGATCAAGACTCCCTGGATGCAGGTGACAGTGAGGAGGCCTAGGTAATCTATTGAGCCTTATTTTATTTGAAACTGTATTTCACCAAATCTCAGATTTAGTCTCATTCACAGGTTGGGGTTATGCTGAGTCATGCCACTTTCTTTGACAATCTCAGAATCCATTTCCTTCTGAGTCCCCGACAACATCTAGATCTGACTGACTTACTCAGCTAGGTCTATAGGGGTCACCAGATTCTACCACCAACAGCCATCTCCAGTTGCAAAGAGAGTAATATTTATCTTCTTTATTTTTTTCACTTTTTTTTGGTTTTTCGAGACAGGGTTTCTCTGTATTGTTTTGGAGGCTGTCCTGGAACTAGCTCTGTAGACCAGGCTTGGTCTCGAACTCACAGAGATCCACCTGCCTCTGCCTCCCGAGTGCTTGGATTAAAGGCGTGCGCCACCAACGCCCAGCTTATCTTCTTTATTAAGCAAGTGAAAAGCACTAATATTAGCTACAGTTTTCAACATATGCAAATTAGATAAGAGACAAAAGGGTTTAAAGCTGACTTTCAAGATTTAAATCAGTATTAAACATGTGTTATATTTGTTTCTTTTATTAATATGAGTACTTCAGGAATATGTATTCCTGGTTGAATTAGCCATTTAGACTGTTTAACTCCATTTTCTGATCCCCAAGATCACCATGCTTTATGTACAATGAATGCATAAAAATCAGTTGTCTTGAGAACTCCAACATGATTGAGAGACTTGAAATTCGACATTTGTGCTTCTTTGTTACTCTCTTAAAACAGAAAGAAAACCAAAACTGTGATTTTTCATCTCCCGAAAGAAGCCCTTTGGATTAGCATAGAGATACAGTCTGACCCCCCAAAAAACTTCAGAGTATACACAAATACCTTGATCTAAAATGAATATGGCTTCAGACTCAACTGAAGAATGCTTTAGAATATGAAAATGTGATTAAATGAGAATCCCAGAGTGTTAAACTAAATCTTGCTTTGAAACTTTTAAAATAATGTTTTTATACAGTGTACACTCTCTTTCTCTCTCTCCTGTCTCTCTTATTTGTGTGTGTGTGTCTGTGTGTGTGTGTGTGTGTGTGTGTGTTGTGCATGTGTAATTCAGAGAACAATTTTATGGACATGGTATTTTTCCTTCTATCATGAGAGTCCCAGGGATCAAACTCGGTCTTCAGGCTTGTCAACAGGTACCTTTATCCGCTGAACTATCTTACTGGTCCACAAAGATCCTATTTTAAATCACAAAGATGCTTTCACACTTGGCCCTTGGTATATATGCAGGTTCCAAATAAGGACAGGGTTGGAGAAATTAATAAATATATTGATGAAAATTATAAAAATTGGATTCATGGTATTAAGGAGCTGTAGCTGAGCCTCAACAAGGACAGACTAATACAACATTTAATAAATTAAATACAGAATTTCTGTTAGATGGCAGTAAGAACACAATGACTATATGCAATCAGTATAACAGATTAAATATAAGGCAGGCATTGTTCCTTATCAGGAGATTTGATAATGTATCAATTCTGTGATATGAAACAGTAGTTTTCAGAATGCTACATGCTTCATAATCAACTTCCATAATTGATAAATGCATATAACATCATTCTATAGAGAGTAGATTTTGAGTAGGCCCAGGAATCAGTATTTTAGCAAGAGATGAATAATTCTAGAGCTACTCATCCCAGAATACTTTTTGACAAACAAGATTCAGCAGATATTTTCTGCATAGGAACATGAAGAAAATATTTTCTGCTTTGCCAACCAAATGATCTGTTCACAGCTAATCAACCACAGACAGTAAGTAAACAAACAGGAATGATTTGACCCATGGGCTGTGTAGCAGTTTCTCAGCCCTTAAGTCTAAAGAATTAACCTGTCTTATGAACCTAAAACCTCCAGCTTCATGATTTTTTAAATAACTGTTACAATTTATGGGAGGATTAAATAGCTCTTGTTCAACTGTTGCTTTGAAGTCCAGTTTCATTTATTATTTGGAATCCCAAAGTCAGAGATCTCTGGAGGAACAGATCCAATAGTATGGATACATATTACAAAATGGGAATTGTTAATCCTGGCTCACAAGGTTCAGGCTAGTGAATCCAACAATTGCTGGCTAGAAAGAGAGGCTAAGAACATAGTAACTACTCAATCCACAAAGGTAGATGATTCAGTAGTTCCAATCTTGCCCCAAAGGCCAAGAAAATTGTTGCACAGCTGCTGGTCTTTGGTTCATATTGGAAGGCTGAGGAAGCTGGTCCCAATGCTAGAGAATGATGGTAGCAGCTGCAGTCATAGAATGGATCTGCTCACCGGCAAGGTGTAGAGGTAGAAGTACCCTTGATTTTCTCTCAGACAGACCTCTTTATATTAGGGCTCGAAGGTCCTCAAGACCTTCCAGTTAACGCCTCTAGTTAATCCTTCTTGAAAATTCCAGCATAGATTAACTTAGGGGCAATCTCTTGGTTGATCCCAGATCTAATCAAGGTGACAACCAAGATTAATCACTATACCAAATAAGTGGGAGAACAAAATTCCTCAAGTGTTTTACATAAAATAGAAGGAAAATCTCATGCCCTGCTTTCTCCACTAAAATAATTTTAAAATATTTCTTTTTAAAACTTTTTAAAATTAAATTTTATGTGCATTCATGTATTCCTACATACTATTTGCATGCCTGGTGCCCACAAAAATCAGAGGGGGGCACCAGATCCCCTGGAATTACAGATGGTTATGAACTGCCATGTGGGAGCTAGGAATCAATTCCAGGTACTATGGATGTGCAGTCACTGCTCTTAACCACTTAACCTACTCTCCAGACCCCCAATTTATTTTTAATTATATATATGTGTATATGTATACATATGCAATTACACACACACACACACACACACACACATATATATATATACACACACACACACACACAAACACACACAAAATGTATTGGATCCTCTGGAGCTGGAGTTGCAGGTGGTTTTGAGACACCTGACTTGGGTGTTGGAACACAAATTCAGGTCCTCTGCAAAAGCAGTACATGCTCTTAACCACTGAGACATCTTTTCAACCCCTCACCCCTAATTTTTCTTAAATTAACTAAACTCAAGAATCCATAGTTAGCCAGCATATTATATTACTTATGCTTTCACTATGGCTAAAAATAATAATTCTAAGCATGTTAGCTCTTCTCAAACCCAGGGAAAATGGCTAACTGAGATGCTTACTAGGTTCTCCCAGGAATCCTCAGCCCCTACCTGTTACAGAGTATGATTATAATACCCTGTCCCCTACCCTAAACTTCCCCAGCACAGGGGCTAGGCTGTCCTTCCCCCATCTGCCCTTCCCTATATAATCCATGCAGTTTGGTTACCCACTGCTTTCATCTACCCTTTACCTTCCTGGCCTCTTGGTCTGGCTCCCTTCCCTGTCACAAGGCCTAGCTCAGAGTAATGTTCCATCTGGACTCTCCAAGATACCTCTTCCTCTTACTATGCAATCTTTCAAATCTACAATAAACCTTCTCCTCTACCATACATATTAGAAGTCATGTCTTTCCTTTTATTAATTTTGTTCAGCCAAGAAATGTGGGTCAACAAAATTCAACAAGGTAAATTTTGATATTTTAGTAGAAAATATGCCTGCCATTTCTGCTGTCATTTCCTAAACCAGAGGCAGTCATTGGCAGCCATTGGAAGTACTCACTCTGGACACATTATTTGGCTATAAAATCTTACAAATTTTCAAGTACTAGTTAATAACTGATCAAAGTTGACATTGAGATGAAAATTGTGTGTCCTTCCTTAATAAACTATCATTCCTATCATGGTACTGCTATTATCTGTGCTGACTATATTATAGGGTACATAGTATTTCTTCTATTCCTGAATTCATAATATAATTATGAACCTTGCTTAATAGAGTTCCAAAGAAAATGTTTTAATTGTTTATTATTTTATTAGAATATATGTATTTTAAACCTGGAGACTGCCTATTTTATTATGTGTGTTCTTCTGAGATCATTCAAGAAATATTTGATGCTGGTTTATCTAAGTTGATTTCCAATTAAAATTTCAATTTTCATCATGATTATTATATCATTAGCATGCTGATAATTACTATTAGTTACCTAATAAAACCTGATATTGTTGCCTATCTGTAAATTGCAGAGACTTTCTCTGTATACTGATATCTATAAAGCTGTAGAATATTTTTTGAAATTGCATTTTAGCTCTATTTGGGTTAATATTCACTGTTAAAGCATTGTTTGGCTACATAATCAAAATGTTCGCTTACTAAGTACAATGTAGTTTATAGCGTTAAATGAACTCCATTCCACAGCATAATACTGACTCTGCAAACATCAAGTCATCTGCTAGCTATTTCAGTAGAACTTATTTAGTAAAACTTGAAGAAAAATTACCATTTAACAAAGCAAAGCAATTTTCAAAGCATTTGCAATTCCATCTTGGTACATAAAACTCATGTGCAACAGGACTGTATCTAAATATTTACTGAGCTGGTAGCAAATGCTTTATGATTAGGAGGACTGAACATGAAGAATTGCATGGTATTGAAATCCAAATGCAGAGGACTAAAGCAATTTTTCCTGGTTGTTTTCCCTAAAGTTTCTAGGCCAGAACAGGGATAAATGGAACATTTCTACTGGAAACAGACCTAAGAGTCAGTCTCCACCAGACAGCTAGCAAATGTGAAAGACGTGCATATACCAAAGTGAAGCAGATGGATAGTAGTGACTATATCTGGTATTCATGTTTTAGAAACAAAACCTTCCTTACAGACAACCTACATTCTCCAGACTTTTCCTACATGCCTCTGTTAGGCCTTGGGGACATGATCTGACCTCTGATATTTCCAAATCTCCAAAACAGAATCTGACTATATTTATTTTTAACCAACTTGCTTGTTTTAAAATATGGAAAATATCATTTAGCGACTCAACAAAACTGTCAACAGCTTTAGGCAAAGAGAGGGCATTTGTTAAAGACTCTAGGGAACTATCTCCAGAAATAATATATTTTCCACATTTATAGTTTTGATGCCTGTTTTTTAGACAGACAAGAACCTGTCTCATATAGGTATTTCTCTAGTCTAGACATTTCTCAATAGTATATGTGAATTTATGAGCATTGTAAGTGAATGTTAGCAAATGAAAAGCATGCAACTTGCATGACAATTATATGTAGAGAAAATACAGTCAAAAAGTGATGTTGCGGTAAAGTATGGATTGGAAAATTAACTGTGATTCAAAAACCTACTGTAGGATGTTTGGACAGAGAGCAGGGAATCAGATATCACTATGTTGGGGGTATGAAGTGGGAAAAAATCTTGCCTGGGATTATAATATCCGTATCAACAAGCACAGGTTACCAAACCAAGAACTTCATGTTCTAGGATTTTACTAGGCAAGATTAGCTCCTAGAAATTTTAAGTATCAGATTCACTGTCCTCAGCTTATCAGTATGTTCTTACCGTGTCACATTTGATGCTCAATGTCCTCTTATGTATTCAGTTACTCTTTTTGGAAAATAACAACATCTGAAAAATATTTGCGGTATGATTCATTTTATGGTGTTAGTGACTATCACTGTGTTCCTTTTGCATTCACAGTGGCTATATTTATGCTCAAAGTTGGAAGTCATCAAATATTTGGCTAGCCCTTTACTTGGCTTATTAAAACTACCTCCCAAGTAGAAGGGATAATTAGTTTATATTGCTGGTACAAAATAAAGCAATGTAAAAAAATAAATGTATTTTTTTCCTAGTTGCTGAATCAGTAAAAAATCAGCATTTGGATAAGATACCATAACCATGTTCTCTAATATTCCTCCAACCAGCAAAATCTATTAATTTAACTTTTAATTTCGTTTTAAAAAATAATGCATTATCACTGAAAGCACTCTAATTTCCTTATAGGTTTGACTGACCCTTGTATTTATCCTACCACTTAACTATTTATGAGTTCTTACTAAATGCTGATGATGTTGTTACTAGTTTCAGAGATTATAAATATATAGTAGTCAGTCTAAGGTTTATCATACCAACATTAGAGAAAGAATTGCAAACTCAAGCAAATTTAGTGACAAAATGTCACAATTGCATTTGGCATAGAGTTTCAAGTTCCTAGACTTAGTCTCTTGATACTCCCAATCTTTCTGCTTCTGCTGTATAACTACCTAAACTAGACAGAAATGAAAACATTAGTAATGTGACACCAAAGCCATGATACAGAAAAGTAGAAAAATTAGTAACTTGAATTTCATCAAAATTATAAACTTTGTTCTGTGAATAGCACTAAATAATAAAAGGCAAGTAACAGACAAGGGAGAAAAATTTGCAAATTGCATATGTATCAATGACCTTGAATCCAGAATACATAAACAGCTCTCAAAACACAATAATAGGAAGTCAATAACCTGAATTAAAAATAGGATGAATAGTCACTTGAACCAAGAATATATGCAGATGGAAAATTAGCACATGAAAAGATCCTAAACCAGCACCAGTCATTAGGGAAATGCAAATTGAAACTATAATGAGCTACCATTAACATCTATTAAAATAGCTAACATTTTTTAAAAGGCAATCCCATGTGCTAGAAATGATGTGGAGAAACCGGAACTCTCTTACACCTTTGCTCAGAATGCAAGTGTTCTAGAGATAGACTTCATGAGTTATTTGAAGTTGAACATGCAGTTGTACAATCCAGATATCTTAAAATGAGAAGAAAACGAGTTTTCACAAGGAAAACTGTACTTAAGTATTTATAGTAGCACTATTCACCATTAACCCAAACCTACAAAAAGCACAAATGTCCTTATACATATCAATGATAAAGAAACTGGTATATTAGAATAATGAAACACTACCTAACTATGGAAATTTATCATTATGAATGAATGTAAAGTGTATTATGCAAAGCATAAGAAGCTAGACACAAAAATCATCCAAATTGTATAGTTTTACTTAGATGATATTCTGGAAAAGGTAAAACAATATGGAAAGTAAAGAGATGCGTAGGTACCAAAGGTTAAGACTGATTTGAAAGGCCAGCATGAAAAAGTCCGAAAAGTGTTATTTTCATTGCGTATCCTCTAATTGTACAAACAGTAATTTGTGTTTGTAAATACTACAACATAGTTATTTTGCATTGATCCTGATATAATCTTTGTCCAAGCCAAAATTAAAAAGTAAATGAGTTTTGAATTTAGCACTAATGCATCTGTTACTTTTGTCTCTCAGCAGTATTCCTATAGTAAATCGATAGTATTCCTATAGACATCTAATCTTTTCTTGGTTGCCACACTCAAGTTTCAGGATAGGATTTGATAATTAATTTGCACAAAGTTCAAATGATTGCAAAGAGGTATATGTGATTTCTCTATGTTGTCATTTTCATTGAACAGGTCCCTAATTTTTATCTAAAGAAATATAGACTCAATGGTGGTTGAGAATTCAATGATTGGTCAGTGGATAAATAATATTTTTAGGAAAAAGAGCCTGGACTGCCTCTTTTACATTACTGAAAAGAATGTATATGTCTTTGCTTCTTCAAATCTTTTTAAATTGAAATATAATTTATCACTTTCTCCTTTGTTCCCCTACAGCCCTCCCCAGCTCACCCTCAAATCTTTCCCATGCCCCCTACTTTCAAATTGACAGCTTCTTTTTTCCTTTTATTATATTTGTTACATATGTGTGTGCATGTGTGTGTGCTCAAACACATATATAAATACAACCTACTGTGTAGTTGTAATTTTCTTTGGGCCACCAAACAACTCCCGAATAAAAACATGGACACTTATCATTAATTATGAATGCTTGACTTTAGCTTAAGCTTCCCCACTAGATCTTTTAATGTAATTTAACCAGTTTCTATTCATTTACGTTTGGCCTGGGTACTTTTTACCCTTCTTGTATTCTGTATGTCCTACTTTGCTGCTTCCTCCATGGATGGTTGGTCCCTGTCGTCTCCCTACTGTCCCTTCTTCTTTTTCACTTGAGCCTAAATTCCACCTCCCTTGCTATTGGCCATTCAGCTTTTTATTAGACCAATGATGTGCCTTAGGCAGGCAAGGTAAAACAACATATCTTTACATAATAAAACAAATGCAGCATATTTTTGCACAGTTAAACAAATATTTTGCAATACTACTGAGTTTATTTTTGTTATTTGTATATGTAGTTCCTGACTGACCACTTGGCATTGGACAAAAAAGGGGGTGGGGTCATTCCCTGGCATAGGCAAATTCACCTTCTCCTACCAGCCAACAATTACCTATAGTTCTTTGTCTAGGGATGGGATCCTGCAAAATTTATACCTTCCATAGTGAAAAGAGACCATCACAGAAAATGACAACTGACTGTATACAATGCAGAGAACAATGTATCAGGGAGCAGGCAAGCCCCAGTATAAACATCAACATCACAACTTCTGCATCTGTGGCTCAGAGAATGTCATGTCAGACAGAACAGAAGGTTTTTATAGCACAATATCGGGATGTTTCCTGTGAAACAGTTTCTCTTAGAAATGGCTATACAAAGAAGACCAGAATAAGGCAGTCGCAAGGGATTGTTCAAGTCTTAAGATTGTGCTTTGTAGGTTGTATGATAATATAGCCTAGTCTGTGTAGTATGACAAATGAATAGAAAAGAATGTGCATGTCCTTCCCAAATCCTAAATATATCTGGACTAAAGAGAAACCCTTTGAAATACTGAAAATAATACCTTGAAGCCCTAACTTGTTAATAATAGAAATCATTTACATGACTGATTTCTTACATCAAAGATCTGAAATTTTGCAGGTTCATTTTAAATATCTTGCTATATAAATTTATTGTTACTTTCTGAGAAATGAGTTACCACACTTGCATATAAATTTTTTAATGTTGAAAATTTTTGCAATTTAATATATTAACTCAAAACTTCAAGTATTTTATCTATTTTTAAAGATACGTTTTCATGTTTAACTTTCTGAAAGTGAAGTAAAGTCATGTAGAATTAGTTATAGTCTCATTTTTGTGGAAAATTTTGTTTGCAAAAGCAGTGTAAGAAGGGGAAAGTTTGTTTTGACTCATAGGATAAGAGTATAGAATCCCATAATGGACAAAATATGACAGCAGAACCTTGAAAAAAATCCCTCTGGCCACAATCAGGAAGCAGCAAAAAAATGAATGTTAGTGCTTAGCTTACTTTTTCCTTTCTTTATTCAGTCCATGAGCCAACCTGTGAACCAGTGCTAACTACAGTTAAATATAGGTCCTTCTGCCTCAGTTGACCTAATCTAAGCAAACCCTCCCAGGCATCATAAGAGGCTCCTCTCCTAGGTAAATCTAGATTCTGTCATGTTAAGAATCAATACCAACCATCAAATTGTGCAAGAATGGGATGTTTTTGAGCACTGTAGAATTTTCATACCTTTCATTATTATTGATATAAGGTACAGGTAAATTTAGACTTTTCAAGCAATATAGGAAGTGCTCGTAATTCATTCTATAAATTCATCTTAATAATATCACAGTAAAAGTAATAAAGGAGCCCAAAATAAAAAAGAGCTTCAATTCTTTCTAAAACCCCCAAGTCAACATGTCTGAATTGAAATTTTTATCTATATTCATTTTCATTTGAAAAATATTCTTTGTGAACTTTATTGATGCCTAAGGCATATGTTGCTAATTGTATTTTTTGATACTCTCAGTAACAGAAGCACTGGCAACACGAGAATTCATAGATGCATAACATGAATGGTGTTATTACCCAGCTGGAGGCAGGTGAAAGGAACTGCTATTTTAGGTTATATCTATCCTACAACAGTTTCACTGAAGGGTCCATTTAAAAAAATAATCTATTTCAAATTTTTCTTTGCAAAACACAGTAAGAAGAAGTTGAGGTTCTGAATATATAGTTACCACCATTTGACTCTAATGCTTTACTTTGGGAAAGAATATTTTGATTTCATTATGAAACTTCAGTATTCCTCTCCCCTCCTCTTCTCCACTCCTCTTTCCCCTTTCCTTTTCCCTTCCCCCTCCTCTGTGCTCCCCATTTATTCAGGATCTCTTGTCCATTTTCCCTTCTTAGGGGGTGCTTTGTATGTCTCTTTTCAGGTCCTCCTTGTCTCTTAGCTTCTCTGGATGTGTAGATCATAAACTGGTAATCCTTTGCTCTATGTCTAAAATCCATATATGAGTGAGTACATACCATTTTTGTCTTTTTGTGACTGGGTTACCTCGCTCAGGATGGTTTCTCCTAGCTCCATACATTTGCCTGTGATTTTCAAGATTTCATTGTTTTTTTTTTCTGCTGATTAGTACTCCACTGTATAAATATACCACATTTTCTTTATCCATTCTTCAGTTGAGGGGCATGTAGGTTGCTTCCAGGTTCTGGCTATTACAGTTAATGCTGCTATGAACATAGTTGAGCAGATGTCCTTGTTGTATGAATGTGCATCCTTTGGGTAAATGCCTAGTAGTGGAATTGCTGAATCTTGAGGTAGACTGATTCACATTAACCTGAGAAACAGCCATATTGCTTTCTAAAGTGGCTGTAAAAGTTTTCACTCCCACCAGCAATGGAGGAGTGTTCCCCTTTCTCTACATCTTCTCCAGCATAAACTGCCCTTTGTGGTTTTGATTTTAGTCATTCTGACAGGTGTGAGATGGTATCTCAGAGTTGTTTTGATTTGCATTTGCCTGATGGCTAGGGATGTTGAGAAATTTCTTGAGTGTCTTTCAGCTGGTTTAGATTCCTCAATTGAGAATTCTCTATTTAACTCTGTACCCCACTTTTTAATTGGATTATTTGGTGTTTAGCTTCTTGAGTTCTTTGCATATTTTGCAAATCAGCCCTCTGTCAGATGTGGGATTGATGAATATCTTTTCCCATTTCGTGAGCTGATGTTTTTCTTGTTGACTGTGTCCTTTCCTTTATAGAAGCTTCTCAGTTTCAGGAGGTCCTATATATTAATTGTCAATCTCAATGTCTGTGATACTGTAATTATGTTTAGGAAGTGGTCTCCTGTACCAATTCATTCAAGGGTAGTTCCCACTTACTCTTCTAGGAGGTTTAGTGTGCCTGGATTTATGTTGAGGTTGAGTTCTTTGATCCATTTGGACTTAAGTTTTGTGCATGGCAATAGATATGAATCTATCTGCAGTCTTGTACATGTCAGCATCCAGTTATGCCAGCACCATTTGTTGAAGATACTTTCTTTTTTACATTGAATAAGTTTAGCTTCTTTGTCAAAAATCAGGTGTTCATAGGTGTGTGGATTAATCTTAGGGTTTTTAATTAGATTCCACTGGTCTACCTGTCTGTTTCTGTGCCAATACCAAGCTGTTTTCATTATGATAGCTCTATAGTAGAGCTTGAAGTCCAGAATGATGATACCTCCAGAAGTTCCTTTATTGAGCAGGGTTGTTTTTGCTATCCTGAGTTTTTTGTTTTTCCATATAAAGTTGACTGTTTTTATTTCAAGGTCTGTGAAGAATTGTTTTGGGATTTTGATGGGGATTGTATTGAATCTGTAGATTGTTTTTGGTAATATTGTAATTTTTACAATGTTGATCCTACCTATCCAAGAGCATGGGACATCTTTCCATTTTCTGGTATTTAATTTCTTTCTTTAAAGTCTCAAAGTTTTTGTCATACCGGTTTTTCACTTGTTTGGTTATAGTGGGAGAAGGGGAAGGGAGATTAGAACATGAGGGATCAGGAAGATTGAGTTGGGAGATGAATATTGGAGAGCAAGAAAAAAGATACCTTAATATTGGGATCCAGTATAGCTATAAAGAGAAATGGCACTATGGAAATGTCCAAAAATCCACAAGGATTACCCCAACTAAGAATCTAAGCAATAGGGGAGGGGCTACCTTAAATGCCCTTCCCCTACAATGAGACTGATGACTACCTTAAATGCCATCCTAGAGCCTTCATCCAGTAGCTGATGGAAGCAGAAGCAGAGATCCACAGCTAAGCACTGATCTGAAGTCCTGGAATCCAGTTGTAGAGATGGAGGAGTGATGAACAAAGGGGTCAAGACCATACTGGGGAAACCCACAGAAACAGCTGACCTGAGCAAGTGGGACCTCATGGACCCCAGACAGACAGCTGGAGAACCAGCATAGCAACAAACCAGGGCCTCTGAGCTTGGGTAACAGTTAAGAGGCCTGGGAAGTCTATGGGGCCTCTTGAGGTGGAACCAGTTTTTATTCCTAGTGCAAGAATGGACTTTGGGCGCACATTCCTCCATGAAGGGATACTCAGCCTAAATACATGGTGGAGGGTGTAGGCCCTTCCCAAAATGATGGGACAGACTTTGATGATCCCCCTTTGATAATGACCCCTGGAAATCCTCACTCTCCCTGGGGTGTGGATCGGGAGTGGGACTTGGGACAGGGGGGTTTGCTGGAGAGTAGGGGAAGATTGGAAGGAGAGGGAACTGGGATTAACATGTAAAATAAGATTGTTTTAATTCAAATAAAATAACAAAGAAACTTCAGTAAATAACTGACTTAACCAACATTTACTGTAAGGGTTAAGAGTATGAGCTAAGTATTAGACAGTGTAAGGGAGAGAATCTCAGTAGACATGTCATTCCTCAATTTTCTTCAACAAAATAAATTGTCGATAAATTCTCTGTTTAAATATTAATGCCATCATGTCATCATTCTTCTAAGAGTTTTGTGGCCCTCTGTAACTTTAAGTAACTTCTAACTTCATCTAGTCTCTCTAACCAGGAAATGCTTAAAGTTTCAGCAATAACAAGAGGGGGATGGTTTGCTTAACTGCCAGATAATAACTATGGGCCAGGAATTAAAGAAAGGCTTTGGCTAGGAACAGAGGAAAGATTGAATTCACATACAACAAGATGTTGAAGTAGTTAGACTCCAGGTAAGGAGATCCAGGATTTTGAATCAGGAAGAAATTAGGACAAAAAAGTACATGAGCAAGCTTAATAACTCAAAGAGAGAACTGTTTGAAGACCATGTTCAGGGGTTATTTTAGGACAAGGTTAAGGACAGAGTATCTGTTGGCATAAGATGTAGTGGTGTGCTGGGGCAAAAGAGTCACAGTAAAATAGAATCTCCATACTTTGATCTTATCTCATTGTTCATTCTGCTTCTGTTAAATGTGTTTCTTTCTGGTGAACTCCAATTGTTGAAAATTGAAGGTTTTCTTTTTTTAAACGTATCAGAATGGCAGTATTACAGAAGATCCCTCCTGTCTCATTAGTCCTCATGACCATGAAGAGAAGACAAGTAACTGGTCATAAGATAGTTATGTGAACCTCAAGTTCATGCAGAGTATTCTCTCTCTTATTAGTGACCCGTCTTCTGTCTCTATGCTATTGCCATTTGAGACTCTGTATTCTACCTATTGTGATTATGTTCTTGGCTTTGCTGTTGACCTAGCTTTTGTCTGTTTATGATCTCACTTCTTTTTTAGCTGCATCTGCTTTACTTCAGATTCTAATTAACTCCTGTGTTTCTGAGACTAAAAGCCCAACCACATTCCTATTTTCCCTTTGCATGAGTGGTTTGGGCATTGTTTTTGCATGGATTCTACCATGATTCCTATTAATCTTAGTGTAATGATTCAGTGAAAATGCTCATAACCTAGTCTCAGAAATTTATCTGTTGATGAACAGGAAAAAAACAGGAATGAGGGAATATGTAGAAAGTGATCCTACTTACCATTTTACATTACATCCTGCAGGTAACATGACCCATTTCTTCTGTAAAACATTTTAGTTCAGGTCAGAACAAAAATCACACTGCACTAGATAGATAATTGCTCTGGCTCAGAGTGGTGTTATGTATGCCTGGAAAGAAGCCAGGCTCAGTGAGGACAGAAAGTATCAATGAGAACGGGATAGGAAGTTGAAATCCAAGATTATCTTGTGTAATGAAAAACATCTGGTGACCTTAGCCGACTACTAAATTAAACATGACTTAAGAGATGGTTTGGAGTTTTAGGAACAAGAATTGTCAGGTATATTTCCCTGTTGACAAGTATTTGTGGATACAGAAACAAAAATGCTCCCTGGATGAATGTCTTTTACAACTAAATTGAAACATACATATGTACTCGTTTATAAAAAAAAGATCATGGAATTTTACCTATCAAAATAAATTCATTTTCTGACCCCAAAAACATCTACCCACATGACAACAAGAAGTGGTGTCCCTTTGGCTAAACAATTCAAGTTTGAGTTATCTGTGCCTTAGATCTTATAAAACTTTAGTCACTTCATGTAGTAAATATGGGGAAGTTAGATTTAATGACAGATGATCTTCCAACAGTGGTTTCTTTTTTCTTTTACTCCTACAATTTTGTATTTGCTAAATTAGTTGTGATTGATGATATCATTTTAACCATGTGCTCGATTTTATGGTGAAAGACTATCATACTTGTGCTGCATTAATAGTTTTAGGAGTGAATGTAGCACAATATATTTTTATATTCCTTCAATAGTGAAGCCACAATTTATACAAATAGATTCATTCTGTCCTTTGCCTAAGTGACTTTGACAAAAACTTGTCATTTAAAGTAATGTTGCTCATCCTTCAGGGATGCAAAAGCTGAAGGCTAACTTGCTTTACTCTGAAATAACTGCAGTTGGAATGCCTGGTAAAATCTGTATATGCCACTAGGAGTAACTTAAGAAGTTTGTACAGCTGGAACCAAATGGAGGGGAACAATCACCTACAGCTATAATGTTAGTATAAATTGGGCTAAAGAAACAGTTTGTCTTTTTCAAAAATAATGTGCTGTCCTAAAATTGGTTATGGAATGCTTACATGCTTTCAAGGTTTGTTAAAATAATTATACACACTGTAAAATATTCGTAATTACAGAATACATTCAGTCTACTGTTTTGTTCTAGGCAGTATTATTTGAAGTCTGATGAGCATATGATTTAAGGTGAGTACACTGAAGTTTTAGTAAAAAAGTATGTAAAATAAATTTTCAATTAGTGTGTGCCACACTAACCAATAATAGTCTGTGCTTTTCGTTTGCAAATATTACTCTGGAGAGAAATGCAGGGTTTGTCTCTGTCACTTTTTCATTGTAGTTACCACGTCATACTATTAGATGATGCTTGCTTCTATCAGAGTATTAGTAGCCAAGTGTTCTAAGTTGTGAAAAGGAGAACTAGAAGTAAATTGATAAGAGTTTGGGTTTTATTTCAGGAGTGCTGAATAATGGAATATTCATTTGGGATATAAGGCCTTGAGATGAGCTCCTATATTTCTAGCATTAAATGGATACGAGTTGTTCTAAATACACTCCAGGTCATATGTATTATAATCACAAGATGTAAGTCATTATTTCATACCGACTTATATCCTTTAACTGACCTTGACTAGTAAATGTGCTAGAATATGAATTTTAGCTTTAGGTACAGGGTATAAGCTTAATATCCCTTATATGAAATTCTTGTTTTAGTTTTGAGGAAAGGGGGAGAGAGGAAGGGTGTATAAAATTGATTAGGTAAGCAGTTGCAGAGATAACTCAGTAATTAAGAGCACTCACTGCCCTTCCAGAGGAAAAATGTTCAAGTCTCAGCACCCACATGGCAGCTAACATCTATAACTCCAAGATCTTTACATCCTCACACCGACATACATGCAGGCAAACACCAATGCAAATAAAATAAAAACAATTAATAAAACTTGATTTGGTAAGTGTACATTTATCCAGGTCTTTGTGCATCTACAAAGTCTTTAAATTTTTATGTCGTATCATCGTGTACAGGGAAACAACAGAATGCTTAGAAGTGGGAGAAAGTTACATTCTAAGTGATGGCTTTAGAAGGACACACCCATTTTTGTAGTATTTTCTTAACAGATTGCCTTCATAATAAATAACAGAAACTCTATTCAACTCTTCTGTCATGCATGCAAATTCTGGGTCTCTTTTCCTTTGGGTCAAAACAAAGTCTTCTCTTCAGAAGGTATATCAACATTGCTGTGCACTTTGTGGATACTGATTCAATCATCCTTTTGGTTCAGTAGACGTTTCAACCAATTAAACCAGAAGTAAACATGAGCTTCCTTCTCTAAAGGCTTTCCCTCAACAGCACTCATGGAGCACAACATTACATATAGTTGGGGTGAAGAGCTCTGAGAAGAAAGAGAAAAACTGTATAAAACCTTCAGTGTGTTTTTCTAGGGATTTCTCAAGAGCAGATACTTATGCAGTAAGATGACCTTGTATAACATTGGATAACAGTGTTGTCTCTGAGTAATTCTACACATAGCATCATCACATAAATCAGTTGATGGATTTTTCTACAATGAATTTGTGAGGGAGGAATGGATATTGTCCTTATTATTTTATAAATCAGAAAGCTTAATTAACTTTGCTAAGATTGTAAAGATATTCATGATAAAGAACACAGCCTGATCCCAGCTGTGTTTTATCTTTAAAGATTTATTTTTATATGTGGATATGCATGGGTCTCTATCTCCCTCTCCCACTTCCTCTCCCTCTCTCACTCTGTGTATGTCTGTACCTGCAAAGTGTAGAAGAAGGCATTGGATCCTCTAGAACTGGAGTTACAGGAGGTTATAAGCTGTCAGATGTGGGGGTTGGAAACTAAACTCAGGTTCTAAGCAAGATCCGTAACTGCTCTTAACCACTGAGACATCTCTATAACCCTAATGCTTTGTTGGAATTACAATTATCAATACTGGTATCAGTTCATTTATTAACATGGATTAATCAATACAACTTTTTCTTTGTACCTCTGCATCCTTTCATACTGTGCTCTCCTGGCAAAAATACCCCTCCCCCCTTATCCAAGGGTCATCTCCTCCATGAAGCCATCACCAATTAACTCATGGATTTGTCTCTCATAAATTTTGCTTGAAAATACAGCACTTAAATATCACTCATATTTTATCAAAAGTAAACAGCAAATGAGATACAAACTGACCTTTACAATGTAATTACCCTTTGAATTGCCTTATCCTTTGACTACTTACCTTATTCCCATGGCCTTCTTTGATAGCCTATATTAAACTTATCCTTGCATTGACAAAGTGTCAGATTTATCTTTCTCTTATTTTTTAATGAATCTTCCAAGATAAGGACAATAATTATATATGTGTTTTAAAAAGTGAAATTTGAATGACCATAGATGTACAATTGCTTGGCCCTATTTCTATCATATGTGACCCCCAAGAAATCATAGGTAATAGCATAGAAGACTGACATTAAAGTGTTAAAGAGAGTAAGAGAATAGAAAGACAGTGTTTTAAATCCCTTTTAGCCTTCACAGTGGTTCCCATTGGCTTTAGACATGCCTGGTTTCCACTGTTCCCCATGAACATCTGTGCTTTGATTGCATAAACAATCTTGTTTCCCAGATTAGTCTATCCATAATAACATCTGTGAAAAGATGAGGTATGTGTGCAAGTTTAATATCTATAAAGAGGGTTAAAACCATTTCTGCATACATATTGTTTGCAAGTGCTCATGTCATCAAGTTCAGTTTAACACTGTCTTTTTGTGTATGATGAATGAAAGGTTTAAATGTGTTTAGTGAATTAGCTATTAACTACATTTAATAGATACATAGTAGAGTATATTCCTGATACTAATCATAAAATTACAGATAATATCTCCATATGGTGCTTTGTTAAACTACTTAGTACATAATTACTACACCAAATGCAGACATGTTGCCTAAAGAAAAATTTTCTACAATGCTATTAGATGCTTCCTGAAGTTACATTTTCAATTGTACCTTTTGCCATAGCAGATACAGAAAATCTCTGCTTTATTTTTGACAAAATCTATTTTGTCAAATCTTTCCTATTATGTTAAATAACACATTGAAAACTCTTTTTGTCATCTGGTAATGATATAAACTTAATGTGTATGGTAAAAGACAGAATGGAAAAATGAGTTCACATACAAAAGATGAAGCTTCAGGAATTTTGGCCAATTTTAGTACCCAAAGTGAACTTTCTACTATTTTTGAGAGTATGGGTATTTTTAAGTTCTTGTTTTTCTGATGTGTGTTTAAAAGCAATACAAACATCAGCATCATAGACTTTTTTAGAATCAAGAAAAGATTCTGAAGTGAACGTGACCATCTTTCTTCCCTAACAAGTGAATAAAATTACCCAAGTAAATGATAGTTTAGGAGCATAGGTTTTGGAAGCCACAGTAAAAAGTCCTATGCAAAGAAAATGAATATCTTGTGTGTCTGATCTTTTGATACTTTCCACTTCAGGACTACCATAAAGGATTCTGTGGGAAAGACCTAGCTTTGCTGATATATATCATATCCTAAGATATCTTCCCTCCTTTTATTGGATACTCTCTGTTTAGTTTCGGAAAAAGGACTATGTTTCTGTGTGAATTTATATTCAATGTATACTAAAGGAATCGGTGATTACCTTTAAGATTCTCATTCCTTTAAGTTATAATTGTACAATCACAGAGGCCTTAATGTCGCAAATGAAGATTTTCCAAATTGAGCTCCGCATGACACGTAGAGTTTATGTAATCCAGTTGTCCATTTTACTAAAGAATTAGAAGTGAAAATTATAACATAATTTGTATGATGTCTTATATTTTATCTATCTTGGCCCTGCAATGTACAATTTTTTCACTTTTATTTATTTTACATACCAAACACGGTTTCCCCTTCCTCCTTTCCTCCATCCTCCCACATATACTTCCTCTCTATCCCCGATCCACTCTCCTCCATCTCCATGCAGTTGCTGTAAGGCCTCCCATGGGAATCAAGAAAATGAGGCATATCAAGCTGAGGCAGGAGTATGTTTCTCCCCATTACATCAAGGTTGAACAAGGCATCCCACCATAGGGGAGTTGGTTCCAAAGAGACAGCTCATGAATTAGGCCCTTTGCCTTGTGGTGATATCACGTAGCTTGATCTCTTGTGAGGCCCCTAGAAATGGGATAAGGACCTACCTGTTCCTGGTGCATTGTACAATTCATATTAGCATTTTGAAAGCATTTTTAATATGCAAAACAGATTTGAAGTGACTTTGCAAGGACAATATGATGATACATGATACATATTCACTGTGAAAATAGAAGTTGAACATCATGGCAAGTATTTCAAAGGCTGATATATGCATTTGAATAGAAAAGCACTGATGTATACTCAAAATTATCTGCATCCATTGGGTTGTCAAATTGGGAAATGACCTAATTGTAATTTAGGATCCCTTTGTCTTGTTCTCCATACCTTATTTTGGTTAAGTCACATTAATAGATTTTCTTGACCACAAAAACCCACACCAAGCATTCTACATCTCAAACTCAGGGAAAAATATTGGCTAATGGTGTAAATCAATCTTCCTTTGGCTTAATTCTAGCTGTGTTTCCATATGAACAAAGCTGACTTTTATAGGAACATGAACTTTTATTTTATTTTTATTTTTTTACCATTTCCATGAGATTTTATTATGTTTGGTTATATTCCCTTAGTACAAATGGGTATCTAATGGGTCATCTTAACATGAGAAAAAGCCACATACTTGGTTTTTTTTGTTTCCAGGGGAAAGTGCCTTAGAGAATATACACATCTGACTAGCTAGCACTGCAGTGTTTGGAGGAAAGAGAACCAAATGGCCCAAAGTATTCCTGTTGGGGAGTGTGCAACCTGTTAGTGTGTCAGAAAGTTAACTAAGTGGGTCTCAGTGAGGAGAGTAGCATGCCTGAATGAATTAGAAAACAGAATGTGAGGATGGTGGAACATGAACTTTTAGAGCTCACATGTTTTATATGGTATAGACTCCATGTCAGAGAAGTCATCTGAGGCACTCACCCTTCTTTTTGGCCATTTCATGGAATGGAATTCAACCATGTATTAAGTACTATTTAATTATGAAGGTAAATCAATCACATAACATAGTCAAAACTTGTATCCTCAGGATTTTAATTGTCTAAATTGTTGGACTTCCCCCCCAAAAGTCTGTTGATCACTTAAGCATTGACTAATAAGCATCTAATCCAACTAGGAGGAAAAGAATGTAGCCTTGGTCCATTTGTAATAGCAAATCTATTTTCATCTGATCTTCTTACAATTAACTTCCTCTAGGGCAAAAAAAGGTTCATTTTTACTTGTGGACTTTTTGTAATAAATATATACACATACTATATTTGGAAATGTTCTTTTATATACATATAAATGTGTATAAATAGATTATACTAACTGATCTTAATAGAATTAAACTAAGAGTCAGTGACATCAACAGCAAAAATCTCCAAACATATTAAAATGAAACATTATAAATAACTCTTCATACATATTAATTCTCCTGGCTCTTAAAGTCTTTCTACCTCTCTTCTCTAAGTTAATGTGTTTTAGGTGTAGAATTGTGTTAGAAATCTATCAGTTATTGCGTGTACCCTACTGTTCTGTATTTTCTGAATTTTGATGAGTTCTGGGTCTCTGTAACAGTCCCCATTTCTTGCAAAAAGAAGCTTCTTAGATGGGCGAAAGCTGCACTTGCTGTGGAGATGAAGATAGATATCTAAAATGGAATTGGGACTATATTAGTTTAGGAAACTATCAGTAGTAGATTCTGCTCTAGAGTCTTTGGCCTCTCCAGCTATGGATGGTTGGTTATAATTAGAGTACAAGTCTTGAATTCTCTCCTATTGAGAGGGCCTTATGTCCAACTACATATTTTTTTTTACAAAAATTGTTTAGTTGGGTCATGTTATTTATTCATCTGGCAGTCTGTTTTTGATTGGAGAAATTTGATCATGTGTATTTTAGCCATGAATTTTTGTGAGTATTTATTGTTAGTATTGCACTGAAATAAAATGTTTCTACCCATTTTAAATGCATAATTCAGTAATTTTGACTTTCAATTAATCTATTACTGGTTTCTTGGATTATTTTCATCTTACTATTGCTAATAGTGCTGTGATAAATGTTACTGTGCAAATATCTGTTTGAATTCTTCTTTTGGACAGTCACTTAGTCGTGGAGTTGCTCAATCAACCAGTTTTGATATTTGAGTCAACCAGTTCAGTGTTTAGAATTTTGGGGAAACCACTAGTTTTACACATTTACATTTACACATTTACCATTTACATTCACACTGATGATACAAAAGATTTCCAATCTCTCCGTATCTTTCTCCCCAACATTTACTTTTGGGTTTTAAGTAATAAGCAACCTAGCACGAGTTATTTGTTATGAATTTGGTTTAAAATACTTGTTATGAGCACCAATAGGCAACCAATCACACAATCAATTTGAACAAAGGAACCTTTGCCTACAGGCAAATCTCTTATACACTTTTCTAGGCATGCTAACAGTCTTCCTTGGACTAATGACTTTCCAAATGCACAAGAACAATTTAGAGAATTTCAAAATCATTTTCAATGTTTCATTCTTCCATTTCTGTGTTCTGCCATTTTGGTCGTTGTTGTTAATTCATTTGCAAATGTTACCATAATTACAAAGTTAAATAATTGATACTGATTTTTTTCTCCTTTATTTCTTTGGATAAAACTTCATCTGGTCAAAGAAATTACAGCCTGAGAATGGAACTTTTTAGACAAGTTGGATAATGATGGTTCTCTGGGGATATGGCTTTTGGATTACTCTCAGTCCATTTGTTTCTTTTACTGGCTTCTAGACTATGAGTTTTGAAGCTACCATAGTTGTGTTAAGTTTCCAGGCTGATGTGTAGATGGGGATTCAGCGAAATAAAAACAACACAAAGCTATTGTCCTTACTTCCAGCCACATTTCTGAAATAAATACTCATTAAATTGTTGCAAGTCTTTAATTAGTTTCCAAATTTCGGGGGGGAAAAGTTGACTTTGACAGTTTTTCTTTTCTTTGTTTTCTTTTTGCTCTTTATTCTTTAGGATGTTGGGGGCCACCACCCACCTGACAAACAATTCACACATGGAGGATTATTATTACTTGTGAAAGCCTGGCCTCAGCCTGGATTGTTTCTTGCCAGTTTTTCTTAACTTAAATTATGCCTATTACCTTTTGCCTCTGAGCTTTTTCCTTTTCTTTTTTTATTTTTTCTTTTTATTATTTTTTATTTAAATGAAAAACAATCTTATTTTTCAAACCAATCTGGGTTCCCTCTCCCTCCTGTCCTCCTATTTCCCCCACCATGTCCCCATCCCACCACCATCCACTCCTCAGAGTCCATGAGATCCCCCTTGTTCAGGTCAGCTGTTGCTGTGGGTTTCTCCAGCTTGGTCTTGAACCTTTGCTCATCACTCCTCCCTCTCTGCAACTGTTTAGCTGTGGGTGTCTGCTTCTGCTTCTATCAGCTGCTGAATGAAGGCTCTAGGATGGCATATAAAGTAGTCATCAAACTCATTAAGGTAGCCTTTCCACTATTGCTTAGATTATTAGTTGGGGGTCCTCCTTGTAAATCTCTAGGCATTTCTCCAGTGCCAGATTTCTTTTTTTATTTTAAAATTTAAATTTAAATTAGAAACAAGGTTGCTTCACAATTCAATTCCAGGTCCCTCTCCGTTTCCCTCCCCTCCTCCCGTGCCCTCCCCCCAACCCCCCTAATATCCCCTAATTTCCTCAGGGAGGGTGAGGCCCTCCATAGAGGTGTCCATTGTCTGTCATTTCATCCAGGGCAGGGCCTAGACCCCCCCCAAGAGTTCAGGGTCAGAGTGCATCTCACATTGTTGGATGGGAGTCCAAAGTCTGTGTGTATACTCGGGATGAGTACTGATCTACTGCCCAAGGCTCAATAGATTACCTAGGCCTCCTCACTGACACCCACATTCAGGGGGTCTTGATCAGTCCCATGCTGGATTCCCAGGCTGATTCCTGGGATTCAAGAGTTAACCCTTGTCAGGTCAGCTGTTTCTGGGGGTTAAACCAGCCCAGTCTTAATCCCTTTGGTCATCAGTCCTCCCTCTCTGTTACTGGCTTTCTTGAGTTCAGCTCAGTACTTAACCAAGTCTGCCTCTTCTTCGATCAGCCACTAAATGAAGTTTCTGTTTCCCAGACTCTCTGGCCATAGGATTGTAGGCTGGCACTCCCCAGATCTATGTCTAAAATCCATATATGAGAGAGTACATGCCATGTTTCTCTTTTTGTGACTGGGTTACCTCACTCAGGATGGTTTCTTCTAGTGCCATCCATTTGCCTGCAAATCTCAGGATTCCAATGTCTTTTTCTGCTGAATAGTCCTCCATTGTGTAAACATATCACATTTTCTCTATCCACTCTTTGGTTGAGGTGCATCTAGGTTGCTTCCAAGTTCTGGCTATTACAAATAATGCTGCTATGAACATAGTGGAACAGACATCCTTGTTGTATGAATGGGCATCTTTTGGATATATGCCTAAAAGTGGAGTTGCTAGGTCTTGTGGTAGGTTTATTCCCATTTTTCTGAGGAATATCCATACTGATTTCCAAAGTGGCTGAACCAGTTGGCACTCCCACCAGCAATGGAGGAGTGTTCCCCTTTTACCACATCCTCTCCAGCATAAATTGTTGTTGGTGTTTTTGATTTTAGCCATTCTGACAGGAGTGAGATGGTATCTCAGAGTTGTTTTGATTTGCATTTCCCTTATGGCTAAGGATGTTGAGCACTTTCTCAAGTGCCTCTCAGCCATTTTAGACTCCTCTATTGAGAATTCTCTATTTACTTCTGCAGCCCACTTTTTAATTGGATTCTTTGGTGTTTTGGAAACTTTCTTCTTGAGTTCTTTGTAAATTTTGGAGATCTGTTAGATGTGGGGTTAGTGAATTTTGTTCCCATTCTGTGGGCTGCCTTTTTGTCTTGCTGACTGTGTCCTTTGCCTTACAGAAGCTTCCCAGTTTCAGGAGGTCCCATTTATTAATTGTTGATCTCACTGTCTGTGCTACAGAGAGATATGGGATAACAGGAACATACTTAAACATAATAAAAGCTGTATACAGTAAACCAACAGCAAACATCAAACTAAATGGACAGAAACTCAACGCAATCCCTCTAAAATCAGTAACAAGACAAGGCTATCCACTCTCTCCATACCTTTTCAAGACTGTACTTGAAGTTCTAGCCAGAGCCATACGACAACAAAAGGGGATCAAGGGGATACACATTGGGAAGGAAGAGGTCAAACTTTCACTATTGTAGATGATATGATAGTTTACATAAATGACCCAAAGAACTCTACCAGGGAACTCTTAGAGCTGATTAACACCTTCAGCAAAGTGGCAGGCTACGAGATCAACTCAAGAAAATCAGTAGCCCTACTATATACAGATGATAAAAGGGCTGAGAAAGAAATCAAAGAAACATTATCCTTTACAATTGCCACAAACAACATAAAATACCTTGGGGTAACACTAACCAAACAAGGGAAATACCTGTATCGCAAGTATTTTGAATCTTTAAAGAAAGAAATTAAAGAAACCCTCAGAAAATGGAAAGATCTCCCATGCTCTTGGATAGGTAGGATCAATGTAGTAAAAATGGCAATCCTGCCAAAAGCAATCTACAGATTCAACGCAATCCCCATTAAAATACCAGCACCATTCTTCACAGACCTTGAAAGAACAATAATCAATTTTGTATGGAAAAACAAAAGACCCAGGATAGCCAAAACAACCCTGTTCAACAAGGCAACGTCCGGAGGCGTCCCCATCCCTGACTTCAAGCTCTATTATAGAGCTATAGTCCTGAAAACAGCTTGGTATTGGCACAAAAATAGAGAGGTAGACCAATGAAATAAAATTGAAATCCCTGATATTAACCCACACACGTACGAACATCTGATCTTTGACAAAGAAACTAAAAATATACAATGGAAAAAAGAAAGCATCTTCAGCAAATGGTGCTGGCATAACTGGAGGCTGGCATGTAGAAGACTGCGGATCGATCCATGTTTATCGCCATGCACAAAACTTAAGTCCAAATGGATCAAAGACCTCAACATAAATCCAGCCACACTGAACCTCTTAGAAGAGAAAGTGTGTGGTATCCTTGAACGAATTGGTACAGGAGACAGCTTCCTGGACAGTTTTTATTTTCTAGTGTTCTCTTTGTTTTGTGTAGGTGTAGCTTTTGAAGGAACATATTCCACCATGAATAAGTGTTCCCCTCAAATGAATTCTCTTAATAAGTTCAACAGAGAATCAATAGGAGTGTATGAATCTCTTTGTTTGTATGCATCTATATGTTAATCTCTCTTGCACATGTGCAAGTAATTTTTTTATCCTACTAATCCACTTAGACTATTTATCTTCTGTCTATGCATTGGTTCTTGAATATTTATTTTAAAACTGTACAACTTTTCGTATAATCCTTATGGTTTTTCTTGAAAAACATAAGCCTTTTTTGCATTTGTATTTTTAACTTAAATTAGTAACAATCTTATTTTACATATCAGTCCCAGTTCCCTCTCCCTCTCATTCCCCCATGCCCCCCACCGACCACCCATCCCATCCCCCTTCTGCTCCTCAGGGAGGATGAGGCCTTCCATGGAGGATCATCAAAGTCTGTCACATCATTTGGAGCAGGGCCTAGGCCCCTGTGTCTAGGTTGAGAGAGTATCCCTCTATTGGGAATGGGTTCTCAAAGTTCATTCGTACAGTATGGATACATATTGTTCTACTACTAGAGACCCCATAGATTGCCCAGGCCTCCTAAATGACACCCATGTTCAGGGGGTCTGGTTTGGTCCTATGCTAGTTTCCCAGCTATCAGTCTGGGGTCCATGAGCTTCCCCTGGTTCAGGTCAGCTGTTTCTGTAGATTTTTCCAGCCTGGTCTTGACCCCATTGCTCATCACTCCTCCCTTGCTGCAACTGAATTCCAGGATGTTGACTCAGTGCTCAGTTGTGAGTCTCTGCTTCTGCTTCCATAAGCTGCGGGATGAAGGCTCTAGGATGGCATTTAAGGTAGTCATCAATCTCATTGTAGGGGAATGGCATTTAAGGTAGTCTCTCCACTATTGCTTAGATTGTTATTTGGGGTCATTCTTGTAGATCTCTGGACATTTCCCTGGTGCCAGATTTCTCTTTAAACTTTTAATGGCTCCCTCTATTATGGTATCTCTTTTCTTGCTTTCCTCTATTTTTCTCCTGACTCCACTCCTCTTCTCCCCTTCTCTTTCATCTAGCTCCCTCATCCATTTGTAATTTTTTATAAATGCATGTAGTTTAATTTTTAGCAGCCTCTTTGTCTTTCTGGCTTAAGTATATGACTGTGACACAAAGCCCAACAATAGTATTTCTTTAAGGGACCAAAGATGATTTTATATATATATATATTACTGAAAAAATATATAGCATGTTTATTTCATGTGGAAACCAAAGAAAATCCAATATTAGTGTGTATATTTCCAAATATATTTGTGAATGCATATTTTTCATTCCAATCAAAATAAACTTTATGAGTATTCAATGGTTTATCTCTAAATGAGACATTTGCATAACTGCATTCAAAGCTAAGGAAAATGATGGAATATAAAACAGGAAGATTGTCAGAGTCAGAAGCTAAAGAGGAGTAAAATGAAACACTACCTTTCTGGTCATGCCTTGATCCTGTACTAATGAACTCTTCAGAGCTTTTATTACCTGCAAGTCTTGCACAAGATTGGGCCCCTCATTCTAACATAGAAGGAAGAGGGGCTCAAAATGTCCCATCTCCTCCTGAATTATAGGCAATTAAGGACTTCTAGGGGAGAGTCACTTTTTTCAGCAGCATAATCAATGTAAGTTGTCTGTGTTCCTCTAAATAACCCATCATCCTTGCTCCTATAAGAAATTCTAATTAAACTCTTTGGGCCATTAAGAAAAAAAGAATGAAAATAGAGAGAAGAGTAGTTTTGGAGGATAAAGGGATCAATAAGTGGGCAGGAAATGGGGACTAGAGAGGAAAATTGGAGATGAATGTGAATTCAGACATTATATCCATGTGTGAAAATGGCACTATAAAACATATTATGCATAATTAATACATGGTAATACAATTTTTAGGCAGCAAAATTGCTTTATTTTAGAAGTCCTTTAAAATCTCTTTCCTAATTTGAATTTCTAACCTGTCTGGGATCATGGTACAAACCACACATACAGATCACAAATATATAGAAAAGGAAAGGCATGCTCATTAATTTATTACTGAAGAACCTTGTTATCAAGAATACTGTTTGAAAGGTTTTTTATCATAATACACAGTCGAGCAGGTGAGCCTGGTCTGTATAAGGCTCTCCAGGTGAGCACAAAAATGTTTTTCGAATAGGTAGCATTGGTAAAGAAAGTCAGGACAAACTATAATAGGGAAGACATCTTTGACCCATAGAGTCTTACCAAGTGCAGGTGTGGGTACAGATGCATCCATATCTCTTTCAGTTCTCCCTTCTCTCACTCTTTCCCTGTTGCCCCCATACACTTCTCTTTCTTGTTTCATTCCTTCCAGTACCATGTGAACAACTCAATTTTATATTATTTCTCTCTTATACGTAGAATCAATCACAGAAATACCTAAATAATAACATATTGTGCATTTGGGAATTTTTCCAAGTACTAGAGGTTAGAAATAACCTTTCCTCTTCCTTCACTATGAAGCTCAGTGGTAGACAGATTATTAAAATGCTGTAGCATTAAATATACCAAACATCTGATAATGTTTGCTTACCAACAGGAAAGAAGAGTTCTCTTTGTTTCCCCCGATCTTTTTCTCTGTAATCTCTCCTTGAGAAGCAATTTTTGCTTAATAGATCATGGACTATTACAGAGATGTGTAGCTAAAACTCATTCTCCTGTAGAACAAACCCAGATAACACACAAAAATGTAATTGTTTACCCCTAACAAATTTACATATGTGTATAAAGAATGATAGTTTAATTAAAATGGATGAATTTCATTTCCTCTTAAAAAGAAATCTTCTAAGGAACATAAATACTTAAGATGGAAATAGGCGCCTGCCTGTACTTCATTATGTATTGCCTAATTTCCTTCTGAATGAAAGGGGAATTTCCCATGTTGTATTCAAGTGAAAGAGGGGGAAAGAATTAGGTGAAATCATTTATAGAAAGTATCAGTCATTATTTCTGCCATGTAGTAAGTACTCAGCTACTATTACTGCTTTCTTTTGATATTAGAGGGGGGTTATGGGAGTTAGGCTATATCCAAGTCCTATAAATGTCTAAATAAAACCCTTCCACAGTTGATAGATCATTTCTGTAGTTTCTGCTCAACTCTACATGATGACGATTAAATACCAGAACGGAGATAGACTTAATAGTTTTTAATACTATGGATACTTTCCTTTAGTTTGTTTTCTTTATCATTACTAAAACTACTTGTGTTAGAATCGATATTTAACTAAAAGTTATACCAAATAACTTGAATAGGTTAATTTGCATGGACCATAATTGGCACTGAAAGAAAACTAAATCAAAATCCTTACACATCTTCAAAGTTAAATTTGGTCTGCTTTATCTTTCCTCCTTGAAGGCTCAGGTTGTTGGGAGAGAAAACCACTGAGCACTAAGAAATACTTGCTATTATTTTGGGAAACAATTGAATACTGTTAGTAATCCACTTAATAGAAACATGGTAAGAAATAAGAGCAAATTGCGGTTATCAGCAAGAAGGGAGGATGAAAGGAACGGCAGCCAAGAGATAGGTAAAAATTTTAATGCTCCATATAGAAGAATGAGGTTAATTCCTGGGTGTGTGTGGGATGTGTGTATATGCATGTATATGAGTTTCTCAGTTACTTTTTAATTGCTATGAAGAGACAGTATGACGAAAACGGCCTTTTAAATTGTTTACTGGGAGCTTACAGTTTTAGAGGGATAGTCAATGACTATCATGTTGGGGAGCAGGGCAGTAGGCAATGAACTGGGAATGGTGTGGGCTTTGGAAACCTCAAATCCCATCCCCAATGACATAGTTCCTCTAGTAAGGCCATACCTTCTAATATTTGCAAACAGTCCCACCAATTAGGGACCAAACATTAAAATATATGACCCTATGGGTCCATTCTCATTCAAACTACCACAATAAGTGTATATAAGAGTGTGTCAGAATGTTCATATGCATGTTTGTATAATTTATAAGGTATTCATCTTTATAAAAGAAACACTCTGTATCCTATTAGAGCTGTTATTCTTTTGGTTCCTCATTAAATGAGACACTGGAAGGCATCCTCCCTAATTTATACTCTTGGTTTATCCCTCCAAGTTAAGTGTTCCTATGCAAGAGTTTCAAATTGCATCATTAATTCCTTCCTGTGGATAGCCACTAAATTTGAATGATCTCATTACTGGGTTACTTAATGCTATCAATATTTGGTTTATTAAGGAACTATGAATGTTTTCTGAGATTGCAAGTACAGTAACCATCTGGATGGAGATTAATATCTCACTTGGGGTTATGTAATATTTTCTTTATTTCATTCCAGTTGCAATCCCCTTTCCTAATTTTTCAAAATGACACCAAAGCCCATTTTGTGAAATTGCAATGTAATCTGACAGTGATAAATCACTGTTCGACAGGGAGAATTTGCTGAAGCTATGGATTTGCATTCCTCATGCCATTTTAGTTAAGATGAGAAATGCTCGGAATTTATACATAAACAGCATTGTGTTTGGGTCATATTTATTACAGAAGACTCCTGAAATAGCTGCTGGTTTTAATTACACCATTGTATTCAGAAGGGAAGAAATATCTTCTTGTCCTTAGCTTTTGCTACCAGTGTAGGACTTTTAAGGAATAGTTTATTAAAATGGCTATTGAAAAATTTTAAGTTCAGAATGATTGTTCTCAGAGAAAATCAATGCGTACTGCCTGGCAGTTCATCAAAGCAGGCCTTCTGAGAGCAGTATTCCAGTTGCTTTGACATCAGCATTTTCCTTTTTGCCAGTGTAGTTTTACAGACCTGGATCCAAATTAAGAGGTTAAATTACTCCTTCCAAGCACACAGGACCTTCTGGCCAAATCGGTCTGTACTACTTACCATTTATTAAACTGTCTAGAACTTTCTTACAACCTGCTACCAGTAGGGGTGAGTCCATAATACTGCCCACGTCCCTCTGCATCTTTGACCTCCATTTTCTTTTATTTTATTTTCCATATATTTTTTTATTTAACTTTTTACGCATGTCACTTTCAGTTCCCTCTCCCTCCCCTCCTTTCCCACCCCCCAATATTCCCAACCCATCACCCCCACTCCAGTCCCCCTCTGCTCCCCAGGGAGGGCAAAAGCTTCCATGAGGGATTTTCAGGGTCTGTCACATCATCCCGGGAAGGGCCCAGATTCTTCCTCATGTGTCCAGGCTGAGAGAGCATCCCTCCACGTGGTATGGGTTCCCAGAGTCCTTCTGTATGCTAGGAATAAATACTGCTCTGCTCTCCCAGGTCCCACAGATTGACAAGGCCTCCTCTCTGTCTTCTCCATGGAAACTATGAAAGCCAGAAGGTCCTGGATAGATGTTCTACAAACACTAAGAGACCATAGATTCCATTTTCTTTTCTGACTGGTGTCAGGAAGGTAGACTGAAGTTTCTCCTTCATGGCCCACAACCTTCACATTAAAGTCAATCTTCACTCTATGAAATGAGTGTTATTAATTTGATGGGTTTGGCATAATGAAAATGATACTAACAATGTTTGACTTTTGTATGGAGCAGGTAAGTTTGTGTATTTTTTTCATAAGTATTGCATCAGGCCTCAAGAGTTTTGGTCCAATGCACTGAAAGGTATTGGAGAGTGTGTTGGACAAAGGATGCTGATGGCTGATGAAGTGAGTCTGTTTCTTATTATGTGAAAAAGCTTGGATTATTTTGGACTCATGGATTTAGTGATATAATATTCTTCCCAGAATTGAGAGAGGTTAAATCTTAGTTGTAATTATAATTTGCTAGTAATCAAGTATTTGCCTTTAAATAATAAAACCACTTAACTCTGTGTCCTTGTTTGTATAAATTTTATTTCATTCAAAGTTTAGAATATTATTTTTCCTGTTCTGTGAAGAATGCATTGACATTTAAATATAGATTTAATTGAAAAGAAAAATACTTTGGAATGTATGGACATTTTAACAATACTGTTTCTTACAGTACATAAACACAAGACTTTCAATATTTAAATGGTTATTAAACTTTTTCATACAATATATTTTGATTATATTATTTTCCTTACACACTACTCTCAGACCCAACCTGCATACCCAATCAAGTCCATGATCTCTCAAAAAAAGGAAAAGCTACATTAACAACAACAAAAATTCAAAATAAAAACAGACAAACTAAAAAGAATTATTAAGAAAAATACCCAAACAAAACAAAAATGTACACATAAAAAACACAGAGTCTATTTTGTGTTGACCAAATACTCCTGGGCATAGGGCCTGCCCTGGAGTGATGCTTCCTTGAAGAAAACTGATTTTCCCATTTTTCAGCAGTTTTAAACTGCAAATAACTACTTCATTATGGGTGATGCATTGGGCCTACTTCCTCTTCTTAGTGCTCGGAATTTATCTTATTTAAAAGGTGTATGTCTCAGGCATTTTCTCATAGTTTCACTGAGTTCATGCGTGTTAGTTTTGTTTTGTCTAACATAAACAGTTTCCCTCAAGTCGTCTACAACCTTTGGCTCTTACATTTTTCTACCTCCTCTTTTACACAGTTCACCAAGTCCTGAGTAGTGATGGTTGATAAGATCACTGATTTAGGGCTAAGGGCTTCAAAGTCTCTCACTCTCTACACATAGTTCAGTTGTGTAGAATTTTGTTAATTGCTATATACTGCAAGAAGAAGTTTTTCTAATGAGGGTAATATGATGTTCTGCTCTATGTGTATAACAATATGTCATTATGCATCATTTTATTGTTATATGGCTTTAATTGAATAATAATAGTAGGTTTCCATAGGCACATCACCTAGCAAGTCTAAGGTTCTTGAGCACTTTTATCAGTGTCGTGTATGGATTTCATCTCATAGAGTGGGCCTTAAATCAAATCAAAAAGTTGTTGGTTACTCCTCCAGTCACAAAAAGACAAACATGGTATTTACTCACTCATGTATGGATTTTCGATATAGAGCACAAGGATTGTCAGCCTACAATCCACACTGCCAGAGAAGCTAGGAAACAAGGAGGACCCTAAGAGAGACACTTATGATCCCACAGAGAAGAGGAAAGGACAAGATCTCCTGAGCAAATTGGGAGCATAGGGGGAGCAGAAAGGGAGTTAGGAGAAAGAAAAGGGGAGAAGCAGAGGAGAGAGGAGGACATGAGGGAGCAGGAAGGTTGAGTTGGGGGAAGAATAGAGGAGAGCAAGATAAGAGAAGATACTATAAAGAGGGAATTATTATGGTTTCAAAGGGAAATCTGGCACTTGGGAAATGACCAGACATCTACAAGGATGACACCAACTAACAATCTAAGCAATAGTGGAGAGGCTACAGTAAATGCCCCTCCCCAATAATGAGATTGATGACTACTTTACATGCCATCCTAGAGCCTTCATCCAGTAGCTGGTGGAAGTAGAAGCAGACACCCACAGGTAAACATTGAGTCAAACTCCTGGAATCAAGTTGCAGCCAGAGAGGTGGGATGAGCAAGGGGGTCAAGACCAGGATGGAGAAACCCACAGAAACAGCTGACCTGAACAAGGGGGAACTCATGGAGCTCAGACTGAGAGCTGGAAAACCACCACAGGACAAATTCAGACCCCCTGAATGTGGGTTTCAGTTAGGAGACCTGGGCAGTTTATGAGGCCTCTGGTAGTGAAACAGTATTTATCCCTAGTATATGAATGGACTTTGGGAGTCCCTTCCACATAGAGGGATACTCTCTCAGCCTAGACACACGGGGGAGTGCCTAGGCTCTACTCCAGATGATATGACAGACTTTGAAGATCCCCCATGGAAGGCATCACCCTCCCTGGGGAGCAGAAAGGGGGTGGGATAGGAGTTGGTGTGGCCAGGGGAGGATGGGAAGGAGAGGGAACTGAGATTGGCATGTAAAATGAGCTTGTTTCTAATTTAAATAAAAAGGAAAAAAGTTGTTGGTTACTCCTATAGCATTTATGCCACTATTGCTCCAAAATATCCTGTAAGCAACTCTCTATTGTAGATCAAATGGTTTGCAGCTGAATAAAACTGAAGGTTATTTTTCTCCTTCAGTAGTTTACATAGTACCTTCTAGTATCATGAACACTAGTCAGGGATAAAACTTCTAGTTAGGCACCAACTCAATTTCTCCATGTTCAATGACATAAACAAGTTTTGTCTTCAGAAATAGAGCCTTAATATTATGTTAAAGATAATAACTACTAGCATTGGAAATAACCTGTGGTAGTTTGGAGGAGGTTGTCTGTAGGACACCTTTTATCAATGACTCAACAAGAAATAACCCACTCCTAGCACTGGAAGTTTTACTTGGTATCATAAAATATCTAGTTAAGCCATTGTTTTCCCCATTATATGGTAACTCCATTTAGATTTCTCCTATATTTGTATGTAATTTAGGACATTTGTACAATAGTAGGTTTGCACACATTTTTTCTAATGGTCTTTAGTGTTAGTTGTCCTTCCCTATACACCTTCATTTACCCTTCTCTTCCATCTCCCTCCTCCTTTAGTCCTCATATTCTAGTTTCACTTTTTTAATATAAAGATATGTTTAATAGAAAACAGTTATTTTATAATCTCATTTTAATTCATGTAGTTGATAATCAATTTGGATTTGTTCCAATATCCAATTTCCTTCCTGAATTTTTTTTTATTAGAAACAAGCTCGCTTCACATGTCAATCCCAGCTGCCTCACATTCACCTCCTCCTCCGGCCCCCAGCAACCCTCCTAACTCTCCACCCAGTTCCATCTCCACACCCCAGGGAGGATGAGGCCCTCCATGGGGGATCTCCACAGTCTGTCATACCATCCAGGGCAGGGCCTAGGCCCTTACCCATGTGTCCAGGTTGAGACAGCATCCCTCGATGTAGAATGGGATCCCAAAGTCCATTTGTGTGCCCCCAAGTCCCACAGATTTCTGAGGCCTCTTCATTGACACCCAAATTTAGGGGGTCTGGATCAGGTCCATTCTGGATTTTTAGCCACCAGTCTGGGGTCCATGAGCTCCCCCTTGTTCATGTCATCAGTTTCTGAGGGCTACACCAGCCCTGTCTTGACCCCTTTGCTCATCGCTCTTCCCTCTCCACAATTGGGTTCCAGGATTTCAGTTCATTGTTTAGCTGTGGGTATCTGATTCTGTTTCCATTGGCCTATGGATGAAGGCTCTAAGATGGCACATAAGGTAGTCGCCAATCTCATTATCCAGGAAGGGCATTTAAGATAGCCTCTCCAATAATGCTTAGTTTGCCAGTTGGTGTCACTAGCGCCAGATCTCTCCTCAACCTATACTGACTCCCTCTATTACTCAACCTTCCTGCTCACCTATGTCCTACTCTCTCCTGCTATTCTCCCCCTCTCTATTTCCCAGCTCCCTCTCTTCTCACCCCAAGCTCCCAATCCTCTCAGGAGATCCTGTCCCATTCCCCTTCTCTGGAGTACTGTGCATATCTCACTTAGGGTCCTCCCTGTTTTCTCAGACTCTTTGGAAGTGGGATTGTAGGCTGGAACTCACCTGCTCCATGTCTAAAGTCCATTTATGAGTGACTAAATACCACATTAAGGATGGTTTCTTCTAGTGCCATCCATGTGCCTACATTTTTCAAGATTCCATTGTTTTTTTTCCACTGAGTAGTACTCCATTGTGTAAATGCACCACATTTTCTCTATCCACTCTCCAGTTGAGGAGCATCTAGGTTGCCTCCAGTCTCTAGCTATTACAAATAATGTTCCTATGAACATAGTGGAACAGACATCGTTGATGTATGAGTATGCATCTTTTGGGTATATTCCTAAAAGTGGAATTGCTGGACCTTGTGGTAAACCGATTCCCATTTTCCTGAGGAATCTCCATACTGATTTCCAAAGTGGCTGTAGAAGTTGGCACTCCCATCAGCAGTGGAGGAGTGGTCTCCTTTTCCCACATCCTCTCCAGCATAAAAAGTCACTGGTATTTTTTATTTTAGACATTCTGAAAGGAGTAAGAGAGTATCTCAAAGTTGTTTTGTTTTTCATTTCCCTAATGGCTAAAGATGTTGAACATTTTCTTAAGTGCCACTCAGCCATTTTAGAATCCTCTATTGAGAATTCTCTATTTAATTCTGTGCCCCACTTTTTAATGGGATATTTTGATGTTCTGGGGACTTGTTTCTTGAGTTCTTTGTAAATTTTAGAGATCAGCCCTCTGTCAGATGTGGGTTTAGTGAATATCTTTTCCCATTCTGTGAGCTGCCTTTCTGTCTTGTTGACAATGTCCTTTGCCTTACAAAAGCTTTCCAGTTTCAGAAGGTCCCATTTATTAATTGTGGATCTCAGTGTCTGTGATACTGATGTTATGTTCAAGAAGCTGTCTTCTGTACCAATTCATTGAGGGGTACTTCTCACTTTCTCTTCTAAGAGGTTCAGTGTAGCTGGACTTATTTTGAGGTCTCTGATCCATTTGGACTTAAGTTTTGTGCATGGCTATAGGCATAGATCTATCTGCATTCTTCTACATGTCAGCATGCAGTTATGCCAGCACCATTTGTTGGAGATGCTTTCTTTTTTCCATTGTGAAATTTTAAATTCTTTATTAAAAATCAAGTGTTCGTAAGTATGTGGATTAGTATCAGGGTGTTCAGTTCTATTTCATTGGTCTACCTGTCTATTTTTGTGCAAATATCAAGCTGTTTTCAGAACTATAACTGCATAATAGAGCTTGCAGTCAGAGATGGTGATGCCTCTGGACGTTCCTTTGTTGTACAGAGTTGTTTTGGCTATCTTGGGTCTTTTGTTTTTCCATATAAAGTTGAGAATTGTTCTTTCAAGGTCTGTGAATAATTGTGCTGGGATTTTGACAGGGATTACATTGAATCTGTAGATTGCTCTTGGCAAGATTGCCATTTTAAGTATGTTGATCCTATCTGTCCAGGAGCATGTTAGATCTTTCCATTTTCCATATCTGGTATCTTCTTTAATTTCTTTCTTTAAAGACTCAAAGTTCTTGCGATACAGGTCTTTCACTTGTTTGGTTAGCATTACCCCAAGGTATTTTCTGTTGTTTGTGGCAATTGTAAAGGGTGATGTTTCTCTGATTTCTTTCTCGGCCCTTTTATCATCTGTATATAGTAGGGCTACTGATTTTTTGAGTTGATCTTGTATCCTGACACTTCACTGAAGGTGTCTATCAGTTGTAGCAGTTCCCTGGTAAAGTTTTTTGGGTCACTTATGTAAACTATCATATCATCTGCAAATAGTGAATCTTTGACTTCTTTTCCAATTTGTATCCCCTTGATCTCCTTGTGTTGTCTTATTACTCTAGCTAGAACTTCAAGTATAATATTGAAGTGGTATGGAAAGAGGAGACATCCTTGTCTTGCTCCTTATTTTAGAGGAATCACCTTGAGTTTCTCTCCATTTAGTTTGATGTTGGCTGTTGGCATGCTGTATCCAGGATTTCTCCAAGACCTTTTTTATGAAGGTGTGTTGGATTTTGTCAAAAGCTTTTTCAGAATCTAGTGAGATTATTATGTGATTTTTGTTTCTCAGCTTGTTTATGTGGTTTATTATATTGATGGATTTTCATATGTTGAACCATCCCTGCATCCCTGGGATGAAGCATAGTTGATCATGGTGGGTGATTTTTCTTATGTGTTTTTGCATCTGATTTGCCAGTATTTTATTGAGCACATTTGCATCAATGTTCATGAGAGATATTAGTCTGAAGTTCTCTTTCCCAGTTGTGCCTTTGTACAGTTTGGGTACCAAGGTTATTGAAGCCTCATAAAAATAGTTTGGCAATGACTCTTCTGCTTCTATTGGGTGGAATACTTTGAGGAGAACTAGTGTTAACTGTTCTTTGAATTTCTGATAGAATTCTGCACTGAGGCCATCTGGCCCTTGACTGTTTTGGGTTGGGAGACTTTTGACAACTGCTTCTATTTCATTAGGGGCTATAGGTCTATTTAAATTGCTTATCTGTTCTTGTTTTAATTTTGGCAAGTGATATCTATACAGAAAATTGTCCATTTCCTTTACATGTTTGAATTTTGTGGAGTACAGGTTTTCAAAGTATGACCTGATGGTTCTCTGGATTTCCTCAGTGTCTGTTGTTATGTTCCCCTTTTCATTTCTGATTTTGATAATTTGCATGTTCACACTCTGCCATTTGATAAGTTTGGGTAAAGGTTTGTCTACCTTGTTACCTTGTTAATTTTCACAAAGACCCAAATCTTCATTACATTGATTCTTTGTATTGTTTTCCTAGTTTTTACTTTATTGATTTCAGCCCTCAATTTGATTATTTCCTGGCATCTACTCCTCTGAGGTGTTTGCATCTTTTTGTTCTAGAGCTTTCCGTTGTGCTGTTAATTCTCTAGTGTGACTATTCTCCAGTTTCTTCATGTGGGCACTTATTGCTATGAACTTTCTTCTAAACACTGTTTTCAAAGTGTCCCATAAGTTTGAGTATGTTGTGTCTTCATTCTCATTGAAGTCTAGGAAGTCTTTAAATTCTTTGACCCAGAAATGGTGCAATTGCACATTATTCAATTTTAAATATACTTACTTTATTTCTGTTTCAGAGCTGTTTATTTCTGTAATGATTGTGTAAGTTGGTTTGTGTCCTGCAACTTTGCTTAATTAAATGATTATTTCAAAGTGTGTTTGTGTGTATGTATGTGTGTGTACACATGTGCATATATGGAATTCTTGTTTTTTCTATATCTAACATAATACCCTCCATATATAGTAACAACTTATTTTCTTCTTCTTCTATTTGGAGGCTCTTTATTGATTTCTCTTGATTTATTATTTTTGCTAAAACTTCCAGCACAATGATGAATAATAATGGTAAAAGTGGAGATTTTTGTCTTGCTCCAAATGTTGGTAAGAAAGATTTCAGCTTATCTATATTAAACATAAGCTTAGTTCAAATGGCTTTTATTTTGCTTATATGCATCCCTTTTAATGATTTTATTGTTAAGAAATATTGTGGTATAGATTTACACTTAATACCCCCTTTTCATATGAACAGATATCATGAGCCTAGAAAACACAAATACTCATATTTGTACTTTCATGCACCAGCACAGAAGATATGAAAATCCTACATTCCCAATTTAGAATAATCCACCAATACATTCTTCTAGTAGGGAAGCTTCAATCTTTATGTAACCTCTTAAATGGACAATGTAATTGCTATGTTGAGAAATTTTACCTTAAGTAAAGTTCCAGTTTGATAGAGAATTAATAAATGAATTAGTGACACCACCTTTGTATCTGTCTGTCATCACATTCTGCCTCTGTATACAGAAATGAATTTGGAATTGTTTTACATTGTAGTCTTGGCCTTATTTAACTCATTATAAATTAAAGCTTCTTAGCGTCTGCCAGAGAATATTTATAGTGTTTTACCAGTATAGTTTACATACTTCTAAATTTACTGTACATTCCTTGAATGCAGGCATGGAACAATTTTCATCTCTTTCTTTAAAGTAGCAAACCCATAATAAAGTCAGTAAATACATTCTGGGAAAGATATATTTAAGAAGTTATATTGAGATAGAACACCAATGTTTTAAAATTTCTCATTGAATGTAGTAGAGATTGTAACATGAACAAATGGCATAGGATTGTGGTGATGATAAAATCACATCAGCAGCCACAAATTATTAAGTAATTATTAGATGCCATACATTTTGTATGTTATTTTATTTAATCCTTATGATAGCCTCACAATATAAATAGTACTATTTTCACTTATTGATAAGGAACCAGAGGCAAAGAGGGGCTCCATAATTTTTATGATATTGTGGAAATAGTAAGTAAGGCTTGAGTTTTAACCTAGATCTAGCTGGAAAACCTTTTATCTCTGTTGTATTGACCACAGACAAAAGTGGAAAATGCCTTGCTGTGAACTCACATGCTCAATTTCTATAGTTTCAACTTCTTGTTTCATACAGAATGTAGAAAATATAGTTTTTCCTTATTTTTCTTGTTTCAATCCTGAAAGACATCAATATTTTTTCTCCTTGAAATGCATTCTTTCTGATTTTTTTCAGAGAATGTTTAAAAAAAACATAAGAATGTGTAAAGGGAAACAGTTTCCTTGAGAGAAGCCTTCCTGCCAGCCTGGTTCTAGAGCCACATCAGTCCCAAATAAACACACAGGAGGCTATATTAATTATGAAGCTGTTGGCCTTGCTTGTTTCTTACTGTCTAGCTCTGACTTAAGCAATTACCCCATAATTGTTAATCTAAGTATTTCTCTTACTGGAGACTAGTTCCGGGCTTCCTACCCCATGGCGTTACATCTTGACTCTCTGTGTTTCTTCTTCCCAGAGTCCTCCTGGACTCCTAGTCCCACCTATCTTGGTTCCCTATTGGCCAACAGCACTTTATTGACATACACACATGACTTCCCCAACAAGAATGTGAGTGGATATCACATATTTCATTTTGCATTTATCAGGGCATAGTGTGTATGGTTATGGATGTGTATCTCTGATCTTTTTTTTTTCACTCATTTTTTTAATCTATTTACAATGCTGTTAAACCATCATCACTATCTGATTCTACAGACACCACTCACCATCCCCCCCAAATCCAAGTGCCCATTAACCAACAGACACTCCCCGTTCCTGTCCCACACCCTCCCCCCCCCCCCGGAAACTTCTGATGCCCTCTTCTGACCTCTGTGGGCACCGGGAACACACGGTGCACATGCATACATACAGTGTATCTCTGATCTTGTATTTTTTATTTAAATTAGAAACAAGCTTGCTTCACATATCAATCCCAGCTCCCTCTCCCTCCCCTCCTCTCCTGCACCCTCACCAATCCTCCCAGCCCCCACAATCCCCACTCCCCTCCCCAGGGAGGGTGAGGCCCTCCATGGGGGATCTCCAAAGTCTGTCATTTCATCCAGGGCAGGGCCTAGGCCCTCCCCCATGTATCCAGTCTGAGACAGCATCCCTCAATGTGGGATGGGCACTCAAAGTCCATTTGTATATGGCGGCACTTGCGCCATAAGCAACTCCGAGGTATCAGGAAAAGAAAGACCAGATGTTCAGCTGTTTGTACTAAGAAGTGTCTTTATTTTGCAAGTGCTAAAAGGTCTCTCTCTTGTAGGAGGGACCAGTCTTATATATAGTTTTACAACACAGTAGAAAAACCCCAGGTGGAAGAGAGTGTGTTTTCCTCATGCTAGATGTTGATGTCAGTGGGGCAATGAGGGGGCAGTAAGCCAGGACTGGAAAACAGGATGCACCTGTGGCTATCAGCTGACAAACAACTCAGAGACCCTGTGGGGGCTAGGCCCCAACAGTATGTCAGGGATAGATACTGATCTACTACCCAAGGCCCCATAGATTGCCTAGGCCTCCTCACTGACACCCACATTCAGGGGGTCTGGATCAGTCCCATGTTGGCCTCTCAGCCATCAGTCTGGGGTCCATGAGCTCCCCCTTGTTCTGGTCAGCTGTCTCTGTGGGTTTCACCAGCCCAGTCTTGACCCCTTTGCTCATTACTCCTCCCTCTCTGCCAGTGGGTTCCAGGAGTTCAGTTCAGTGTTTAGCTGTGAGTTTCTTCCTCTGCTTCCATCAGCCACTGGATAGAGGTTCTAGAATGGCATATAATGTAGTCGTCAAGCTCATTAAAACAGGTTATTTATACATTTATTGGTTTAATTTCTTCTAGTATTATTACTTAGAGATATTTTTATTTTTCTGTGAAGACACTGAAACAAATACATAAAGATGCTAATACCATTTCAAATCTTAAATTTTATTAAAGGTGTACCCTAAATTTCTGGAAGCATAGTAGTCCATCCTGATGAGGACCACTGCAAGTACTGCTAAACTTAGCCCTGAATCTGAGTGGCCAAAGGAATCCCCCTGCAGGTGTGTTTGCTGATTTATGGAGTTAAGATAGCAACAGTTTTGTATTTCTATGCTTGCAATGAAAGCAATATCAACAATTTGGAGTAGGAAAACTGACCTTTGTTTTCTGTGTAAGATAACTTTTCTCTTTGTTAAAGGATAATGAGCTTTCTCACAAATACTTATCATACCACTCTAGTTTTAAAGCTGTGTCTGGCTGCTTTGTTAGTTGTCAATATCTTTTGTCTTTTTTTTTCTCTAGCATTTTTTAAGGACATGAGAGATCCCTTGAGTTTACTCAGTAGGCACATTTTAGCCCTGGCATTATTAATGTTACACATATATCTTTCTAGAACATCCAAACTGACATATACCAGGATTTGCAAGGAATAGTAGTGGCACCACTGAAAGCCAGAATTGATGGTCAATGTCACCTAGCCAAGTGAAGATTTTGTCTCCTGAATCAGAAATCAGAAGTGTGTAAATCCCCAGGCATTACTAAGGTCCTTAGGAAGCTAACCTTTGTGGAATTGGATCCCATGGTGACATTCCTTTTTATAGTACCTAATTTCCAGTAATTTTGGCCTATTATTCAGCTGATTTTCATTGTCAAGACATACTCAGTCAAAATATTTTTTGGAAAACACATGCTCTCAGCTTAAGTGAATAGTGTATTGACTCAAGTTGTTTGGGCATTACAAGTTAAAACTGCTCTATCTTCTGAAGCTAATAATTCTTGGCACTGGTATTATGTTCCAGGGTGGCAGAACACTCTGCTGAGTGCTCTGATTGGTTACAGAATATTAATTGGCTGCAGACATAGTGTTTAGAGCTCCAATTTAAGCCTGACAAGAATGATCACTTTCATTTGTATGCAAAGTCTCCTACTGCCCCTTTGAGATGAATGATGAGATCCTGCTTTACCCATCAATCATTCTTCACTTTTTATTATGAAAAATAAAGGCAAATGAGAGACCCATCCTATGACCCACTTCACACAACTACCTAGACACAGATGAAATACTTTTGGGGATCTTGTTGCTTCTTAATAGCACACATATATAGTGGTCATTGGGAAATGACATGTGTGAGCCAGTCGAAGATGCAAACTTTATTCACTGACACACAAGAAATCAATGAGAATGTTTCTACTATTTCAGGAACTCAGTTGTTTCTCATGCTTTCTATGAGCTAGTCTAGTTTTTGCTAACCAGAGAACCAGAAGCTGATCAAGATCATAGTGAAACAAAACACTGACTCCCATCACATTCATCTTGTAAAGCAAGCATCAACATAAGTAAATATACATCACAGACAATGAAAATGCACCAGTATGGTTGAACTTGATACATGCTTTGAAGGCTAAATATGAGGGCTTGATTGCCATCTTATGGGATTTTGAATAGATCTTGAGGCTTCTTATCTAGTCAATGAGTCAATTCCTTGGTGGATTCATATATATTGGTATTATGGAAAGGTAATAGAAAGTAAGCCCTCTTTGGAGGCAGTGAGTCATTGTGTGTATGAGCTAGAAAGAAATGCTTCATCCCAGTCCCCTTCTTTTAGTCCTCATGCTTCTTAACTGCCATGCAGTTAGCCGCTTTCTCCATCATGGGCATTTCTCCTCCATGGTTCTTCTATCTCTCCATCAGCCTAGTAGAAACAGTGATGCTAGCTGACCATAAACTGAAATCTCTAAAACCACAAAACTTTTTCTTTCTTCAAATTATTTCTCTCAAGTATTTGTGAATAGCAATTTAAATATCTGACACGAGTACCACAGTTCAATATAATTTTCTGAGATTTAGTATTGAATACTAGCTCTTAAAAAAAGCTACAAAACTCTGCTGAATAAGGTATTCAATCACAGCCAGGTAAGTTAGTGCAAATTAGGAGTCTCATATAACAGCTTAGAGAAAATTATCGGGAAGCTTGACTTCTGATCCCCCCATATTTTGCATATAATCTATCATCCCATATTTATAAGATGGGTGTTTCCTTCAAAAACAAAGTATGTGCTTTATGAAGGAGATTAACTAAAAGTGTGAGACATGGGCCTATCAACAGTAAAGTATGGACTAGGGAGGAAGTTATGGGTCCCTACGCCTTTCTGCTAAACTATTGGCTACTGAGGCAGACTAGTGGAAGTGCTACAACCACCAATGAGCTCACCAAGCTCCAGTAGGTAGTTCTACACCCCTTATCACACAGGTGATCCTAGTTGAATTCCGCAGATCTCCCCACAAACAAAAAAAACTCTAACAGTAACAACAAACTTTATTAATGTGGGAAGGGTTACATGTAATATGAAGGGCAAGGTGGTAGAAGTAGGAGGGACATTAGAAGGGGAATATAATAATCAAAATGCACATCATACATGCATAAATTTTCAAACAAAAACTCAGTAATTTTTAAATACTAAAATATATTTAAAAACCAATGGGTAGCACATAGGCCAAGACACATTGTGATAGGAAAAATGAAAAGAAAATCCCAGCTTGACAGGCTCTCAAATTGCCTTTGTCATCAGAATTAGCTGAATGATGGCTTGTTAAATGTATAGGTTTCTTATCGCTCCATACCCACTGGATTCTATTTTGTTAACTAGGGATATTAGAATTTCCATTAACCCTCGGGAAAATTCTTGTAATCAGACAATAAATTATTCAATGATACTAGCAGTTTTACCAAGCAGATTCAAAGATGTCTAATGGAACACATGTGGTATACATTTCTTTTTGGCATCTTTTATAGCAAATATTCTTGCTTTAGGGACCTATGCTGTACCATTCTTAAAGATTGACAATCTTCAGCAAAGAGCTTCCAAGGTCATTGTTATCATCTGTATGAAGTTTATGGAACAAAAATTTACAAAAATATTATCTGGAAGTTTTATGATTCAAACCTGGAAGTAATACTTATTCCTCCCATGTATGTTGTGTTGTCTAGAACTCAGACATTTAGTGACACCTAACTTCAAAAGAGGTTGCAAATGTGAAGGCTCACAAAGAAAAAGGAACAGATTTAAAAAAACAGAGCCATCCTTTCCACAGAAAGTATGCCATAGGGTTGAGTTCACAAACTTTTGACTTGGATGTACAGGCCCTAGATTAGATACCTAGTGCTTGCTTTAATGATCTGTCATTATGGTCTTGAAATCTTCAATAATATTTTTTGAGAAATGAGTCCCACATTTTTACTTTTCATTGATATCCACAAATTATTTTGCTGATAAAGTTTGGTTAAGGATGTTAAACAGAGTCAAAGGGGTATGGCACAGTGTGGTATTTATTTAGACAAGTGAGATATAGACCTCAGCATTCTATACTGACCATATGTTGACCACTAGGGCATCCTATCTCAGAGTGTTATCCTGTTTTGCAATTTTTATCAGTGACTTACATGACATATAAATTATACTTAACACATTATCAAATGTTAGGAAGTTGGGAGGGACAGTTAATTCTTTAGAATACATCATTCTTATTCAAAAATATCTCAGTACTTTGGAATGATGGGTTGAAATTAACCAGATCACATTCAATATAAAAAAATGCAAAACTTTTCTTTCAGGTCCAAAAATCCAACTGCAAAAGTACAGTCTTGGGATTTTATTTGGCTAAGAACATGAGCAGAGTGACTTGGTTGCCAAAAACACTAATTCCCCTCTTAGTTCAGATCACAAAAACTTAGGATCCAGAACAATAGAAGCATTGGTTCAATTGCTTATATATGACAACTTAAATTTGTATTCTGCTTATTGTGACATATTTAAGAGGCCTAATGACAGACTAAATTGTGTCCATAAAAGAATGTCTAAGATGGAGAAAGGTTTTGGAAAACATGTCACCTAAAACACAATGGACAATTGAAGGAAAAAGTAGATGCTCAGCTTGGAAAGGGAGTGGCAGAATTTTAAGGAAGACAGGCAGTGAAAGAGACCAAGATATGTCTGCAAATATTTTAGACACTGGCGATAATTTATTTTTATCATTTCTGACAATAAAAAATAAGAATAAATGGTAAAATGCCCAAAATGATAAAATCAGTGGAATAAAACAATGAACTTTTAATTCAACTACATATAAGCTTATTACATATATTTTAATCCAAGTTAGAATGTTTGGGCCTCTATAGAAGGAACTCATGTATTAGGTGGAGAACTGGAGTCTTTATAAGATTTTCTATGGCTAAATAACATGTACATATACTATAAATATGTTAAGATACTCTTCAAATTATACTTAACAAAAACTCTGGAGTCAGACTGCCCAAATTCTTACATTGGCCCCGTTTCTTAATAACTTTGTCACCTTGGTATATCATAAATTTCTCGATGCCTTCGTTTTCTATCTGTAAGATAGAGACAATAATAATAATAATAAATGTGTTATACCTTTAGATTAATGTGTAGCTCATAAAATAATAGTACTTTAAGGGTTATGTATTTATTTTCCAGAAATATATCTCACAATCTTTACCTTTCTCCAATGAATATACCTTTCATTACAATTAAGTCAATTTATATGAAACATAAAATAGAGTAGTATAGTTTGAAAGTAAAAAAAAAATATTGAAGCCCCTAAGAATGGTGTATGGCAGCTTTGTTTCTTGGATATATTGTTGAAAATTGTGACATTAGGAATACACTTACTGTTTTATAACTCACATATTTAACATTTTATACACACACACACATATATACATACATACATATATATACATATACATATATATATATATATGTATATGTTAAGAGAAGCTTTTTTCTTGAGAGGAGCCTTCCCGCCAGCCTGGTTCCAGAGCCGCATCAGTCCCAAATAAACACACAGGAGGCTATATTAATTATGAAGCTGTTGGCCTTGCTTGTTTCTTACTGGCCAGCTCTGACTTAAGTAATTACCCCATAATTGTTAATCTAAGTATTTCTCTTACCGGAGAATAGTTCCTGGCTTCCTACCCCATGGCGTTACATTTCGACTCTTGTGTTTCTCTTACCCAGAGTCCTCCTGGACTCCTAGTCCCTCCTATCTAGATTCCCTATTGGCCAGATAGTGCTTTATTGACAAATGCACAGGACTTCCCCCAACATATATATATATATATATATATATATATATATATATATATCCTAGGACTTATCATTTCTTATTTTCTTTGCTTCTCATATTAATTGTACAAGTACACAGGAAAATTTTCATTCCCATCTTGAAGATGAGGACCCAAAACACTAGAAATGTTAGCTGAATTGCACCAACGTTCGTTCTGCTCTAAGTTACTAGATGAGCCAGTATACCAATCCAGGTTTGTTCAGTTTTATCCCAGGGTCAGAGACAGCACACACAAAGTGAGCCACTTTTAAATTATCCAGTCTGTGGAAGACAGTATTGAAGCTGATGAAATGGCTTCTGTTTTCCTGCCAATAATTTGCCTGTTTGCTTTTCAGCCAAATTGCTGACATCTTGACAAAACTCCAGTCATCCAGCTTAATTTCCTTGTGATTTTGCAAGACCTGATGGTGGGATTGGGGGAGGGACAGATTCTGCTAGTTCATCCATTTCCTTGTGTATTATTGTAGATGTGTTTAAGCTTGCAGATAAAATGTTAATGCACTTACCAAGGCAGAAGCTAGCTATGTTGAATTTTAGAGCTAGACCTCTAGGGACAGAGTATTGTGATACCTCATGGCATTGGAGACCTGAATTTTTCAAATTCACGAAATTTGGTTTGGTGATCCTGGTTCTCTTTATCTGTTACACACTGCCATCTTCCCATCAGTATCGCACCCCTTCCATTTCAACATTTGTATTCTCATAATTATTTCCCATTATTCATTCACTCTAGAATAATTAATTGGGTTACATTCTTAGGGGGAAAGACAACTCAATACAGTTTTCTACCATTTATTGAAAACAAAACTATGAATTGGCCCTTGTCCTAACTTTTTTTTTTTTTGGTTTTTCGAGACAGGGTTTCTGTGTATTGTTTTGGAGGCTGTCCTGGAGCTCGCTCTGTAGACCAGGCTGGCCTTAAACTCAACAGAGATCTGCCTGCCTCTGCCTCCCGAATGCCGGGATTAAAGGTGTGCACCACCAACGCTCAGCTATGTTCTAGCATTTTATAAGCTCAATATTATTTAAGCCTTACAAGAACTCCCCAAATTGGGTACCTTGATCATCCTTAGTTTTGCATTAAGGGAGCACAGTCCCAGCAGAGGACAAGAATGACTGATCTGGGTCAAAGAACAAGTGGCAAAGCAAGAATTTAAACTCACATATTCTTCATTTAGAGAATATGCTTTCAACAGCACTGCTATAAAGTTTTGTGACCTAGATAGTGGGTGGCAGGTGTTTTTGAAAGTTGGGAGAGACTTTCCCTATAAAATCCTAACATACAAGCTGCCATCTGCTCTGAATTAGGGTGCGATCAGACGCTGATGAACATCACAGACATTTCCAAGGTCTGTAAAGACATAAAACAGGCGAGGGTGAGGAGATTTTTGCTGTCCTGGGAACTGAAATTCCCTTCTCAAGAACTAAGCAGTGCCTCTCTCTTCTTTAAGACTCTGTAAGGGTAAATGGGTCTGTGCTAGTAAGCTCCAGCTGTCAGGCTCATGTTAAAACACTGATGGACTAGATGACCTTAGATGAATATTCTAAAGGCCTGGTTTTCACTCAGTTGTGAAACTAGCCTGTCAGGCTAAAAGCAAAGCAGCACACAGTAATTCACCCAAAGCAGCAACAACCACTTGCAGGATTTTCTCTGGTTTGTAAAAGCAAGCAACCACCCCCACAGAAGAGTTTCCTGAAAAGCCTTTTGTTCTTTCACAAATGACTCGATCACTTTTTGACTGCAGACTTTCTCAGGGAAAGCTTATTTTCACTGTAGAAACATCCAGTGGCACCAGGTCAATTGGGCAAAAAGCCAGAGCTGCCTTGAACACCTGGGTTTCTGTCTATACAGGAATATTCTACAGAGGAAGTGTCAGTAATCTAGACCAAGAGATGAAAAGGTCAGATGATGTGCAGACCCTTAGGTAAATTCAGATTACAGTTGGAAGTTCCTTCATGTAATTTTTTATAAGGAAGGCTCGTGGCAATGGCTCACCTGTCAAAGCATTAGCCCGCCTTATAGGATTTCAAACACTGCTTACAGAAACAGGCAGCCACTTTTTCTCAGCAGTGAGCCAAATTTCTTAACAAAGCTATACCAGGGGATTACTAATGGCAGCTCAGGGTATGTGATCTTATCAGAAAATCCAGGGCCATCTTCAAAATTCCATTTAGAGGACTGAGTTATAAGGTTAAACTCAAACAGGCAAGGCACCTGTTTTGCAAGAGTTTCACTCACCTTAGAAGCTTCCCAAGTTTCCCTGTTTCACCTTCTAAGGATAATTCTTGCCTCCGTTGTTTCCCAGTTGTACTTGATGTGAGCAGACTGGAGAGGAGAAAGTGCTTTGTAAGTTCAGCTTAGTTTTTTTCCCCTTTGATTCTTCCTCATCCACTAAGCGCATCTTGAAATCACTTAGCTTATATTTTCTCCTTGGAACTGTGAGCAGTCATAATTGGCTTCGTTTGAAAATCAATTTCAACATCATAGATCATCAACTTATATTTGATTAATTAAATTAGTGCTCATCAGTGTTATGAAGACAGGGAACAAGCTTGGGAACCTCCCAGAGAGCTGCCATCATGTGGGAAAAATTAATCAAGATTTCTAAGGGCTGGGTCTTGACTTCAGTGATGAAAATGGTTTTCAGATATTTTAGTGTGATTGAATTCAATTAAAACACTATTACATATTCATACTAGAGAGATTAGGGGCAAAGATTCCAGTTTTAAGTTCAAACAGATACGTTTCAATGACAGCTCTGCACATTTTGCTAGCTAAGTTACTTTGGGGAAGTCACCCAAATGCCCTGAAACTTAATTTCCTCTATGATAAGACAACAGCAGTTTTACTCCTCACCGTATATTGATAAGACTCAAGTGAAAACAGTGGTCAGTGAAGTGGAATGCAATACTAGCTCTAAAGTCTGGAAGTGAGTTCTTAGGTTAAAAAACTTAACCTCTCTAAGCCTCACTTTTTTCACCTGTCAAATGTAAGCAATTTTTCAATTTATAAATTTAGTTAGCTTTTGTTTTGCTTAGTGATAGGGTCTCTCTATGTGACCTATAATGGTCTTGAACTTGTGATCCTTCTGCTTCTGCCAAGTGGATTTTGGTAATTGTCACTGTTACCAGAGGTTTTAGGGTTAAAAAAAATGGTCTGGAAGCTCCAACAAGATAAGCTCAACTACCAGTCCCCAGTTCACCCATTAAAGGGAATAGTAACAGTGAAAAACACAGGAGATTTATTCTCTGTCATCATATTGGGTAAAAGAAAAAAAGAAAGGGATCCAGTAACTCCCATGTCTGACATCAGGGGCACAGACAGGAAGTTTAGGTTTCAATAGAGTTTAAGAGGTATACAAAAGTAAAATACCCTGATCAAGATGTGGTCCTGCCTGCCATTGATTCATAATTGTCTGGAGTTCAGTCTCTCCTGCAAGGTGGTCTGAGAAACTTTTAGAACTTTGACAAATATTTTCCTCAGAGATAAAGTCATCCTCTGGCTGGCACCAAACTTCAGCCTTCCTCTTCCCCAAGCATGAGATGCTTACAAATATTTGAATTCTTTGGGGTAAAATATTTCAGGAGTCTGGTAGCCAAAAGGAGGGGTACAAATGTTTCTCTTTAGAGAGTGTCTGCACTCCTGCCAAGACAGTTGCATCACCATGCCTGGCACCAATTTATGGGGTTTGATGATTATGCATTTGGCTTTCTCTCATACAAACAAATTAGTTACTGACAGTTGTCAAAAATAAATGCGGAAATAGCTCACATGGAGCATGCTAAAAGGATAACGCTTTGTGATTGACACCAGCTCTATTTCCACTTCAAATCCCGAACTAAATAACTCTTTATGTTAGAATGGTTCTACACTTAGGAAAATTTCTTCCTGAATTCTAAATATGACATTTGTTGAATGTCCACCAAAAGGATATTCTGTGAATCAAATAATCATTCTTGTCACAAAACACTTGATTCTAAAGAAAACGTTTAATACTGACATTTGTCTGTCATCCTGTTTAGGTACTATTAACACATATAAATAGCTAAGTTTGCTTAAGTGGTATGTTGATTTTCCTTTTGCTTTTCCATTGCAAAACATTATGTTGACAGGCTATGAGTACCCAATGAATTTTGGAAGCCATAAAGAAATAAGGCATTAAGCTGAAAAGAAAAGTTTTAATAGTATCCTGACAACTAAAGTATTAATACTTGTCTTGATGAATTTTTATTTTAAATACAAATGGCATATTAACAAGTTTATTTGAATGAAATTAACCTGGTCAACAAAAGTCCACTTGATAACTATATAAAACATGCAATGTACATTTTACTATAGTTCAGCCAAAATACAATACTATACGTCTTTTCTTTATGTTCTATTTAGACCTTGGGATGTAGCTCAGTTGGTAGAATCTTGTCTAGCATGCATGAAGCCCTTGGTGAACAGGTTGTGGTAGTACATACTTACAATGGCAACACTCCAAATGTAGAAACAAGAAAACCAGATGTCCAAGGTCATCCTTGACTTCGTAGAGTCTGAGAAGAGCCTGGGTTATATAATAACCTGTCTCAAAAGCCAAAAAAAAAGGCAAAATTCTGCTATTTAAATTTAGTATATGTGTCAGGGTGCTAGGCAAAAGAATGTCCCTTCCCAAAGATGCCCATGTTTTCATTTGCTATGAATATGTACTATTGTATATAAAATGGAAATTAATGCTGAATCGGAAATATGGTCGTTAACTACCTGGCTCTAAAATGGAAATTAACCTGGAAGATCAAGATGAGGCCATTGTAGTTACTTGTTGCTGTGACAAAATACAAGAGAAAAACAACTTAAGGAAGGAAGTGTTTATTTTGGCTCACAGTTTGAAGTTGCAGTCAATCCTGGAGGGGAAATTATGGCAGCAGGAGCTCTGAGCAGCTGCTCACATTGTATGAGCACTCAGGAAGAGGGGGAGAGATGACATCTTGGGCTCAGCTCAAGTTGTCCTATTTATTCAGCCCTTGACTCCTGTCCTTCAAATGGTATTACATACCTTCAGGGTGAAGCTTCCTACCTCGATTAACCTAAACTAGAGACTTCCTCAAATATGTTCAGAGATTCATTTCCATCATGAGTCTAAATCCCATCAAGTTTAAAATCAGGATTATCCATAAAAGGGAAGAGGAAGAGAAATTCCCTGTAAAGTGGCAAGGGCTCAGCTTGCCCTGGCTAGCATTGAGGATGAGAGAGGGGCAAACATGAAGAAATGTGGGTACTCTATAGAATCTAAAATAGGAGAAGAATGAAGCTCTCTCCTAGGTGTGTTTTATACAACCTAGCCCTACATTTATATTAATCCAGTGGAAACTATAACAGAAAACTAGAATATCATACAAAAATCTCATTAATACTATCACATAGATGATAGTGTTTTCATAGAAGCATATGGTATACTTTTTTTGAGACAGGGTGTTGCTATATAGACAGAAGTTGCTTAAAACCCACTACGTATCTCAGACTAGTTTCAAATAAGAGCTCCTTCTGGCTCGACCGTGGTGCAATTACACATGTATTCTACCATATCTAGATCTTACAAGCTATATTTTAAAATTTAAAACAAAAAAACAATATTAAGTCTAAGAACAATGAATAGAGGTGAGAGTGTAGTACAATTTCTACCAGCATACAATCAAGAAAGATTTATGCCTTTGACCTGTAGTATACTTAATTCCTGTGTAACTTTGGGCAAAGAAGTTAATCTTGGTGAGCACACTCTTTCTTACTTATCAAATATCGACAATTATGGAACTTGCTTTATATCTTGTTGTGAAGATTTAAAGAGAAAATAAATGTTAAAAGTACCCTGATTTAAATTTATGCTGAATTAATGTTAGCCATTGTGAAGTAGTAAAAATATTAGACTTTTAAAATCTTGAATTTTAATCCTTTTAGAACTAATGAGAAACATGATGCTGAACTTATCAATTTCTTTTCTGCCATTCCATTTCTTCATTTGTGAAAACTTTAAGGGTTTATCTAGTTCTAATATCACATATCTTTCAGTGTCTAATATCCCTATACATTATAATCTGGGTGAATTTCTAGATCATAACAGAGCAGCAACCACATGTAAAAATGACCTTTTTTAAACTTTCTTTTTTCTAAGTCTTTGTGTCTTTCACATCATGCATCTCTATCCCATTCATTTCCCCATCCTTTCATTTCTGCCCTCTGCCCTTGCAATACCACCCCAATAAAATAAAATAAAACTTAAAAGAAAAATCAGTCTTGTCGTGGAAGCTGTAATGTGGACGAGTGAGTCACACAGTGAACCCTTTAGTACATATTCCTTTACTTGCATGTGTTCACTGCAGAGTCATTGGTCTGGTTTGAGGTCTCTGGTTCCTGTTCCGCTATTGATGCAGGGCCCTCACTAGGACTCCTCTTGGATATCCTGTTGTTGCCCTTGTCTTGGAGATCCTGCAGCTTTGGTTCTGAAGGTCTGGCCCCTTCATGTCCTCCAACAGACTACAGATGGGGTGGATGTTGGGATGAGTCAACTTATAACCCTGGCTCTGGGCCTGGGTACTCAACCCACCAGCTCTTGCTTGTTCTCACAACCAGGGTGAGCCTTCCACCATTGCCCTGGATAGCCCACCCCTTGCAGCAATGAGCAAGGGGTAGGGCCACTTCTCCTCTCAAGACCTCAGGTTCAGCTATCTCACACCTACACCCTCAGGGTCAGCTCTACTGTGTGGCCCAGACAAGGTGCAGGGCCCTCTCTCCTAAGTGCTGCAGCTGGGGACAGCTCTCCCACACTTACCAACCTCAGGGCCAGCTTTCGTACATGACACTGTAAGTTTAACTATATCCCAGTTTATGTATACAAACAGAACATATACTATTTTGTTAACTTCTTTAATACAAACAGAACATATACTATTCTGTTAATTTCTTTAATAACAACAATTTCTTTGAAATAAGCAATATGGGTCCTGGGAGTACTATTTTAGAGAAAGAAAGCAAATATCTTACATGAGATAAAAAAGACAAAAACAGGGGGAGATGTATTGTGAAGGAAAAGAGTGGGGACTACTGTCCCAACCTCTGTTTAAATTTCCATTTCTCTCCAAGGTTGTTTCCTTTTCAAGTTTGAAGACATGGCTTTATGTCTGAGAGATTTGTGCTGAATACACAATCTTCTCTCCAGAGAAAGACCCTGTGTCAAATGGCATTGAGAAGAAATTGCCCTACTTTTGTGCTAAAGCTTTCCCCAAGCTCATGCATTGCTCAAACTCAACTATTAGTGGAAATAAATATGGGATCTAGAGAAAAGGTCATCTCAAGGCAACTTCACAGAAACTCTGACCATTCACTACCCTCAGGGCACATCCTCTGAGTTGCAAGGAAGAACACGGGCCCTGAGCCAGTTGCCATGGAGGCTCTTAGTTATACAGGGGCAATGGCTAAGTATCTTACTTCCCCAGGAACTTATCATCTCCCTGTTAAAGATCTATTTGTTTATTAAAGAGGATGACTATGCCAGAAAATTTATAAATGTTTTCAGTGACTTCAGATTGGTCAGGGGTAAGTGTGTGTGTGTGTGTGTGTGTGTGTGTGTGTGTGTGTGTATGCAACAAGAATGTGTTTTTCAAAATAATTTAATTCTCTGTATATGACTTCTATCTGCTTCACTATTAGTGATTCTTTTTTAAATTAATTTTATCTAAATTAAAAACAATCTTATTTTACATACCAATCCCAGTTCCCTCTCCTTCCTACCATTCCTCTATCCCATGCCCCATCATTTCTCAGGGAGGGTGAGGCCTCCCATGGAATATCATCAAAGTCTGTCACATCATTTGGGGCAGGACTTAGGCCCTCCCCTGTATATATAAGCTGAGAGAGTATCCATCCACAGGGAATGAACTCCAAAAGCACATTCGTACACTAGGGATAAATACTTGTTCCACTGCCAAAGGCACCATAGACTGCCCTGGCCTCCCAACTGATACCCACATTTGGCAACCTGGTTCGGTCCTACTCTAGTTCCTCAGCTGTCAGACTAGGGTCTGTGACTATTAGTGGTTCTTAACAATTTGATCTTTCTTATACATATGTAGAAGACGTGACCTATTGTCATCATCAATAAGTTTCTCTGTAAGAAGAATTTTTTAATGGGAGATAGGGAAGTGTGTGAGATAGGTGACTGAATGATTTGACAAAGTCTCCAAACAATTATGAGACTCACTGATTTTCCCCGATTCCTGCACAGCGTTTTTTATCATAACTGAAACATCTAGAGAAAGTATCCTCTTTGTAAATGAACTTAATAAACAGTTCATATCATTTTTCCACTGTTACAAATAAAACAGAGTATACAATAATAATAATTTAAAATTAATTGCTATAGTGGATAGTTGATAAAAGTAATAGCAGTCAGAGTTAAAAACAAAGCTTGGCTTTTCACAAACATTTATTAATTGAAAATATTCCCAGTATCTCCTTCCTAATATGTCACTAAGTGGGGGAATTAGTCATAAAATTTCTGATAATAACCTCAAAGAAAATAATATTCTCAGGTTTCATTGACTTGTACTTAGGTCCACTCTGTTTAATGTTCAACATTCATGCTTTCAAGGCAGTCATATTTTCCTTGTGTTGTGCATTAATTCAGGGAAGGACACAGGGGCCCAGTATGTGTATTATGGTAGACTGCTTACAAAGGAACAAAGCCTGACACTCCACATTTAGAGAAAAGCCTACAAAAGGAATTACAGTACAGGTGACTGAAATTCTTAACAAAAGTTCCCTTTGTAATTGGTTTTGAAGAGAGATGTGCAAACTTGGATATCTAAAGATAGGAGAAAACTCTTTGAAGTGGAGAACACGGAACAAGGAATGGGACACAGGGAGATACATTATGCATGACAGATTCAGTTTTTGTTTATAGGTTTGGAAGGTTAAGATTGATAGAGAATTATCATAATTATGTGTGTGTGAGTATTCTTAATTATAATAAATGCTCAAAACTTGTCCATTCAGCTTATTTTTCTTAGTGTTTTTAAACTTTGACCAAAGAGACACACAACAAAAAAGTAAAACATAAGATGTAGGATACATTTGAAAAGCCATAAAACCAGTTTAACCCAATTATGGAGATAGGTTGAAACTATGATTTCATCTTTCTTGTCCATATACCTGGCCTAGTTTCTTCCTTTTCCAGACCTAGTTCCCCAGATTTCCTAGCAATTGTTGAGAGAGCCCCATGATAAGTTCTCCTTTTGCTGTAATAAGCAAAATTGTGTTCCTCACTGCTGCGCCCGCTGCGCAGCCTGTGTCCGAGAATGTGCGGAGGGTGTCAGGGATTGACAACACAGAGACTCGTTCAACGGTGTAAAGAAAACTTTAAGCAGGCCCCAAAAAGGCTCAAGAAAACTTCCCAAGAAAGGCCTCCCTCCAGAAAAACTTCTGCTCTCTCTCTCCCCTGGCTGGTTCTGCTCTGACACCAGAAACTGATTTGGGTGTGTCAGAATAGTCCGTTAGTCTTTGGACAAGGTCAAGATCAGGCCAGTTCCAGTGGGCCAGCCCTTTTCAGGAACTTATTGCCCCGGGCATTGTATTGTTTTTAGTAAACATGTTTTTAGTAAACATTGTCTTACAGCTGCCTACTCCCAGGCTGATGGGGAAGTGGGTCTCTGCTCAAGGTCTGGTGTCCCCACACCTCACTATCAAAGAGGCCTGTGGGAAGCCCTATTTCTAGTGAAAGTTAATTTGGAGATTGTACTTTGTATGCTGACTTATTGATAGCATGATCTGCATCATACAGGAGGTTAAAAATCCATTTGGGATGACTTGGTATACCCATATAAAATGAGGATTCGTTTATATTCAAGGTAATGCTTGCTATTTACTAGATGAATAGTTCAAAGAACTTGTTAGTACTTTGAGATTTCAGACAAAAAATAGTTTATGTGGTTATCAGGGAAGCTTTTGTTGGAGGTTAGGTAGCCCTCACAATGGAAGTAGAAGGTATTAGGGAGAATATTGTGGACATGGTGATATCATAAAGATTCAGGTTGCTGCTTTGGGAATCAAATGTATGGGACTTTATATGCAAGTTACTTGCCAGATGTAATACAAATACCTTGGAATAACACATAATAGCATAAAATGCTAAATAAAAAAGCCTGTCTTATGCAGTGCTCTATTGCTGTGAAGAAACACCATGGACATGGCAAGTCTTATAAACAAAAGCATTTAATTTGGGCTTGCTTACAAGTTCAGAGGTTTAGTCCAATATCAGCAAGCCTGGAAGCATGGCGGCATGCAGGCAGATATGGTGCTGGAGAAAGAGTAGTAAGTTTTACATCTGGGTCTGCAGACAGCAGGAGGGGAGCCACTGTGTTCGGCATTTGAAACCCCCAAACCCACCCCAGTGACACACATTCTCCAAAAGGAAACACCTCCAAATCACTAGTAAATAGCCCCATCCCCTACTGACCAAGCATTCAAATATGAGTCTATGGGTGCCACTCCTATTCAAACAACCATATGCTTGCTTTGGTAGCTATCATAAAGGATAACTTTGCTAACTATTAACTTGGAGCAGGGGAGGACTTCAGTTAGGATGCACGTTTAGAAGTTAATGTAGTGTAGTAATATGGGAAATGAGGAAAAAACTTTGATATGTGCAACTGATAAGTTAGAAGATAAGTAAAAATTCAAGAGCATGTAAAAGCCTATATTGTAGTTGCCATGATTTATGTTCCTCAGTGATAAGTTTAGATTTTATTCTCCAGTAACTGTAGGGGATATTGTTGAGTGTGAACAGCTAAATGTTGCAATAAAAATAGAAATTTTGGTATGTGATTTTAAGCACTGTCTTAAATGGTGATTTTTGTATGTGATTCCAACTGTTTTGGTAATGAATAGGCTTTGTGGGGGTGGTCCAGTTGGTTGACCTTAATATACTTATTCCAAACTGGCATCATTCACATTAATTAATGATGGTTGCATTTCACTCTCTTTTACTTGATCTTTTTGAAAATCTAATTAAGTAGATAAATGAAAAACAGAAGAGGGCAATAAAATTGTAATAATAGTGTGCAATATGGAGGCAATGTAATCAACTGATCCATCCCTTCCAATAAATAATGCTACTCATGCATTCCACTTAGTTCATGGCATTGTCAAATCATTTGTTACACTGACTGATCTGATGGTGCATGATGTAAACTACTGTTTTCAATTGAAAAGAGTTAATTTGAGCATACTCCTCAAGAATGTTAGTGCTGAACACATAAAATCTCACTTAAGGAAGAAGCAGACAGTAACTCTAGTAGCCTCACTAGCACATTAAGCCCAGTGTGTTGGTATGCTCTGTGGAGCAATTATATTTAAGGATAATTAAACACGAACAGATAAGCAGCTACAGCTGAAAGGGCAGAGGAGGGAATACAGCCTGAAACATGTATATCAAACTGAATCCCTTGTTTCTGTTCTTTCAATCACAAAGCAACATTTAGTTACACCCAAATTAGTCCCTCTCAAAATCTAGGATGAGTTTTCTGATAAAATTGTAAATGTCTACTCTGTTTTTCAGGAGGCTTTATTTCAACAGTTCTTTCTTATTTTCCTAAGCAGTAATTGTGAGTTTGAAATGAAATTTAGAAGACATGTATGGGGGAGAGAACCAGGAGACTTGCTTCTTCAGTTCTTTGTAAATTTTGGAGATCAGCCCTCTGTCAGATGTGGGGTTGGTGAATGTATTTTCCCATTCTGTGGGCTGTCGTTTTGTCTTGTTGACTGTGTCCTTTGCCTTGCAGAAGCTTCTCAGTTTCAGGAGGTCCAATTCATTAATTTTCAACTTCAGTGTCTGTGCTACTGGTGTTATGTTCAGGAAGCGGTCTCCTGTGCCAATTCCTTGAAGAGTACTTCCCACTTTCTCTTCTAAGAGGTTCAGTGTGTCTGGGTTGTTGTTAGATTAAGATGCTTTTGTCAAATAGCTTTAAGATAAAAAACCCAAGAATACAACCTAAAGTTTTAGAAAGGGACATAGTTGAATGAGGAGCTCCTTAAGGTCAGGGAACAAGAGCAATGCAGCCCAATTATCATTAACTCACTTGCCTTTCTTCTTAGGATTGGCTGATGACCAAAGGTGATCATGAATTCTGATTTCCCAAATATACAAAGAACTCAAGAAGCAAGTCTCTAAAACACCAATAATCCAATTTAAATAGGGGGCTACAGAACTACATGAAGAATTCTCAATAGAGGAGTCTAAAATGGCTGAGAGGCACTTGAGAAAGTGCTCAACATCCTTAGCCATCCGGGAAATGCAAATCAAAACTACTCTGAGATACCCTCTCACTCCTGTCAGAATGCCTAAAATAAAAAACTCCAATGACAGTTTATGCTGGAGAGGATGTGGAGAAAGGGGAACACTCCTCCACTGTTGGTGGGAGTGCCAACTTGTACAGCCACTTTGGAAATCAGTATGGAGATGACTCAGGAAAATGTGAATCAGTCTATCACAAGACCCAGCAATTCCACTCAGGCATATAACCAAAAGATGCACATTCATACAACAAGGACATATGTTCAACTATGTTCATAGCAGCATTATTTGTAATAGCCAGAACCTGGAAGCAACCTAGATGCCCCTTAACTGAAGAATGGATGGAGAAAATGTGGTACATTTAAACAATGGAATACTACTCAGAGGGAAAAAAATAGAATCTTGAAATTTGCAGGCAAATGGATGGCACTAGAAAAAAAACATCCTGAGTAAGGTAACCCAGAAATAGTATGTACTCACTCATATATGGATTTTAGACATAGAGCAAAGGAATACCATCCTGCAATGCACACCACCAGAGAAGCTAGGAAACAAGGAGGACCCCAAGAGAGACAGACCTACATGGTCCCCCGGAGAAGGGGTCAGGGACAGGATCTCCTGAGCTAAGTGAGAGCATGGATGAGCGGAGAGGGAGTTATAAGAAAGACAAGGGGAGAAGAGGACAGGGGAGGACAGGAGAGAGCAGGAAGATTGAGTCAGGGGTTGAATAGAGGAGAGCAAGAAAAGAAATACCATAGTAGAGGTGTCAGTATAGGTTTAAAGAGAAATCTGGCACTAGGGAAATGTCCAGAGATCTACAAAGTTAGCCCCAACTAACAATCTAAGCAATAGTCGAGAGGCTACCTTAAATGCCCTTCTCTGATAATGAGATTGATGAATGAGTATCTTATATGCCATCATAGAGCCTCCATCCAGTAGCTGATGGAAGCAGATAAAAACACCCACAGGTAAACACTGAGCTGAACTCTGGAATCCAGTTGATGAGAAAGGGGTCAGGACCAGGCTGGAGAAACCCACAGAAACAGCTGACCTGAACAAGGGGCTGTTCAGGGACCCCAGACTGATAGCTGGGAAATAAGCATAGGATTGTTCCAGACCCCCTGAATGAGGATGCCAGTTTGGAGGCTTAGTTAACCTATTGGGCCTCTGCTACTGGATGAATATTTATCCCTAGCACATGAATGAACTTTGGGAGCCCACTTCACGTAGAGGGATACTCTCTCAGCCTAGACACATGGGGGAGGGTCTAGACCTTGCTCCAAGTGATATGACAGACTTTGAAGATTCACCCTCCCTGGGGAGTAGAAGGAGGCTGGGTTAGGGTTGTCAGTGGGGGGCAGGGAAGGAGGGGAGGGAGAGGGAACTGGGATTGACATATAAAAGAAGCTTGTTTCTTTTTTTTTTTTTTTTTTTTGGTTTTTACAAGACAGGGTTTCTCTGTATTGTTTTGGAGGCTATCGGTCCAGCCCGGCCTCGAACTCACAGAGGTCCGCCTGCCTATGCCTCCAGAGTGCTGGGATTAAAAGCGTGCGCCACCACCGCCCGGCAAGAAGCTTGTTTCTAATTCTGCCCTCAATCTCCTGATGCAAAAACTATTGATGAGTGGGTATGCATGCTAAAGATTTAAATATTGTTTTTCATATATAAAAGTTTATGTTTATGATTCCTTTAAGTTTCCTTATACGATTTCCTTTCAAGACAACTAATAAAGTGATTGGTCCTTTCTTTGTAGCTGCATAACACAGACTGCCAGAAAAATAATACCTTGCATACCTGCACAGTTAATCTATAACAAGTTGCTTGGATATGAGTGTATGTCGGCTCTTGGGATAATTTGTTTTTGACCTGTAATATGTAAAATGTTTAATAGTATTAAGTCATATATAAAAAATGTTTTTGTATGTATTCAAAGTAATTAATCATTCACTTGAGAAATAGATGTAACCAAATTGTAATTTCTATATTGCCTGCAAGATTTTGCTGGGGTATATAAACTGTACGGAAAAGAATATAGATAGAAGAGTTAGAAGGAAAACATCAGGAATGAGGGAAGGAAACCACCAGAAAAATAATGAATAAAGAAAAAGTATGAAGGAAATGAAATTATCAAGAGAGTGTGTGTCTTTTCCCTCACCCCTCAGATAAAAAAGTCACAGTATGCCAACTCCATGGATTCCCTTTGAGCCAAACGCTGCTGGAGCCTGGTCACCCTGCGTAGGGAAATCCACGTATATGTATACATATACATATGTGCATATGTATAGTACTAAATACATGCCTGCTCAATCTGTGCAATGTCACTTGAATGTTTGTGCAGACTAACATTCAGCATTTCCCTTAACTGCCACTATTCCTCAGCTGTCAGATTTCTCACCTTAGAGGAAACCACTGTTGCAAGTTGTACTTTTATGTATGCCACAATAGCCCTTATTTGTCTAAATTTTATACATTTTACAACTATTTGTTCAGTAGTACCATGCTATATACAGTATTTATAATCTTGTTTATATAAGATTTACAAATATACCTCATTCCTTTAATATACTGTATCATAATGTATGATATAATTATATAAAATTACCACAATTTTATTGAACCACATTTTTATCAATGGAAATTTAAGTTGTTTCAAATATTTTGTTGTTACTGACAGTAGTCAACTATGATAGCCAAACTGAGCACCTGATGAATTCATCTATTTAGACTTTTATTTCTCATATTCCAAATAACAATTAAAGATCATATTCTTAAAATAAATTAAAAATAATACATTATAAATATTCTATATTAGACTTTTAGGTCTGTATAAATTATCTACTAATCTGCTTTGTTTAAAAATGTATAATTCTATAAGAGCAATGTGTATTTTGTGGGCAACCAATAAATATTTGTTGAAAAATGCAAATATTTCATTCTCTAAAATTTTGGTATCTCAGGAAATTAAGGAAGATGGAATTTATGTTATACAAATATCTTTTCTACATATATTTCTGATATATATGCATATTTTTGGTTACCAAGAATTATTTTTGTCAAAGGCTTTTTCAGCATCTAATGAGAAGATTATGTGTTTTTTTTCCCTTCGGTGTTCTTGGATTTGGTACACCAGCATTTTATTGAGTATTTTTGCACCAATGTTCATGAGAGATTGTTCTGTTGTTCTTTCTTTGTTGCATCTTTGTGTGGTTTGTGTATCAGTGTAACTGTAGCCTCATGAAAGGAATTTGGTGATGTCCCTTCTGTTTCTCTTTTGTGGAAAAAATTGAAGAGTGTTGGCATTATCACTTCTTTGAAATTCTGGTAGAATTCTTCACTGAAGTAGGCTGGTCTTTGGTTGGTTGGGAGACTTTGGGAATCAGTATGGCTGTTTCTAAGAAAATTGGGAATCAATGACCCAGTCATACCACTCTTGGGTATATACCCAAAGGAGGGTCAATCATACCACAAGGTCACTTGCTCAACTATGTTCATAGCAGCATTATTCATAATAGCCAGAACCTGGAAACAACCTAGATGCCACTTAACTGAAGAATGGATGGGGAAAATGTGGTACATTTAAACAATGGAATACTACTCAGAGGGAAAAAAATTCAGTCTTGAAATTTGCAGGCAAATGGATGGCACTAGGGAAAAAAAAAAAACATCCTGAGCAAGGTAACCCAGACTCAGAAAGACAAACACAGTATGTACTCTCACTCATAAGTGGATACCAGATGTAAAGCAAAGGATAATCAGACTACAATCCACAGCTCTAGAGAAGCTAGGTAACAAGGAGAACCCTAAGAGGAATGCACAGATCACACTGAGAAGGGGAATTAGATGAGATCTCCTGGTTAAACTGGGGATGTGGGGAGCAGTAAAGGGGGGAATGGGGAATGAGAATATGAGAGTCCTGGGATGGTCAAATTGCGGGAGGGATGGAGTGGGAGAGCAATAAAAGAGATACCTTGATAGACAGAGCCATTATGGGGTTAGGGAGAAACCTTGTTCTAGGAAAGTTCCCAGGTATCCACAAGGATGACCCCAGCTAAGATTCCTAGCAATAATGGAGAGTGTACCTGAACAGGCCTTCCCCTGTAATCAGATTGTTGAATACCCCAACTATCAACATTGAGACTTCATCCAGTAATTGATGGAACCAGAGGCAGAGATCCACAACCAAGAACCTGGTCAAGCTCTGGTAATCCAGTCGAAGAGAGGGAGGAGAGAATATATGAGCAAGAAAAGTCAAAATCATGAAGGGGAACTCTACAGAGACAGCTTAACCGAGTTCATGGTAACTCCTGAATTCTAGACCAACAGCTGTGAAGACTTCATGGGACCCAACTCGGCCCTCTGTATGTGGTAGACAGGTGTGAAGTTGGGGCTATCTGAGGGACCCCTGACAGTTGGAGCAGTATCTATTCCTGGTACACAAGCTAACTTGTGGGAACCCATTCCATATGGTGGGATGCTATGCTCAGTCTTAATGCAGTGGGGCGGCGTCTTGGTCCTGCCTGAACTGAAAATGCCAGGCTTGGTTGACTCCCCATCGGAATCCTTACCCTTTGGGAAAAGTGGACTTGAGGAGGGTTGGAGGGAAGAAGATGGGAGGCAGGAGGAGGGCGTGAGAGGGAGAACTCTTGATTGGAATGTAAAATGAAATTTAAATAAATAAGAGGAATTATTTTTGAGAGTCTCACTGAGTCCTTGTGTTTCTTTAACTGTACATACCCTATAATCAACACTTATCACTTTCTCTTCTAAATATACTTGTAAATACGAGATAGCTCCTTTTCATTTCAGTAAGGATATTCTAAAAAGTCAATTAATGCTGGTTCAATGATTATCTTTTGTAACCTACTCCAATGCTAATCCTCCTGTGTATTAAAGATCCATAAAACATTTTAAAGAGGGAATATCTAGTTATATAGTTTAAGCAGGACATGAATACAATAATAATTTAAGTGAATTTAGGATATGAATAACAGGGTGAAATAAGGCTGTCTGTATGACAACAGTACATGTGATATTTTTCTTTATGTATGCCAAGTCCTCTGTTGCTTTCTTCTCGTGACCTCTCAGATTTGTTTCTTCTATTTTTTTCATTTTTAACAGACTCCTGGTCTCACTCATTGTTTTGCCCTGCCTCACCTTTAGTACTTTGTTTTCTTCCCACCTTTGTTCTATCCTAGCACATCCCACTTGACAAGTTAGCCACCATTAGACTTACCTGATCTTTGAGTGATTTTTTACTCCAAGAATCACCAATGACACTATAGCCTACCGTAGCAGGTCCAAATATGTGGGCATACTTCTTAAACTCCTTCAGAATTAAGTACTTCCATACCTATGTGCTGTCACTTCCAGTTTGTGTTAGGTCTTCCATGAGCTATTGGTTCTTCACGTCACTCATTCAATTTCTTCTCATCAGACCATTCTTTTGCACATAACTTTCATCACTGTGCCACGGTTTATGTTGTTACGGTTCCTTTATTTCATCCTTTATATTTCATATGGACATCGAGTCCCTTCTTAAAAATTCCCCCAACTCTTTCAGCCAGCATTGACCTCTCTTTTCTCCAATCATAAATATACTTCTTAAATGCTGCAACTATAGACTTTCCTCATATTATATTATATCATTATGTTATATTATGATTCATTTTCTTTTTATTTTGCTGTACTACTCTAGACTTCATAGTCCTAGATTATAAATTGAGAGAAAAGAAGAATATTTTACTTCCTTGTCTGTTGACACAAAATACCTGACTTGGTAAACAAAAGAGGCTAACTTTTTTAAAATTTAATTTAGAAATTTAAATTAGAAAGAAGTTTGCTTCACATGTCAATCCTAGATCCCTCTCCTGACCCCCTTCAACTCTCCCCCAACCCCTCCCCCAATCCCCACTCCATTCTCCAAAGGAGGGTGAGGCCCTTCTTAGGGGAGCCGGAAAGTCTGTCATATGATCTGGGGCAGGGCCTAGGCCCTCCCCCATGTGTCCAGGCAGAGACAGCATCCCTCCACGTGGAATGGGTTCCCAAAGTCCATCTGGATGACAAGGATAAATGCTGATTTATTGCCTGAGGCCGCAAAGGGTGCTGAGGCCTCCTCACTGACACCTATGTTCAGGGGGTCTGGATCAGTCTGATGCTGCCCTCTCAGCTATCAGTCTGCAGTCTATGAGCTCCCCCATGTTCACGTCAGCGGATTCTGTGGGTTTCACCCACCATAACCCCTTTGGTCATCACTCCTCCCTTTCTGCAACTGGGTTCTAGGAATTCAGTTCAGTGTTTAGCTGTGGGTGTCTGCCTCTGCTTCCTTCAGTCACTGGATGAACGTTCTAGGATGGCACACAAGGAAGTCGTCAATCATGTTATAGGGAAGGGCATTTAAGGTAGCCTCTCACTATTGCTTAGATTGCCAGTTGGTGTCATCCTTGTAGGCCTCTGGACATCTCACTAGTACCAGATCTCTCTTCAAACATGTAATTGCTCCTTCTATTATGGTATCTCTCTTCCTTCTCTCCTCTATTCTTCCCCCTACTAAACTTTCCTGTTCCCCAATGGCCTCCTCTTCCCTCCTCTTCACCCCTTCTCTTTCTCCCAGCTTCCTCACCCCCCATGCACACAATCCACTCAGAAGATTCTGTCCTGTTCCCCTTCTCTGGGTTACCACCCATATCTCTCTTAGGGTCCTCCCTGTTTCCCAGACTCTCTGGCTGGGGATTGTAGGCTGGCAGTCCCCTGTTTCAGGCCTAAAATCCATATATGAGTGAGTACAGACCATGCTTGTCTTTTTGTGAGTGGGTTACCTCACTCAGGATGGTTTCTTCTAGTATCTCCATTTGCCAGAAAATTTCAAGATTCCATTGATTTTTTTTCCTCTGAGTAGTACTCCACTGTGTAAATGTACCACATTTTCTCTATCCACTCTTCAGTTGATGGGCATCTAGGTTGCTTCTAGGTTTTAATATCATTCCATAAAAATGTTATCAGTACTTTATTGCATTGCTGAAGATCAGGACAAAAAGTGGGGATGACTTAGACTCTTACCAGGCTATGATATAGGGACTCTCCACTGCAATTCATTGAGACTATTTAGTGCCACAAAGCAAATATGTGAATTTCTTTTGGTTTTTCAAGACAGGCTTTCTCTGTGGCTTTGGAGGTTGTCCTGGAACTTTCTCTGTAGACCATACTCATCTCAAACTCACAGAGACCTACCTGCCTCTGCCTCCCAAGTCCTGGGATTAAAGGAATGCACCACCAACACCCGACTGGATTAAACATGTGAATCTTAATGTTTATCTGATTTTACTTTTTCAATATATATTTCTTAACACATATAAGTTTATGAAAATACATAAAAATAAATAGTTCATTTGTTGGAATGCATTAGAAAATATACCTGTAAGGATATACTATTTTAAGTGAATTACTGGTGCTCTAAATTTCCTGGGAAAAGGTTATTGTATAGCTAGAGTAACATACCAAATACGAACACTGCCTAATGATTGTTTACACACCATCAAGTCTACAAACATTGAATACCATACATGATAGAATCATCTTTACCCTATAATTGATCACAATTTTTCCATTATTTTCTTTATTTTCTCTTCTAGCTTTACTCACAGACAAGCCTCCCAAGCCATTGTTCCCCATGGAAAATCAGCCAAGTGTTATAGATGTCCAGCTGGGTAAGTCTCCTTCTGGGAATAATAATAGATCCTAAACTTGTTCTCTGTTAACAGATGGGGAAAATTGCATGAACCAGGAAAGGTTCATTGCCACTGTTATTACATGCAAATCAATTTGTGTTCTGCTCATTTATAACCCTGGCATTCAGTGCAATAGCAGTTTAAGGAAATGACTTTGTATTACATCAAGGAATGGTAATACTAATTTGTTACAGTGAGTATTAAATGTGCTACAGGACAGAACTTTTGAACTCTGTGATTGATAGATTCATAGTTGTCTTGCATTGGTGATTGGTACAGAAAACTTTTCATATATGTGTCAGTCAAAAATTTCTTTTTGGAGAGTATTAACTTCTGTAGACTAAGCACTTCAAAAAGAAGTGCTCAGTGCAGCCTTTAAAATGGTTTGATAATATTTTCAACAACCCAATCCAGTGTTATTTAAAACCCATTTTAAGGACAAGATCCTGAATATTTATGAATCATATGATGATAGGAAAAGTAACAAATTGATTTATGAGTACTCCTATCTTTTCACAGTCTCTAACAAGAATATAAAATGCTGAGTTTGTGTGTGTGTGTGTGTGTGTGTGTGTGTGTGTGTGTGTTTTCTTCCTCCAATCCACATGATTTAAAGTACTATAAGAATAAAACTCAAAGGCAGGCCAAATTTGGTTTTCTTCCAAAGTGTAGCCTTTAATCTAAGATACATTAGTTAATATTTGTGAGCTTTTGTCTATCTTCAGTTTGATCTTAGTATTCTGAAGTTTTTCAATTAAAAACAAAAAAGCGGAGTAATTGAATAAGCTTTAGAAAATATGTAATCGTTTGCAATTTGTGACCATGGTGGTGTCTACCAATTATACAGCCAAGGAGAATTAACTGAATCCAATATTAAATTAAACCCAATTACACTTGTTTGGGAAATTGTTGACTCTCGTTTTGATTTTTCCAACTAAACTTGGATTGGTAGAAATTTATTTTAGTTTGACAAAAGGAGAGAGAAAATTATGTCCCTAAGATCTTGCTCACTATTCTAAAACGTATCTTATAAATGCTGTTTAACAACATGATTACCCAAGTTAAGTCTGTTTAATCCAAAAGATGTGATAGAATAAAGATGTTGGACTATGGGTGTGGTAGATAATTTGTAAATGTTGTTGAAATATCAAAATATAGTTCTTCCAACTTTCCCATATAATTTTGAAATCATTACATGTTGTTAAAGGAAATGAAAAAATATAGATTTGCTGACATTCTTTCTACCCAATTAGTTTCACTTACACTACTAAGATTCAAATATGCCAGTGGTATTCTGTGGTTTCCCAAAAGTTGCATAAAGACATCATTATCTTTTATTATTAGTCTACATTGGGGCTTCTAGTGAATATATTATTTTTATAAGAATACTTATATTATAAGCAGAGAAAACAAAATTTGCAGAAATATTCCAAATTAAACTGGAGTGAATTTTGTTTATGATGACTGTCAGAAGACATTTTGTTCTCTTCTGACATTGTGAACACTTCAATAGAAAAGTTTAATAATTGCTGCTCAAAACAAGGAAATGAACCCTTTTATGGTATATATCCTATTCAGTTTCATGAAGTGTAGCCTTATATAGGTTGTTTGTAACATCTACAATATATTTTCTTTGTTTAAAAAAGTATTACAACAATACTGACATATACCACCAGTACTACCACACTATAAAATTATTACACTAATATGATTTACACTAGATACAAAGCCAAACTGTTTAGCCTGAAAATAATTTTTTGACAGAAAGATGGCAAACTGCCCATTTTTTTTATCTCAAAAGGCTGTTTCTACAAGATGTTCATATAACCATATCATTTAGCGAAAGTAAAACAAAATTGGTCGCTAGATCTTCTGCATTTAAACAAGTACAGTGTTAGAAAATTTGAAGTGGTTTTATTTATGTAGCACCATTTTTTCAAATGAGAAATCATTTTGTAAGTTGCTCATATTCCTTAGGTAAAGATATTATTGCAAGCACTGTAAATATCAGCAACTGAGTCTTAATGAGAGATTTGTAATCATAATGATAAACATTTGAAAGAAATCTCACTATAGGAAAAAAGAAATAGACAAAGATAATGGTTTATTAGATGTCTCAGTTTATGTCTGAGGAAAATTAAAAATTTAATATAGTGTGGTAATATTGGTGGGATACTTTGGTATATATTGGAATACTTGTTCACACAAAGCATGTTGAATTTCAAACTTCAATGTCAAGGATCAATAATTTAGTAATGATAAAAACCTCTGGAAATTATTTTCCACCAGATTTTTTATTTATTTTTTACTTTTTTATTTTTTGGTTTTTCGAGGCAGGGTTTTTCTGTGTTGCTTTGGAGGCTGTCCTAGAACTCGCTCTGGAGGCCAGGGTGGCCTCAAACTCACAGAGATCCACCTGCCTTTGCCTCCTGAGTGTTGGAATTAAAGGTGGGTGCCACCAACGCCCAGCTCAGATTTTAAAATTTATCATCAAGTTTATTTATGGAGCTTCAAGCATCCTCAAACTAGAACAACAATTTTATAAGTTCCCAAATAATACAATAGCATCTTATTAAATATGGGTCTGATAAATGCAATTTCTTAAAATCCATACAATGCTGTGATAAAGATAAACATATGTGTTTCTGCTAGTCATACCAAATGATTATGGTTTTTGTTTACTCCCTCAGTTCTTTATTGGTCTCAGGAAAAAGCTTAACTAGTAGAGTATGACATAAACTTTGTTTTGAGATTCTAGTGCCTAGGTTGAGAGAAATTTACAACTTCTCTCCCAGACTCTAGATCAGCTGTGAAACCCTTGTGCTACATGAAACTTACTTACATCACATGGGTATGATATCAATCATGTGAAGAGAAAAAGTTCAATGAGTACCAAGGTATCAGGCATGTAAATGAAGAAGCTACCTTGGAAATTAATCATCTAGCCCAGCTGTTTTAGCATATATTTTTTTGACAGAGACGAACTACACTTAGAATCTGACACAGAAGTCATGGAGAAACTCAAATGATTGACAGTGGTCACTAAAATAGAGATACTTTGTTAGTCTATAAAATAGAGATACTATGTTAGTCTATAAAATAGAGATAGTTTGGTAGTCTATTATTAAAAAGAACAAAAATTAGGATGTCTAGAGCATTTTCGATTCCATTTCTTCCTCCAATCATGGAAAAACACTCACATTCTCATTATATAAGAAGGAAATTTTATGGGAAATATTGAGCATGAATTACCACGAAGCTTTAGAAAATATGGTCTAGAATAATTATAAGGAGTTTAAGGGTTACAGTCTGTTTTCAGTTCTGACTGTTCTTAAAGGTAGTTCAATAAACAATATTTTTCAGTAAAAATAAATACTTTTGGTATATAGATTTGGCATCAGTACAGATATGTTGTTGTGTCTCTAGAGGAAAATAAAGATCTCAACTTTCTTTCTGTTATAGTGTAATCCATTAGTCACCCACAAGGTTCTAGAAATTTACATACATTTTTGCTGACATAGTGATGACAGTTTGGTTGTTGCTAAATTGTGTTCACATTATAAAACTGAGAGAAGATTAATCTTAACTGAATAACCTCACACTGTACGATGATAAACACATTCTTAACAAAGTAGTCAGAAAACTACTGCTCCTGCATACAAGCTTATGCAGCTAAAGCTGTCTGGGATAATGCGCAAAATATAAAGAGAAAAAGAATATATACCAATAATGTGCAAATCCAATGCTTTCCTCATTTCTGTTTATTTTCTTTCTCTGAAGGTAAATTCAGCTTTATATTTAAGAAATAAACCTTTACTATACCAATGTTAATAATTTGTCAACAGATTAAAAGAAAAACATTTAATATTTTCCAAGAACAATGCATTGCAATTTATACTGCTGTTTTAATAACAGAATATTAAACATCGTAGGGGTGTATACCTTACTTGAAATGTTTTGGTGGTAGGTAAAGTCTTCCTTACACACTACTTTTATTACAGCACACAAATGCATATCGTGTATAATGTAGAAGTTTCTAGAAGATTTGAAAGGCTATAAACAAATTATAACTCAAAAGGTTGAGATCAGGCATCTAATTTTGATTAAAGGTGAATCTGAAAATGTACCAAATGGATGGGGATATTTTTTCTTGGAAGTTTTCTAATCTCAAAAGCTAACCATAGAGAATTATGTAGAAAGTAGACTCACAAACTTACTTTGTGTATGTATGCTAAAGATTAAAAAAAGTAAAAAGACCTGAGGACCTATGGTGTATCAGAAAATTTTGGATCAGTAGAACAGTTAAAGTAAATTAAATTACTTCAGATGTTTCAATAAACACTTAATACTTCTTCAGATGAGTGTGATCTGGTATGAAAGATTATTTTCTATCTTTTCTAGTCTCATCTAAAATTTATTTTGTTTTTACAGTCTGTTTCAATTCATAATTCTTGACCATGTTATGTACTACCGGATCAAACTGTCTCTGTGTATAATGAGTGTTAATCTTCATCAGAAATCAATTTCCCTAGCTAGGCTTAGTGCACTTGAATCCCAGCACTTGGGAGGCAGAAGCATGCACATGTCTCCCAGTTTGAGGGCAGCCTAGTCTACAGAGCAAGATCCAGGACAGCCAGAGCTACGCAGAGAAATCTAGTCTCAAAAATAACAAGAAGCAAAAAACAACAACAAAAAGAAACCAATTTCCCCACCATATCAATTTCTACTGAATGTTATATTGGGTCTCCTAAGAGATCATTGGAAAAAGTTTTAAAAAGAAGAAAGCAGAAAATAAAATTAATGACATACAGGAGTAGAAGGTAAAAGTTAAAAAAAACACTAGTTGATCTCCGAATTATGAAATTTCTGTTCAACAGAAATGAATATTTTTGAGGCAATTTCATTATCTAAGTACATTCATTTTGTTTTTACTTACTGTCAAATATTGTGTTACGTCCTGGAGATACAGAATTGAATAAACTGAGGTTTTTGGTATTAAGAGGTTCTCAGTTTAGTAGGTGTCTTTGTTAGGGTTTCTATTACTATAAAGGTAAACCTTAACCATGGCAACTCTTTTAAAGGAAGACATTTAACTGAGTAGGATTGCTTACAGTTTCAGAAGTTCTGTCCATTATTGTCATGACAGGAAGCATGGCGGCATTCAGGTAGACATGGTATTAGCTACATCTCGATCAGAAAGCAACAAAAAGTGGACTGAACTACTGGGCATGACTTGAGTATAAAGACCTCAAAGCCCACCCCCAAAGTGACATACTTCGTCCAAAAAGGCCATACCTACTCCAACAAAGCCACACTCCCTAATTATGTCACTCCCTATGAGCTTATAGGGGGTCAATTACATTCAAACTACCACAGTAGAGAAGGCAGGTGGATAAGCAGAATTTCAGTGTAATGTGAGAACACTTAAAACTGAAATTGAAATAATGAGAGTAACTGTTCTTGTGGTAGAATCTAACACATTAAAGGTGTTCACTTAATACCCTTACATAGATCTGTAATCTCAAGTCAAGCACTAGATTCATTAGAAATAATTAAAAGTTGCCAAAAGTGAAATCTTTTAAAACTACTGCTTGTCCAGTATTGACTTCAATATGGCAAATATTACAAATGGGCTGATAGCAACTGATAGGTGGCTCAATGGATAAGGTATTTGCCATACAGTTATGAATGAAGACTTGAATTCTGATCCCTAGCATCCAAATAAACACCAAATGTAATAGCACATATCTGTAACCCTATTGTTGGTTTGGGGAATTGGGGACATACATATACAGTCATATATTCTGAAGTTCATTGGTTAGCCATTCTAGCCCAACCTACAAAATCTGGGTTCAATGAAAGACACTGTCTCAGAAAGTAAGGTGGAGAGTGATAAAAAAGATACCTGAAGGTGACCTTTGGCTACTACACATGCATGCATAAGTGAGTTCAGCCACACTAAGTGCATCTGTGCACACACACATACACAGACACACAATACCCCAATGGGGGAAAATCTATTTATTACACACTTAAGTCAGTTTAGCATGGGGAAAATCTATTTATTACACAGTTGAGTTAGTTTAGCTTATCAAAATTATTCAATTCTTTCTAAAGATCCCAGAGAATAATCAAACCAAGAAGAGGTCATCTAATTATTCTAAAACAATGAAACAAGAATTCTTATTGTGAAAAGCAATACATGATTATTTCATTAAACTATGTCATTTGGTATTTTCATGATGGATATTATATGGGAATAAAATATTCATTATGATGATCATGATGGTGATGATGATGATAATGATTACTCCAATGTTAAAGGTGAAGGTGAGTCTTGCATATGCTAGACAAATTTTTTTACCACTGAGTTATGTCCCCACCCCTACATTTTGGAGATAGATTCACACTATCTAAATCAAGGTGACACTGAACTCTCAGGAGTCCAAACTGGGTCTGAAAATGTTCTTCCTCTCTCTGCCTCCTGAGTGCTTGAATTATAGGTGTGGACTTCTTTTTTTCTTTCAAAATATATTAGTAGCACCAAATATCTGTAAACCACTCCTGATATATCTGAGTCATGTCTTAAAAAGAGATCTGTTAATAAGGGAGAAAAAATTTCCAGTGCTTATTAGATGCCTATATTTATAAAGTATAAAAGATAATTAAGGACATTATCTAAATGATGCTAAGATACCCTTCTGCCTCAACTGTGACAATACTTAAGGGTAGTTCAAATGCGAATGAGCTAGACACTTCCTTCAGGTTTCTAGACATGTAACTGATGTATAATATTAAGCCATGTGAATTCATTTATATTTATATAAAATTATGTACACTATTCAAGTTTTAAGGGAGTATTTATGTGTTTTTACCTAGTTCATGGTATAGAATTATATTGAAAAGCATCCATTAATCACTGAATGTCATAGATTAGAATCTAGAACTACTAAAATATACTGCAGATTTGATGCTATTGTTGTTTATATAGATATAATAGCCTTTGGGGGAATAATGTCTGCTCTCAAAGGACACATGCTCATTTAAAAATCCCAATAGTAGAAGGTTCTTTGTTTTAATTTATTTTTGTCTCTTGCTCATTCTTCCTGTGCAAATGATTTTTGACAATGGGTTATAGAGCTTTCCAGTAATTTAACCATACAGTCTTACAGTCACCTTTGCTGTATTATCTTGCAATTCATAGCCAATTTTTAGATATATCTACGGTTTCCCGAATAGTTTACTACTTGGAAAAGAATTTGAGCTTTGGTGGAAAGCCAAAATGCCATTCTTTCAATGATTTTTATCTTCTTACTAAATCAAATCATAGTGGGTACTCACATAATTTCCACAAAGATAGTTATTTACCTTCTGTCAAAAAAGATCTATTGAAAAAAAGGAGAACAAAGTTGTGCTTTCCAGGATGATGGAGCAACATGCTTGACATTAATAGACACTATGGGTAAATTGTAAGTTGCCAGTTTGGCCTTATTACTTTCTAACTTGGAAAAATTTGTAGTTACACAGAGCCTATTTTCATCATGTAAACAATGAGCTATAGACATTTCTCCAAAAAAAGCATACAAACAGACTGATAACTGGGAAACCAGCATAGGACCAATCCAGACTCCCTGAATGTGAGTGTCAGTTAGGAGGCCTGGATGGTCTACAGCGCCTCAGGTAGTGTTTCAGTAATTATCTCTTGTACATGAATGGACTTTTAGAGCCCATTCCACATAGAGGGATACTCTCTCAGCCTGGATGCACAGGGGTGAGCCTAGGCCCTGCTCCAAATGATGTGACAGACTTTGATGATCCCCCATGGAAGACCCCACCCTCCCTGAGTAGCAGAAGGGGGATGGGATGGGTGGTCATTGGGGGGCATAGGGGGATAAGAGGGAGAGGCACTGGGATTGACATGTAAAACAAGATTGTTTCTAATTTAAATAAAGAGCATACAAACAGCCAATAAATATATTTAAATATGTGTAATATAATTAATAATCAACAATGCATAAATCAAAACTACATCAATACATCTGGGAGATAATTGTCACCAAATATGTTTTGATATAGTTTTGGGAGTAAGGCTAATGTATATTTAAATTTTGCATATGTGTATAAGACACTTCATTTCCACTAACAGGAAGAGCTCTGGCCCACTGAGGGCCTATATCAGACTGTTTAATAGGTTTTCATTAGTTGCAGATGTGTTTATAGTATATCCATTGCTATAATGGTAATTTTCAATTTATAGCCAAGATGTTTATTTACATTTAACTTGTTGAGATGTCAACCTTAGTGTATCTTGAGGCTTACTTTGATGATGAGTTAGTACTACACAAGAAGTGTGAGTATGGCTTGGTATGGTGATACAGACCAGAGAAGGAATCACTTTCCAAAGCCCTGCTTTTCTCAATTGTGGAATAATAAAAGTACTCCAGAAGGAAAGAGGCTCATGCTAAATAAGAGAATCAAAGTAGGGGAAGGGTGAGCTTTAATAACACCTCATATTTACACAGCGTGTTTCTCCAAGGAATGCAAGACTTTTCAGGCACCATTTAATTAATTTCATTATAGTTTGGCAAAGTAGGATGAGTACAAGATAACATTAACCATTGACATGTGCAATGATTAATATCTTTTATAATACCCACAGGCAGTTTAGCTGAACATATACAAGAGGGATCAGCTGCATCACTAACAAATCACTGATTATTAGCCTGATCCTTATGAGTTTTCAAGGCTCATTATTACCCTGCTATTATATGTGTATGATTGTATTATGAAGTTTATTTACTCAATTCTCGCCGTGCTACTTCCATTATCAAGCAAGTAGTTTATTAACCTAAAAACATCTGTTCTCAGAAGTGTTTATTTTGTTTATTACAAATGCTCACTTGTAAACTTTCCACACCAGTTCTCAATACGTCTATTTATTTTTTGTTCCCCATCTTTAGTCCTGAGACTTCAGCTTTTACAACCTTCTGACATATAAAGAACTCTTGAAATGGAAGGTAAATGACAGCAAGTAAGGCACTAATAGCAGTGGGACAAGGTTATAGTTTGCAGAACAGGAGATTCGACTTCCCTGGAATGTACAAAATTAGCTGAGAGTTAAGTTTTCATTTGTCAAGGGCAAGACCATGGCTACATTATTCCATGAAGCTCTGGTCTCTACTTAACTCTCTGTTTGACTTTCATTGTGTCTGTATATGCTGATAAAGAATTCTATTAGTTATTGTCCAGCTGTCTTTTTCAAGGGTATTATTTTAGTTTATGTAATCTACTCTGCATAGTGTTTCAACTCCACCCACTGGTTTTAATTCTGAACAGAAGGAAAGAGTAAAATTTTTCTTATTCCATGGGGCTTTCAACACACTCAATTAAAAACGTAATATATATGTATATATATCCAAATATTACAATAACTAAGAAAACAAAGATAATTCAAAGTAAAATGCTTCAGTTTTCTCACCCTCTATTTCAAAATATCACCTTATATTTGTATTTCTCTCCATCTAAAGGAAGAGGAGTAGTCACTTCTTTCAAGATTGAAACTGTCTACCTGTGCTCTAGTTTCGATCAATCTCATATCCCTTTCTACAACTGTACTTTCAAGCTAGGCTCCTCAGTAGTTATACTAATGATATCCCTTAGTAAATAAATGAGACAGTTTAGATGACAGTGGGGTTTTAAATGAGTATTATCTGACAGGCTTCAAGTTGTTGGTGCTGTTTGGGTAGATTTAGTAGGTGTTGCCCTGCTAGAGGAAATATGTCACTGAAGGTAAGCTTTTAGAGCTCAGATCCTCAGCACCATGTACTCAATTTGCTCTCTCTGCTTTCTGGTCAAGGTTCAGGATGGGAGCTCTTATCATTGAATTATCACTGCCATGTCCATTGCTTGCTGTCACTATGGACTCTTATCCTTCTGTAACCATAAGTCTTGGTTGTGGAATTTTATTCCACCAATCGTAAAGTAACTTATACAAAGATTAATGGATTTGACAAAGTAATTGGCTGTATAGCAGAATAAAAACCATGTATTTTTTCCTACTGAGAATGAATTACATACATACATTTTATATATATGTAATCTTAACTTGCCAACTTCTGTTAATATTCTACATGTTTTGTAAGATACTAGCATATAATGCTCTGTCCTTTCTTGCTTGTCACCATTCATGTGCTTGAAACATTCATTATACATGGAACATCTGAATAATTAGGTCACCCTCATTCCTTATGCAACTGAAATGTAACTTCATTTCTTATATCTTACTAACATTTTAATTATGCTATTCTATAACTTTTTCTAATTCTTTTTACTCTTTGGAGTTTTCATATACCTTTTTTTGCAACATTGAGGTGCCTTACAAACAATAGTCATTCGTCTTTAAGTAATACTTGCTTTTTCTTTCAACTCCCTTTTTGTATATCTTAGTTGTAAACATAGTAATCATTATCTCTTTCTGATATCTCTTCCTGTACATCTAATATTCTGATTGTGTGTGGAGGATTCCAAGGAGATTAATTTCTGTCTTATGTTACTGAATGTAAATGGAATAAGCAGCCTTTATATGCTTAGGGTCCTAATGTATTACAGACTGATACAAGAAAGATAAATACGTTACACATTCTTGAGTAAAAGCTGGAAAAGTTATAACTGGAAAAATGATAAGCACATGCGCAGATAAGACAAAACCCACAGAATGCTAAAAGTTTTGAAAGGCCTTAAAAATTTCTAGTTAGGCTGGGTAATGAAGATCTTTCTTTATATCGAGTCTGTGAACATTGTGTACTCCAACACAATGTTATGAGCACATAAGCAAACAGAATCATATGACTCATCAAACTAACTAAATAAACCTCTATAAGCTGGATCTAAATAAATGGACATATATGATTTACATGGAAAAGAATTAAAAAATAATCACAGAGATACTGAATGAACACATCCAACAGTTGTGTTTACTGAGAATGAGAGTGAGTGCAGGTTTGCATTATCAAACAGCAAGAGGCAATAGAAGGAAAATCAGTCAAAATTGAATAAAATAACAGTAGTCAACACTTTCCATGGGTAATCACCTCTGATCAGAATATAAGCATATGATAAATTAGAGGTTTTCAGGCCTACACTCCAAAGTAATATAGCTTAATAGTGCAATTGGTCTATTTTAGGTTGTGATTGTTTTGAAACTTCATATTTATTTCTGTAGTTACTATACTCATTTACATTCCCACCAGCAGCATATACAGTTTCCTTTACCCCATATCCTAGCATAGATGGAAAATGATGTTATGTATAGCAATCAACGGAAAACAAGGCCAATGCTGTGTGTTAGAGAAAATATATTTTAACTCAGAAAATGTCATTGACCCAAGGAAGGATATTATGTAATAGTAAAATATTTCTCCAGCCTTATATGATAGTATGACTACATATGAACCCAACTTCCAAACAACAAAACATACTAGTGAAACTGTGGGAGAATTCAGGTACATTTTCAATAAGCAGAGAATATTGAGCCTGAGTGTCTGCAAGTAAACTTTCCCTCAGTTTCACCTTGCCTTTCACTTCCCATCTGTGTGCACATTTAAATCAAGTGTGAGTCTCTTATGGCCAGGATGTATTGGTATCTATTTTTATTTTCACACATTATGTGGTTCTGGGGATTTAATCCAGGGCCTTACATGAGCTGAGCAAAATTTCTACTTAAGAACTTTATTGATAACACGCTATGTATTTTTTCTAAACCCATTCAACTGTTCTATATACTTAAAGAAGTTTAAGCAACCTTAAAAATTTAATTAACTTTTTGGTAGTCTTCAAAATAATGGGTTTCATTATGACATTTGGAAACATGTATACCATTATACTTGGTTGATACTTGTTCTCTATGCTCGCTTGTTTCCTTTATCTCCCTTGCTGATCCCTTTCTACCCTCCAGATATCATTTTCCTTCTTCTTCTTCTTCTTCTTCTTCTTCTTCTTCTTCTTCTTCTTCTTCTTCTTCTTCTTCTTCTTCTTCTTCTTCTTCTTCTTCTTCTTCTTCTTCTTCTTCTTCTTCTTCTTCTTCCTCTTCTTCTTTCTCTTCTTCTTTCTCTTCTTCTTCTTCTTCTTCTTCTTCTTCTTCTTCTTCTTCTTCTTCTTCTTCTTCTTCTTCTTCTTCTTCTTCTTCTTCTTCTTCTTCTTCTTCTTCTTCTTCTTCTTCTTCTTCTTCTTCTTCTTCTTCTTCTTCTTCTTCTTCTCCTCCTCCTCCTCCTCCTCCTCCTCCTCCTCCTTCTGTTTTCTCCTCTCTCTCTGTCTCTCTGTCTCTGTCTCTCTGTATCTCTGTCTCTGTCTCTGTCTCTGTCTCTGTCTCTGTCTCTGTCTCTCTCTCTCTCTCTCTCTCACACACACACACACACACACACACTAAGAGAACTTAATGCAATAACCAAAATGTTCCAGAATGGTATATTTAAAGAGCTTTCTGCACAATTCTGAAATCCAACAGATATACATTCTTTTAAAAATACATCTAGAACATTTCCCAGGGTTTATCACATGATATATCCTAAGACAACTATTTACACATGTAAGAAATCTCAAATTATACTAAGTAGCTTTCCTTTCCATAATGGAATAAAACTAGAAATTGAAATATTTGAAGCAAAGATAAAATTCATATGTGTAAATTAAAGAATGCCTTTGGACAATGAATGGGTTAACAAAGAAATAAAATGTTTGAGAGAGCAGATATCATCTTGAGACAAAAAAGAGATGAACATATGACATATTAAAAATCTATGATATATGATGAGCATAATTCTAAGAGTTGTAGTTTTGTGTTAAATAAGAAAGTCCCATAAAAGGCCGGGCGGTGGTGGCGCACGCCTTTAATCCCAGCACTTGGGAGGCAGAGGCAGGCGGATCTCTGTGAGTTCGAGGCCGGGCTGGACCGACAGCCTCAAAAACAATACAGAGAAACCCTGTCTCGTAAAAACAAAAAAAAAAGTCCCATAAAGACAAGTATCACATATTTTCTGTCATATGTAAAATCAGGGGCTAGGGGCATGTGAATGACAAATAGGTACTATTACTAAAAAGGAGAATTGGAAGAATGACTGACAAAAGTTAGTAGAGTAGGCTAATATGACTAAATAATGTACATTATTGAAATATCATGAAATCCCTTTGTGTAGTTAATACATTAATAAAAAAGAAGTTTATACTTGTTAGTAACCCCATTAAACAAGAATATATATTTCAAAGTAACAACCTAGCTTTATACTTCAAAATAGCAAATCAAATTTAATGCCCAAATTTAGAAAAGGAGGAAGATGGAAAGGGAATAATTAAAATAGAGAATAAAGGACAAAATAGAAAAAAAAACAATGAAACTAGGAGCTACTTCTTTTTTAAGACACTGACGAAACTAACAAGGTCTTAGTCATTTAAGAGGAAGGCAGCATTATAGCTATAAGTCAGATGTATAACTCTTGCCTAGGATGCAAATCTGACATCCCTGGATTCAATTCTTAGTATGGAAGAATAGACTCAAATAAATAAAATCAGAAATTAAAACATAGAAATAACTAGTGATACAATATTGTGTTACTTCTATGGTTTGAAAATCGCAGAGGCAATGATTTGAATAAATTCAAGGTAACGGGTAAATTCCTAGAATCATAAGCAAGGAAGCTAAATCATAAAGAAAGTTTGAACAAATAATAATGAATGTGACTACTGTATAAGTAATAAAAAGTTTCAAAACCAAGAAGATCCCAGGAGCACATGGTATTAAAGGATAATTCTAGCGAACATTTGCAGAATTATTAACAATCATCAATATTTCTAGAACATTTAAATGGAGGAGACACTTTCAAACACATTCTACTAGACCAGTATTACCCAACTAACAAAACCAGACAAAAATATTACTAGAAAACTATGGGCTAATCAATACTCTTAAAGAGCATAAATGCAGAAATTTATAATAAAATACCAGCAACCTGAATTCAATTGCATGTTAAAAGGATTATGCACCATGACCAAGTTGGATTTACCCTGGAATGTACAGATGGTTCACCATATGAAAATTGCATAAGCATCTTAATAGCTGTGGGTGAAACTTTTGAAAAATCTCAACAACCTTTCATGATAAAAACATATGGAGCAAATTAGAAATGGAAAGAAATTACTTGAACAGGATAAAGGTCATATATGAAAAACTCATAGTGAAAATTATACACTGAATGTTGAAAACTGCAAGTTCTTCCTATATGATGAACAAGGAATGGGATAAAGATTCTCACTTTGATATTTCTCCTAAACCTAGTTGGTGCATGAAGTCTTAACCATAACACCCAAGCAAAATAAATAAATAAATAAATACATACATACATACATACATAAAATAAAAGATACCTCAAGCCAGAAAAAATTTTTTACAAGTATCTTTGTTCTCAGATGATACGGCCTCCTCAGTAGAAGAAAATTTAATATTTCAAAAAAAGTTATATCACGTAAACTAAATAATACATCAGGACATGTAGTAAGTACAGCATGAGCATGTGTGCTTTCACAGACTAACAGTGAGCAATCTACAAAGCCGACTAAGAAATTCCCATTTGATTCCCTCTTCCCCCTATTCTACCCCCACTCCCTCAACTTCCTGTTCCCCCATGACCAACTCTCTTCCTCTTCACCCCCTCTCTTCTTCCCAGGTCCCACTCCCCCCCACCCCTCGCCGTGTTCCCCATCCATTCAGGGGATCTTATCTCCATCCTCTTCTCTTGGGTACTATGCATATATGCATATCTTTTAGGTTCTTTCCTGTTTCCCAGACTCTCTATCAGTGGAAGTGCAGACTGGCACTATCCTGATCTATGTCTAAAATCCATATATGAGTGAGTACATACCATGTTTGTCTTTTTGCGACTGGGTTACCTCACTCAGGATGGTTTCTTCCAGTGCTATCCATTTCCCTGCGAATTTCAAGATTCCATTGTTTTTTTCTGCTGAGTAATACTCCATTGTGTAAATGTACCACATTTTCTCTATCCACTGTCCAGTTGAGGGGCATCTAGGTTGCTTCCAGGTCTATTTCCCTTTCCTAGGGAGATTTGTCTTCCCCAGCCTCCTTACTTATACTTACCCTAACCTCTGTGGCCTTATGGAGTATAAGTTGGTTATTACTGACTTAATTTCTAATAGCCTCATATAGGCAAATACATACCATGTTTGTCATTCTGGGTTGTATTGTCTCACCCAGCATGGTATTTTTTAGTTCCATTAATTACAAATTTCATTCTTTTTTTTACCATCTGAGTAATACTTCATTGTGTAAATGTACCCTTACTATATACCTAAAATCTATGGTTCTGTCGACTGTAGTTTATCATTTCTTTAAAGGCATATGCGTATAAGGGAATGCATGCTATATTTAATCTTTCTGAGTCTGATGTTATCTCACTCAGGATGATTTCTTTTTCTATTTCCATCCATTTGCCTACAAATTTCATTATGTCTTTTTTAAAAACATATGAGTAATATTCCATTGTGTGATTGTATCACATTTTCTTTATCCATTTGTTGAGGAACAATTAGGTTGTTTTCAATTTCTGGCTATTATGAATAGAGCAGCAATTAACATGGTTGAGAATGTGTTCTTGTGGTAGCATGAAGCATCCTTTGGGTATATGCCTAGGAGTGGCATAGCTGGGTCTTGAGGTAGATCAATTTCCAACTTTGTGAGGAACTGCCATTTTGATTTCCAAATTGACTGTGCAAGTCTGCACTCCTACCAGCAGTGGAGGAGTGTTCCCCTTGTTCCACATCCTCACCAGCATAAGCTGTCACTTGTGTTATTGATCTTAGCCATTCTGGCAGATGTGAGACAAAATCTCAAAATAGTTTTGATTTGCATTTCTCTGATGATTAAAGATGTTCAACATTTAAATATTTATCAGCTATTTGAGTTTTCTCATTTGAGAATTCTCTGTTTAGATTTTTATTTGGTTTGTTTTCTTGATATCTAGCTTTTTTGAGTTCTTTATACAGTTTGGATATTAATCCTCTATCAGATATACACTTGGTAAAAATCTTTTCCCATTCCATAGGTTGACATATTGTTCCAACAACAGTGCTTCTTTAGAATGTTCTACATCAATCATTGCTTCAACAGCTTCAAATTTAGCTCCATTACTGATTGCAGGAACAAGTGTTGTAATAAATTCAAAGTAGTCTCTTTGCCTCCAATTCTATGGGATTATCACTGCATAGCAAAATAAAATTGTGAATTGTATCATCTCTCTCTAGCTTAATACCATCAGTGATTTTCTTTTACTTTTCTTATTTATTCAACTCCTACACAATACATCCCAACCCCTCATTCTTCCCAGTTCACTCTTTGCACTTAACTAGCATAGAAAAATAGTAATTCCTTCTCTTGATCAGAGGCTACCAACTACTTTAATTCCATTCTCTTCTGAAACCCAATATCCAGTTACAGCTGACTGCTTGCTTGTGTTCATGTGGTAACTCGTCCCCTCCTCTCAAAGCCAGCCTCCAGCTTACCATCAATTCCCAAAGATACCTTCCATCATCATTGATCCACAGTCACAGAAATTACTTAGTCCTCATTTTACCAATATTCTTACTGGATCTTTTTATTCTTCTGTCCTAGCATGTTTGGCTTTTAGTTTTATTTATTGGTATATCTGTCTTCCTTTAATAGACTGTGACCTTTACAATTAGTGACTTTGGTTAACTCATTCCTAGCAGTAAGCACAGTGTCAAAAGCTCAGTAACTTGGGTTTCATTTATGTATAAATCCACAGACATGTGTGTGAGTAAATGCACAAATAGACTAATTAATGAGAATCCCAGGTAAGATGTCTGCTTTTCTGTAATAACTGAAAATGTCTAACAGCATCCCTCTCTGCAAATGTCTCATTAATTTCTTTCAAATTTTCAAAATACAACTTTAGAAATATTGTATTTGTAGCTTTCAAGAAGTGTAGTATGGTTAAAGATGTATTTTTGTTGATAGAGTCTTGGCCAGATATTCATGAAGGCCAGGGTTTCAACCCCAGCATTGATTGTGCACATTGGGCATGGTAACACATACCCATGATCACAACACTCAACTTTGGCAAAGTAGGAAAGAAAGTTGAAGTTTAAGGTAATCTTTGCCTACATAGTTCATTGTCTAAATAAATTAAGAAAAGGAAAAAATATCATATTTAGATAGGAAGAAACCTTGGTGGTTTCATTGGTAGGGGTGATCATAGTTAATATTTAAAAAACAAAGACCACAATGTCTTAACAAGGAAAAATATGTGCTTCTTGATAATATTCAGCATTAAAATAACTTTCCATGCTGTTCAAGCTTTTTCCACCATCCCCACATGATATTTCAAAATCTCCTCCTGGAATTCCTACACTTATCTAGCCAAGTAAACAGGAATGTGCAGGGTTTCAGTAGCCTTAAATAACAGCATAGAAAGTCATGTATATATAGTGCTTCCAACATCTTCTCGTCCAGAGTTTAGCATTCCAATGGAATTCCAATCAAAGTTACACAGTAAGAACTACTTACAGACACTATTACTCAGATAGTCTGAAAGAGACTGAGAGCAGCCAAATCCCTGCCTCCCAGAAATAAGAAGATATCAGCCAAACTGTGTGGTAGAGGCTCAGACCATCTCAGCTGCCTGCAAGAGACACTCTCTGTCCTGTTGAGTTTCCTGTAGGTTTCCTGTGATCCCGGTTTTGAGTTTTGAGAGCTGCTAGAGTGAGCTTTGGTGATGTAGCTATCTGTGAATAATTTTTGTTCCTTTAAATTACTCCCCCCCATTCCTCTTAGTAACTCCAATAAAACTCACTGGTTCACAAAAAGAAAAAAAGCTTCAGAATGCAGAGGAGCACAGGGATTTAGATGAGTTTTGATTGTAATGAGGCTATGTAGAATTTCCTCTGGGAGCATTCCTAAGATTGTTATCTGGAACAAAGAGTCCTGTAACATCAAAACTTTACTCTTTCTAGAGAGAAGTCTGTTTTCTTACTGTACAACTTTTCACTGAAAAGTTTTTCCTTATGTTGTACTGTAATCTTTTCTTCCACTTAGTCGTTCCTCTATCTGAATAAACTATCAGGGTCATGAACATTATATATATATGTATATATATATATGTGTGTGTGTGTGTGCGTGTGAATTCTTAAAGGAACCTTACAGTATTATGTCTTTCCTTTTCTGGATATAGTCTAACTAAGAATGTCGGTGTAATTCTTAAAATATGCATCCATAGACCAGAGACACATAATTCCTTTACAGCATAAGACAACTGACTTCCTATATTGCAGCCACTGTGTAAAATGAGATCATCCATCTGCAAGCACTTTTACAGTATAAAGCAGCACATTCATAGAAGATATCATTATCCTTATAAATGTAGCTTGAAATTGTGTGAGCTTATTCAGCAGCCACATCACACTGTTGGCTAGTCCTTTAAACTTGTGGTTAGATAAACTCCCCAACCCTTTTCACAGGAGTTACTATGTGGAAGAGCCCATAATCATTTGTTCTGTGGTCAATGATAAATAAATCATTCACTTTTTTGTCTTGAAGAAAAAAGAAGACTAATAGTGTCTAGATATGAGGGAAAAATATCAGGTTGAAGTTCTTTGCAAGTTGTAGATCTCATCAACCAACACAAACCACTTAAACCAAAATTGATGTTTTTTTAGTGTAAATTCAGTTAACTAAGCATATTTTCTTCTCTGCATCACACTAAATACTTGATTTTTATCCACTTGTGGCATTGGAGTGGGGACAGCTTTAAAACTTTTGATTTCTTCTTTAGTAGTTAATGGTTTTGTTTTCATTAACCAGTCTCTATGGACAAGAACTGGGTTCTTTTTTCCAAGAATTATGAAAGCCATTTAAACAATTTAAGATATATAGAAGTATAGAAACTTCAGATAATAGCCAGCTTGAGATTGCAAGATTGATACAGTTATGTAGAAATATGAAAAAATATATCTTTTCTACCATATTTTTGTCCTCTCTAGAAACATTTTGGATCATTTACTTCTTAAGCCCACTGATCAGGTCCCATCTGCTAAATCCAGGATTAGTAGACCATAATGAAAGGATCAGGATTTTTTTTAATTGCAGTCACTTTAATTGCTTAGTCTATTTGTTCTCTTCCATGGGGAATTGTTGATGGCATTTTCAAATATTGAGCTTTTGAAAAACTTCCCAATTAATTAATTGTATTACTTCAATCAGGCAAAGGCTACTACATTACACAATGTTTTATTAACTCCCTTTGGTCTTAGCAGGCTAGAATTTCCAGGATTCTATGTAAGAGAAAAAGAGACCATCTTCCTTCCTGGATAATGAAAAGTACCCAGCAGTTTTTGCTGGGTCTAGGTCTAACGTCTCTTTAGATAGTCAGTAGAGGAAGACAGTGCTGTGTCATCCGTAGGCATATCCTATGGAGTTGGACTGGTTGCCTTTTACTCTCTTATGACCTCCATTACTATATGTGCCAGCTTCCTAGGGCTGCTCTCAAAAGGGCTACAAGCTGAGTAGCCAAAAGTGATATAACCATATTGTATCCCACTTCCTGAGACCAGATGTCTAAAATCACTCTCTTAGTAGTGTTGGTTTATTTTGAAGGTACCAAAGGAGAAAGAAGGTACCAAAATTTTCTCCAGACTTTGGTAGTTTCTGGCAATCTGTCATCATATGGTTTTCTGTATTTCTGTGTGTAGTGTTTTTGTCTGTAAATTTTCATCTTCTAATGGTTCAGTGGATTCTAGGCTTCATTTTATTACAACTCAGTGTCATTCAAACCCTGAAAAGACCATTTTTCCAAAAAGGGTTATATTCACAAGTATTATGATTAAGCATACAACTTGTGAAGGATATACAGTTCCATCCACAATGTCAATGCCTACTTACATTTAAACTCAAAGGACAGTTAGCAGCAGGGTGAAATATAAAAGATTTATTTACAGAAAAGGTTGACAAACCAAAATCTGAGCACATGAGAGCCTGCACACTTGAATTTCCATGTGATTTGTATTGTTGGAGAAACACAGGAGTAGACAAACACAGGCAGGTCTTGAGCAGCTCTTAAGAGGGACATTTTCTGTACAATTGAACTTTAACCTCAAGGCTGAATCTACAAGTCCTGTGTTCCAAGTCCAAGAGTAGAAATCCCTGTATACATATGAAGAACCTTTCAAAACTGGGATTCATTTCAAGTACTGTTTTTTTTTTCCTCCGGTTTCCTGGGGACATACGGGATTACTAATTTTAGCTATCTCCCATGACAGAAATATTTCCTTAACACCTGTAAAATTGTAAGATCCAATGTATTTCTACAATCTGTATTTATAGATAAATACCAAATTATACTTAGGAAAAATTGAATGAAATCTTTTGTTTACCACAACATGGAGGAGAGCAAATGCTGAGCACTGTAACAATAGAAGTATATGTAAAAATCACAGAAGTGTTATCATAACCCGGTGTTACTTGAGTTATTCTCCTTAGTTAACCAGACCATCCTCCCAAAAGCTTGAGGGGAAGGAGTGTGTTTGGGAAAGTAATGGAAAACAACCAGCATTATTCTATTGTTTGCTTATAAGCATATTGCTACTGATAATTATTAATTGAGTTCTGAGATTCTTGCTATATAGGCATGGCGCCATCTGGATTTTATTAGTCCTAACATATGATGCAACTTGTGTTGTTTTCTAGTACTCCATACATGCCAATGAAGATGCCCTGTGTCTTCCTAGAGGCAAACATTGAATTCAGCTTATCAAGAAGTACTGAATAATCAACATATTGCTATTATGTGCCAGTTATTAGGTGCAACATTCATATTAGCATCCCTAGGTTGTTAGTGCTGGTATAGTGATATGGGATGATTTAATCCTTTATCTGTTTAGAGTTGTGAAATAACTTCTCATACTCCCTTCCCTGCCTAAAGAACATCTTTTATGCCACTAAACATGACCTTTGTAACAGTACTGTAATTTGCATAAATTTAAATAACAATCTATACAATATATGATTTAAGCAACAGTTTACTAGATTGAAGTCATGCAACAAAGAATTATTGAGCTCTAATTAGGAAACAAACACTTTAAATAAGGCATTTTTTAAATGTGGCTGTTACTGTCTCAGCAGAGGAGAGAGTAAGTAAATTAGCTTATTATTTTACATCAATATAATATTACAAATTGTTATTAAATATTTTAAGTAGAAAGAATAAAGAATATCTACCTGTGGATGGGTCAAGATGCATAAACTTTAAGAAGAAATAAGAAATATATGAAAAAGGAGGAGAAATGTGTTTCATGATTGGAATAGCATATATTAAGTTCTTACAGAAGCAGAAAAGTTCAGCTATTTTTGCAAAACTTGAGTCTAGTATAGCTAGAACATTAGAATTTGCAGTGATACAGATAAGGGTGTCATACAGCAAGGTCAGGGAGCTGAATTGTGATTAAATCATGCAGAATCTCAAAGAAGCACTCCTTCCAAAGACAGTTGAGATTGCTACTTACATACACCTGTATTTTTTAATTTTATTTTTTATTCATTTTACACACCAACCACAGTTCCCCCTCCCTCCTGTCCTTCCATTCCTCCCACTTTCCCCAACTATCCCCATACTCTTCTCAGAAAGGGTAAGCCCTCCCATGGGGAGTCAACAAAACCTGGCACGTTCAGTTGAGACAGGACCATGCCCCTACACCCTGCATTCAAGTCTGAGCAAGGTATCCCACCATAGGGAATTGACTTCACTGGAAATTCTGGAACTTTGATGCTCACCTTACACAGACACAATTTAAGTGACTTCTGTATCTACATCCAACATATATTTTATTACTATCCACTTTTTTTTAAGTGAAGGTCTATTTAACTGAATGTTTTTCTGCTAAGACAGAAGATGCCACTTCTCTAGAAGGCTAGGCTTTGAATAGGCCCAGCATTTGCCTCAGTCTATTGGGTAAAGTAAGTTACAAGTACAGCACAGACTTAAAGGGAGGAAAAATTGCCCCTACCTTTCAAAAGAAGGAATTACATTCATACAGTGGTTGGTAACAACCTTTGCAAAACAATCTATTATGGAATAGTTTACAAGAAGATTAGTATTATAAATTACATGATCAAATAAGAAATCTGAACTTTTCAAGGTAGGGCAGACTCAAGAGAAATTGTGATTCAACCATGTTGTTTTTCATGTGAAGAAAAAGAAGCCTCAAAAGAAAAAGAATAACCATCCCATAAAGCCCCACATCCGCATGACACATAATATACCAAGTAGTTATCCAAGCCAGTACTTTTCATGTTACATTCTTCCCCGCCCTTTTCTTAAGGGGTAGGAGGGGGAACAATGTATTTGGGGGATTTTTCTTCATTCTTTACACATTTTCAAAATAACATTTGAATGACTTATAGCTTGTTCCTAAGGAAATTAACAGGCTTTATTTTGCCTGTAGAAGAAACAAAACTATAGATGCTGCACCATCTTGGGAAAGCAAGGAAGACACTGGACTGTGGCTGTGTTTTATTTTGAGTCACTGCTTCCCAAATGGATTCATGTTGAGCCATTTTATGTTTGCTTATTCTGTCTGTCAGGAGAATGACTTATTTGAAGTTGAATGGCTCATATATTCTGTAAATTACAAATAGCAACATTGTGCGCTACTATTTTGACCTTTTCAGCAATGTGTAATTTTCAGGGTATGCCACTGCACATTGCCTCTTGTTTACAGCCTCAGTGAACTGTGGATAAGAGGTGGGATGGCCATCAAATCAAAATATACAATACTGAGAAGGTCAAAATAATGCATCATAAAACCAATTCTCAAAGTGAGGTAGATAAATCTGTCTTATTACTGCCTCCTCCCTCCCATCATCCCCATGGAGGCTGGGCATGAGGGCATGTGACCATAATCCCAGTCCTCAGAAGGCAGAGTCAGAAGTCCTGCAGGTTAACAATGAGCCTACTCTACACAGTAAGTTCCAAAACAGTCAGAACTATGCAATGTGGTCCTGATTCAAAGAGAAAAAGAGTAGAGGGAGAGATTATGTACGTGTTAATGATGACATGGAAGATGTAAATGAACAATATGATGAGTAAATTCGTACTGGTTTTTAAGTGCATTTTGAAAAGAATTTTACTGTTTGGGTATCCCTAAGATCCATCTCAAAATGAGTTGCTATCCAATAACAAATGGTCAGCTCTGAAAACATATACTCATGTGCAAGTAACATTATATGGACTAAGAAGTTTATAATTGCATATTTAGGAATAAACACACATAGATAAACAATCAAAGAAAATACATCATGAACTTGGAAGATAAAATGGTGAGGCACATAGGAGAATTTGGATAAAGGAAAGAAAAGGAAGAAATGGTATAATATTTTGTAACTTAAAAAGTGAAAATATTTTTAAATAGGTTGATATTACTATCTTTTTAACCCAAGTACAGAAACATCATGAATTTCTTTCCTTTTTTTTCTTTTTAATCTTCTTTCATATATTAAATCTAGACTGTAATTTCTCCTCCCTTCACTGCTCCCAGTTCCTTCCCTTCTAACTCCCCTCTTCCCCCATCCACTCTTCCTCTGTTTCCTTAAAAAAAAGCAGTCGGTCTCTGACGGATATCAACTAAACTCAGCATAACAAGTTACAGTAAGTCTAGACACATCATCAGATTCCAAAATATTTGTTTAAAATTTGATTTTGTTTCAATTTTACTATTGAAGAACCATTTAGCACATACAGGTTAAGATTTTAAAGAACTAAAAAACTATAGTATCACTGGCAACCTACTATGAGTAGGAGAACTATGTCAAAAAACATCAATGGAAAACTGAAGTCAAACATGACCAGTTGAGAAGAGGCAGATTTACTGAGGAAGATCCCTACAGGATATGAGATCCTGGTAGAACAAAACCACAGTGCTCTGATTGGTCTTTAAAAAACCTATTTCTAACCAGGAATACTAGTGCTTGCCTGTTATCTTAATACTTGAGAAACTGATGCAAGAGGATCATAATTTAAAGGCCAGATAAACATTTCCTCAAAAACCCCTCATAGTAAGAACAAACCCAGACAAGGTTTTTGCTGCCTTAAAGGAAATCTGAAGCTTTACAAAATGAACTTTCATTTTCTGTCTCTCGGTCTCTGTCTCTATCTCTGTCTCTATGTTTATGTGTGTGCATGTATGTATGTGTGTATGCATATGTGTATGTGTACAGGTATATCTGTGTGTGTTAAGCATGCATGTGCACTCATAACTGTATAAAAACAGCCACAGGTTTATATCAGGTATATTTTCATATTCATGTCCACTTTATATCTGGAGACAGGGTTTCTCATTGAACCTAGCTAGAGCTAGACTGTACTAGTTGACCAGCAAGCGTTCCTACATTAGCCTGTGTATGACCCCTCCCAGCACTGATGATACAAGAGAATGCTACCACATCTCATTTTGTATGGGTGCTTTTGAACCAAACTCAAATGCATGTGTTTACTCAGAAAGCACTTTACCCAACCTAGACTTTGATTAGATTGAAGTGCTGAAGATGGAACCTGGGGCATTACATAAGTTAAACATCAGCTTCATCACTGAACTCACTCCCAATCCTGGAGAGTAGTTTTCCTTACTTTCCCCCCAAGAATGAATGAGATCCAGAAGTACCCTCATGCAAGACAGATTTTTTTGTAACCAAACATAATAAAGCAAACTATTTGAGAATATTTACGAATACCATCCTTTGCCATTGGGATATTCTACAGAGATTGTGGTGTATGTTACTAAGATTAGCATAGATTTTTTTTACAGTACTGTGGATTGAATTCAAGGCCCCCTACCTGCTATGCAAGCATTTTACCACTGAACTATGTCACCAGCAGTGTAATCGGTTTCTGAAACACTAAGGAAATCTAATGGTGGCCATAAGCCACAGATGTAGAGCTAGATTTTTCATGTCACTTAGCTTTAATCATCAAACCTTTCTCCTTTATCAGAATTAATGTGTTTGGATTTCACACTGCTTCCACACTTCTTGCAACATTGTAAAGTTTACCTCATTTAGCTAATGTTTGCCAGATCTAAAAACAAATGCTCACTAATTACTTGTTCCCAGACTTCAAATTTAAGCAGAACAGTTGTAGGGCTACCCATCTAAGACCCCTCAGGAGAAAAGAAAAATACAACACATTTCATTTTGGCTGACTTCTGAGAACAAAGTAATAGGAACTTTCCCATTCGTCTTTTTCTATGCCTGACACTGGAAGCCTTCATTGATCAAACAACAGTGCTTACAGATTCATTCTCAAAGCAGCTCAGGCAGGGGGGAAGAATATTGACTAATAGCTACCAATTAAATCCCAGTGTATTGATATCCTGGTAAGTAGCAAATTGTTGTCTATAAAGGAAAGAACAGTTCTCTAAGCATAACGAGACAAGGAGTATACTCAATCTTGTGTCTCAAAGAGATACTGATAATCAGTATACCATTTTAACTCATACCCATGGAGCAGAGAGGCATTCCCTCAACAGGAATTTACTGTCCACTTGCTATGTATCAGGGACAATCCTAGGCATGGTGAATAAGATGAACAAAAGTATCTGCCCTCACTGCATTTGCATTTTAGTTTGGGAAAACATCAGTTCCTCAAGTGACCCAAAAAGGTTATATAGAAACAAGATTGTATAATGATTACTATCTGGAAGAGTTTTGTTAGTATGATATGGTTAGAAGAGATATTTCTGAAGAGGTCATATTTAATTTGACAATCCAAGAGAAGGGTTCACCAAAAGCTTAAAGAATCATAGCCAAAATAACTAGGTTTTCTCTGCCCAACCTCATTATCAAATTGGGAAAGCAGAATGAACCAGTAACTTGGCATCATTGGTTTCTTGAGATGAATAGAATATAAACAACTTTCTTCTGTGTTAATATGTTTAAATGTATAAATTGTACTTGGTTTTGCAAGTTTGAATTATAAATGTGTGTATAAATCCTTTCCAGTGTCTGGAAGTAGTGAGCAAGAAATTTCAGGGGCGAAGATGACAGATTGCATGTGATTTATAGCCACAAAGTAGATCAGTTGGGTTGTTATATAGTTAGGACTGGTATCTTTAAGCAACTGGACTGAGGTACTAAAAATATTAATGCAACCTTTCCCTCTAATCCAATAGGACAGATTAAGAATCAAGTTTTATTCTTTAGGCTTTGACCGGATGTGAATTTCTGTATTAACCACTTCCCACTGTACAAAGAAACTCCTTTAATGAGATCTGAGAACTGTACTAATCTATGGGTATAGAGATATCATTTTTAGACATCGGTTTGATACTGTTTCTATTTAGCAGAATAATAACATTAGGCTCACCCATGAGACCTGCGAATATTCCTACCATGGGTTCCTGGCAATATTATAGTGCCAAGGATGTGTATTCTCTTGTGATGCAGGTCTTAGATGGAGTAGTACAAAATGAGTATGATCAGAATACATTGCATGAAATTTTAAATAATTAATAAAATATTACATTCAGAAGAATTAGATCAGTGAATACTTAATTTTATGTACTCTAATTTTCAGTTAGTACTGTATCTTCCTGAAGTAAAGATTTTATATTTTAAAGGAATCAGGTTTTTAATGTTTTTATATATTCTCTTAAAATTTAATAAAATATATTTTGTTTATAGTGTTTCCTCTCCCCCACCTACTCCCAGACCTTTCCTTGACTCCCTACCCACACAACTTTGTGTTTTTCTCTCTCATACAAACAATCTCACACACACAAAGAAACATGAAGCCTGCTTTGTGTTGGAAAACTAATCCTGAGTATGAGGCTTGCCCTAGAGTGTGGTCAATGTTTCACTCCATTAAAGACAACTGATCTTCCCTCTTCCCAAAGCTATCAATTTTGAATTGCTTCCTGGATAAGTATGGGACTTTTTCCCTACTTCCTCACCTCCATGCTAGGATTTTGCCTGGCTTGAGTTCATGTATGTCTTATTCATGCTGTTATAGTCTCTGTGATTTATTATATACACCTGTCTTGTGTTCAGAAAAAGCCATTTCCTTGAAGTCATCTACCACCTCTGACTAACACTGCTTTCCACCCCTTCTTCCACATATATACATGACCCTTGAGGAGAAGACTGTGGTAAAAATATCCCATTTATGGATAGGTGTTCAGAAATCTCTCACTCTCCTCATATGGTCTAGTTGTGAGTCTCTGTGTTAATTACTATTTAGTACAACAAGAAGCTTCATTACTGAGGGCTGAGTGATGTTTGAATCTATATGTATGTCAATGTATCATTCAGAGTCAATAGGTTTTCTTCTAGGGCCAATAACATACTAGCCTCTGTGTCTTGGCCTCATTAACAGTGTCAGGTATGTGTTCCATCTCATGAAGCAGATATTAATGCCAATAAAAAAGTGGTTGACCACTCCCATAAATTTCCTTGCACTGTTGTAAGAGTTGGCATATTATATAGACAGGTCATTATTGTAGCTTAATGATGCTGATGATTATTTTTCTCCTCCTGTAGTGTGTATGTCTATGAACACCAGGGAGTAGGTATGAAACTTCCAGATGAGTACCAGCTAGATTTCTCTGCATACAATGACATAACTCTTGTCTTCAATAACAGGATCTTCCTATCAAGTGATGGAGGGTAACAAAGGATTGGCAATGACCTTCAATGTTATGAATGTCTATGGATCCCTTTTTGACCAATATTTAAAAAGACATAATCAATTCCCTGAACTACATCTGACACGTAGTTGGAGAACTGCCCCATACCATTACAGAAAGTCCCTTTAAGCATCTTTTATATATGTACATATTTTAGGAAGCTTCTATATTAGTAGGTTTCCATATGACTTTTATAAAGGCCTTCAGTGTTAGCTATCCTTCCCTATATTCTACCATGCCCTCCCATCCCAATCTAATTATTTCTCCTGTTGATTTACCCTTTATTCCTTTATAAAACATTCCATTTTTTCTTCCTTGGAAGATCCCTTCCTCTTCCCCTCTTTACTCTCTCCTATCTCTTCTCCCCTTTCTTTAAGTCATTTACTCACTACCTAATCTCTGTGGGTAGTTTAAATGAAACACGCATATCAAAATATAAAAGCTAGCATCCATATAGGAGAGAAAATATGCAGTGATTGTCTTTCTGAGTCTGGGTTAACTCACTCAGTACGTGTCTTAATTAGGATTTTAATTGCCATGATTTAAAAAAGTGACCAAGAGCAATGTAGGGAAGAAAGGTTTTATTTAAGCTTACAATTTCATGACACAGTCCATCACTGAGGATAAGTCAGGGCAGGCAGGAAACGGGAGGTAGGAGCTGATGGGGAGGTGCTATGTACTGACTTGCTTTTCCTACATTACTCAGCCTGCTTTCTTACATCACCACGGACTAGCAGCCCAGGGATGGCACTGCACACAATGTGCTGGGCCCTCCTATATCAATCTTCAACCAAGAAAATGAATCACATGCTTGCCCACAGGTCAATCTGATGGGGACATTTCTCAATTGACATTCCCTGTTCCAAAGTGACTATGTCTTGTATCAAGTTGATATAAACAGCCAGCACAAAATAATTGCTTCTTACTCCATCAATTTACCTGTGAATTTCATTTTTCTTATCAGCTAAATAATATTCCATTTTGTAAATGTGCCATGTTTTCATTATCCATTCATCAACTGATGGATTTCTAAGCTGTTCCAAGGTCTTGTTATCATTAATGGTGTAGCAATGAATATGGATGAGCAAGTATCTTTACAGCAATACATAGAGTCCTTTGGGTATTCTTGCTCAAAAGATGTATAGCTGCATCTTGTGGTAGAACTATTTTCAACATTTTGAGGAACCACCATAGTGATTTCCATAGTATCTGAACCAATTTGCAATGAATAGGCATTCCCCTTTCTGCTGTAATTTGTTTAATTAAATTTTAACATTCTGACTGATGTAAGATGAAATCTCAAAGTAGTTTTAATTTTCATTTCCCCGATGGCGGTGAATGCTGAATAATTTTAGTGTTTCTCAGCCATTTTTGTTTCTTCTTTTGAGAATCCTTTGTCTAGTTCCATGTCCATTTTTAAAATTGGGCTATTAGTTTTCTTGATGTTCATGGTTTTTTTTTAGTTCTTTGTATATTCTAGATACAAACTCTCTGTCAGCTAAATAGTGGATACAGATGTTTTCCCACACTTTAGGCTATCTTCTGCTCAAATGATGGTGTGCTTTTCTGTACAGAAGCTTTCCATTTTCATGAGATCTCGTTTATTAGTTGTTGGTTTTAGTGCCTGCACTAATGGGACCCTGTTAAGAAAATACTTTACAGTGCAAATGAAATCACTTGATGGTGAGATGGGTAAACTGAAAACAGAAAAAAATATGGATTTGATTTTATAATCCAATCTGCTATTCACATGATTTTTAGGGAACTGAGACAGTTAATATTGAGAGTTATTGTTGAACAGCATGTATTAATTCCTGTTGTTTTGTGTTGAGGTGTTGTTATTTTAAGTGTTTTTGGTTTACTGTCTTGGAGTTATTTATTTCTTGTGTCTTCTTTGGTGGGGTTAACCATTTTAGAGTTTCTGTTCTTGTATCTTCTGTAGAGCTGTGTTGGTGGACAGACATTCCTTAAATTTGTTTTCATCATAAAACATTTCTCTTTATCCTTAAATTATTATTGATAGTTTTGTTAGGTATAGTAGTCTTGGCTGGATTCTGTGGTCTTTTAGAGTATATGGATCATATATCTCCAGTCCCTTCTAACTTGTACAGTTTCCATTGAAAGTCAACTGTTATTCTAATGAGCCTGCCTTTACATGTAATTTGGTCTTTTTACTTTGCAACTTTTAATATCCTCTTTTTGTTCTGTACATTTAGTGTTTTGAATATTATGTGTCATGGGTAATTCCTTTTCTGGTCCATTCTATTCAGTGTTCAGTATAATTCTTATACCTTAGTAGACATTTCTTTCTCTAGACTAGGGAAATTTTCAACTATGATTTTGTTACAAATATTTTATATATCTGGGCGGTGGTGGTGCATGCTTTTAATCCCAGCACTCAGGAAACAGAGACAAGCAGATCTCTGTGAGTTCAAGGACAGCCTGGTCTATAAAGCTAGTTCCAGCAGAGTCAGGACTGGACCATTACACAAAGAAACCCTGTCTTGAAAAAAATCATAACAAAAAAGACCCACAACAACAACAAAAAACCAAAACAACAAAAATATTTTCTGTATATATTCTATTCCTATTATTTGTAGGTCTGTTCTTTTAATAGTGTTCAAATTTTATGCCTATATTTTTGTTAGATTTAGCAGTTTCTTTGACTAAGTGATCTAGTTCTTCTCCTGTGTCTTTGGTACCTGATAGTCTCTCTTCCCCTTCTCCTAATCAGTTGTGAGGCTTTCCTCTGAGGTTTATGTCTAACTTCCTGGGTTATCCATTTAGAGTATTATTTCAGTTTGTTTTTCCTTTATTCATTCTAGTTATTTTTAAAGTTTTATTTTCATATCTTGAATTGTTCTTATTATTTCATCCAACTGTGGTTTTTAATGGTGTTAATAGAGGCATTTTTCATATTCTCTTTAAAGTCTTTTAACGTATTCATATTTCTATTTTGGAGTCCTTGACTGGTTCTGCAACTAAGTTGGTTTTCTCAGGGAATATTATACTAGGTGTACTGGTTTCTGGAGGAGACATATTGTCTTGGATGTTCATCTTCAAAGCTGATAGCAAATTTCCAGCAAAAACCTTCCCAATTGTCTAGTTGTGCCAATATATGTATGGAAAAAGAACACTGCTAATCTAAACCCAGTAGAGCATATGTGCTAAGGTATATTTTACACACAATTTCCTCTCAATTACATACCTATCCACATGTGTCCTCTTCACAATAAACAGATATAATTTTATTGGTCAATATAATGATGACAAATTAGATGGCTGTGATTGTAGTGAAACTGCATGACTTTTTACAACTAAATCCATGAATTTGGCTTCACTAGTAGCCAAATAAATTAACAAGAAAAAGTACTACAATTTTAGCTTTAAGACTAAATGGTCATCCCATCCTTGAAAACATAATACATATAAATAACACACAGAGTGAGTAGGCTCCACTTTGTGTGTGTGTGTGTGTGTGTGTCTGTGTGTGTGTACATATATGCATCAACACAAATGTGACAACAGTTAATGAAAAAAGAGTCTATAAATTTGAAAAAGAGCAAGGAGGAATATATGGGAGGATTTGGGAGGAGGAGAGGGAAGGAGGAAATGATGTGATACTATTATAATTTTGAAAAATAAATGATTAAAATAATGCCTATTCTAGTATGTTTTGATTAACACAATAGTGAGCAAAAAAACCTGAAACACCCCTCCACCAAACATCTTGAAGTCATCATCAAGTAGATTGATTCTATTAGTATTCCATGATCATTTGAGTGTTTTACCAATAAAAATGCTTTTAATTGAACTCTAACATTTTGAAATAACAGATATTGCATGCAAACAAATTCAGTTTTAAAGAGTTGGTTCTATGAGTTAGAACAACATTTTAATGACACCACTTTTAAAATGCTGGGTGTGATTCAAATACTCAATAGCTCCTATTTCAATTTTTCCCCTTAGTTTCAGTGGTACCATATGCTATGTCTGGCCAAAAGAACATTAAAGACTGTTTTTGTTTCCAAGGATTATTAACTTGTTCCCAATTGAACAAACATAGATATTGGATAGGAAATTTTCTGTTGTTTCTTATTGACTCAAGTCAGTAGTAAGAATTAACTGTAGACTCCTTTCCTAAGATACTCTTCTAACAGAGATGTTTCACTTATTCTGTAGGATGGTATTTTCCTATAAGTCACTATCCCTCTACATCTTTTGTAAACTGGAAGTCAAGCTGATACTTTAATTGTGGCTTTTCTCTTCTTAGATTCGACAAACCAAGTGAAGTATAAATAACCATGATTTAACTATGAAATGAAATACATTATTTAACAATTTTTCTCTGATTTGTGAATTTATTTGCATGAAAAGACTCTAAAATATGGGAAAATTAAGTCACATTTGGTCATATATTTAACTTAAAGAAGATGATGATGGTTCAGAAAAATTAATATTAGTGATCTTCCAACTGATGATCAACCTGTATCCACAACCAAATCATAGAAAACAGTAACACTGCATCATTTCATTTTTCTGTACTCTAAAGTATAGTTCAATTAATCATATAAATGTTACTTTTAAAGATATATAGCCAACTCTGTACAAATTAACAGTGTGTTCTGAATAATGGAGACACAAGGAAATAACTGACGAATAACCCATAATCTACTGCTTATGTAATTTGGTATAATGATTTTATTTAACCCATTATTTCGATTAACCAAATCTTATTATTTAAAAACACCTGAATTTTCATGGGAATGGAAGGCATATACTTAGCTAGATTGACTCCTCTAAAATAGTAGCATTACATTTTGCTTAAACAATTCTCTGAATAGTTTCTAAATCATTCACCTAATTCATTTAGGATCTGACAATTCCATTTACCTTAATGGTTTGAATCACTTCCTATACAGGATGAGATTGTCACTTGTAAGTCTTACCCTCGCCAGAAGCCTGAATCAAGCACTTTTCTATTCTTTGTCCCTCATTTAATTTCATTGAAGTATTAAGTTGTGTAACAAGCCTTTGTCATTATTTATGACATGGTTTGGTGTTCTTTCAAGGATTGACAATTTAGGGAAGAAGAGGAAGAAAGATACCTGGCATTTCTTGTGATAATAACAGATGATTATGGAATTAAAGCAAGAGCAATAGAACAGCTGGCAGGCATGTATATGAACTTTTAATTTTCTAGGTGTATCTAGATAAAAATGGCAAGTTTTAAAAAATGTGAGCTGAATCCATCTAATTAAATTTAGCTCTTCTATCAAATGATATAAATTGTCATGTAACAGAAAAGGCTGAGCTTGCTATCTGAAACTCTCTGAATTGTCAGCAAAAATGATGAGATAAAACAGCCTTGTTTTAATAACTAGAAATCTACTTTCAGTGACCATTTCCTAAGAGTAGTATGTATAGCCTGTTTTCTGTAATCAGACTAAGCAATGTCTACTTTGCCCACTAAGCAAAATCCCACTCCTTAAAGAATAAGCAGGAAAGCTGCTTGTTTCAGTTGGGGATTTACAAACAATGGCCACTGGGACCTCAGTCCTGAGTCTCTCAAGTATAGAACTGTCACAGGCATTGTAATCTGGAAAAAGATGGTACTTTAAGAAACTTCTTGCTTTCATTCCTGCTGTATCTTCAACAAGTTGCCATATCTCCCTCCTACTACTTAATTCGTTTACTAAGTGGAAGAAATGATGCCTCACATGACACAATAAAACTCTTATGCATGGTAAATGTTTTGAAGTGGACAAAATAGTCTGAAGACATAGAAAGTATCTATTAATAGATGTTATAGATTACCCTTTGTATTAGTTGTAGCTAAATAGGCAGAAATGACCCAGCTATACAAAGGGGTAGCAGAAGTTGGTGGGTAATAAAAGGAGATTCATGAAGAGCCAGTATGGCCAAGTGGATGATGAAAGAAACAAGAAGAAGCAAAGGGTTAACAGAGGTTTTCCTTTACCACTCTACAACTAAGTTCCTGAATGACCAGTTGCACCAGCAACTCACTATAAACAAAGGTCTTGCCGTCTTTAATTTGTTTAAAATATTAACCTTGGTCAGCTTCCAGGGCAGATCCTGCTATAGAAAATAAATCTAATCAAGGTCCCAGAGAAGGGGAGGAGAGAAGCAGGAAAAAGTTGGAATGGGAATGTAGATAGGACATAATAAGCACATTTTAAATTGACCAGCATTATGAACATGCCAAGAAGAAAAATAATAGTAATGATGACAATGTTAATCACAGCCCCTGCCATTGAGTTTCCTTTCTTTAGGTAGATCTATGGTTTTATTTCCACTTTCTCCTTCACAGCCCCTGGGAAGTCCAGAGGAAACATGTCCCCTGATCACAACATCTTTTTCAGCTGAAGACAAAAGCACAGGCAAAAACTTTACTGATGATGCTATAAACTAAAGATCATATAGTCCTCACACATTTGGCAAACAGGGATCATATTGAGAATCTTGCATAAACTAGAGGAACTACGTAGAGAAAATTAAATATGTATATTGAAACTATGCAGTTAGTTTCAAGAGGTTCACCATACTGTGGTCCCTAGGTAAAAAATCTGTTTATCATTGCATTTGTTGTGCATTCATTTATCAGACCCAAAACTGAAAATCAGTAATGAGATTAGATTTCTTCCTGACCTAAGTACTTGGACCCTAAGTTCCAATCAAACATTGACAACGTGGAGCACAGCTAGAATGCAACAGCTAAGTGGTCGGGAGATTACTGGGCTTGAGACTAGTCCATGAATCACTTAGTCCCAAGAATCTGAGCTAGACCTGGAGAAATTGAAGGAGAAATGGAAGAATGATATTACAGTTGTTCTGAGAATGAAAATCCGAAATTTAGGGTTTGCCAGATGACTCAGTGGATAGAAGCTTGCCACCAAGCTAGAATTTCTGAGTTTGATACCCAAAACAGATAGATAGATAGATAGATAGATAGATAGATAGATAGATAGAAAGATAGATAGATAGACAGACAAACAGACAGACAGACAAATACATAGATATTTAAATAAATATAGAAATTCAGAAATCTTTGAATAGGAAGACTGCAGAAGGTAGAACTATGAACTGAATCATTTCATATCCACCTTGTGGCTTGTCATTTGGAAAACAGATATGGTTTAGTTAACACAAGTACATATGGACATATTATTTGAAACTTGTAAGAAAAGCATCTTTATCTTTGTTCCTTGTTTGGTATAAGATGATTCTGAGCTCTGCTCAGATTCTTCTAAAACCTATTCCTGGATAATTTGAGTAGTTCCCAGTAGGATTTAATAGTTTGTAAGGTGTAAAATGTGTTTCTGTGAAAATATCAAAGCCAATATGTCAGGGAAGGAATGGGAAATGAAGATGAATAAATAATGTACAAGTGCAAGCATTTTCTTTCTGAATGATTCGGCAGTGTTCTTTCGTCAGCCTCACACTATCCTTACTGAGTACCTACTCTTTACTCAGAGAGCAAATAAATCCATGCAAGCAGTGGCTTGGCAAAAAAAGGAGGAATGTTTAGTTGACCACTACCAACATACAGTGCATAATTGTGTTGCATATGAAGGGGTGTGTTTGTGTGTATGTATGTATGTATGTACTTATATATAGGTAGTATCTTACACATAATATAGTAGAATGGACCATGGACTAAGATGAGTCATTCTATGTTCCAACTCCAACTCTCTCAACTGCTATATACTTAGGTGCTGTGATGGATAGCTTTCATTGTAAACTTGGTATAATCTAGAATCACTTGGGGAAGGACTCCCAAAGAGGGATTGTCTAGATTAAGTTAAAATATGAGCATGTCTGTGTGAGATTTTCTTAAAGACGTTAATTCATGTAGGAGGTTCCATTTTAATTTGGACAGGGCAATTCTCCGAAAAGAAGATCTCAAATTGTATTAAGGTAGAGAAATCAAGCTGAGCACAAACATGGGCACATTCATTCTCTTGCTGAAATTTACTGGAGATGTGACCAACTATTTGAGGTTCCTATTGCCTTGACTTTCTCATTCACGAGCATTTGTATATTTTGGTTTTAACAATTGACAATGAGTGTGGCAGGTCAGTTGGTCATGCTTTATGGGGGAAGTCCTGTACATGTGTTAATAAAGCACTGCTGGCCAATAGGAATCTAGATAGGTGGGACTAGGAGTCCAGGAGGATTCTGGGAAGGAGAAACACAGAGAGTTTGAGATGTAACGCCATGAGGTAGGAGCCCGGAACTATTCTCCGGTAAGAGACATACTTAGATTAACAATTATGGGGTAATTACTTAAGCAGAGCTAGCCAGTAAGAAACAAGCAAGGCCAACAGCTTCATAATTAATATAGCCTCTTGTGTGTTATTTGGGGACTACAATGTGGCAGAGCCCAGGCGACTGGCGGGTGATATACCAAAGCGGCTAGCAAGAAAAAGCTTCTCTTTACACATGCTAATTACTTTTCCATCCTACTCGTCATTGGGTTACCTTATAGACCACAAAGGAATAAGTGGTGTATGCTTAATTAGTTACTAGAACTATTGCCTTTTAAAACTCCCCTGCCTGTCTACATTTATGACCTTACATAATATATTCTTGTATTTATGAGAAAATGGTCGATCTGGAATTTGACTCAAGTCTCATAATAATGTGATTTGGACTAGTTTTGCTGTACCTGACCATACCTTGAATGTTGTACAGTCTCCACTATGAGGTATACGCCCCTCTTCTGATATCTTTTAGGAAATCTCAGAAAATTTAAAGGTACACACCTTTATCATGTTACTATTTACCATACAGTGTATTTACTTTTTGTGACCATTACTGTGCTGTAGGTTTCTAGAAAGAAAGGCTTATATGTTTTACATCTGTATCTTCAGGCATGTGCCTAGAACACAGTAGGTACTAAAGTGCCTTTAATGAATATAAGAATAATTAGTTGAAAGCTTATTTTAAATATTATTTTATGCTATTGTATTTATTTTTTAATGTGCTTTATGTTATCATTGGCATAGTGAGGTATAAAACAGCTTGTGTTTTCAAAGAGATATGGATATAGCAAGTGTGTGGTCTATAGCACATATATACACACAGAAACACACACACAGAGTATGTGTATGTGTGTACTAGTTACTATTCTATTGTTGTGAAGAGACACTACCAAGGTAACTTATAAAAGAAAGTATTTAATTTGGGGCTCATGATTCCCTCATGGCAGGGAACATGGCATAGGCCAATCATAGAGCTGAAACATTATCTGAGAGCTCATATTTTAGTGTAAAGAGAGAGAAAAAGGGAAGGGAAAGGGAGGGGAGAAAAGGGGAGAGGAGAGGAAAGGACAGGAAAGGACAGGAAAAGAAAGGAAGAAAATTATAGGCTCTGTAATTTCTTGAAGAGACTGACATCATTCTTCTAGATATGACCAAAAGCACTTATATTTAAAAGAGAAGAAATGAACCTATTGCTTAGGTATCACTAAAAGCTCTAATGATATTTTATTTCTGTTGTTATTGTTGTTTGGTTTGTTTTATGTATTTGTTTACTTTTGTGAGGAAGTAAATGTAGAATTTCTTAATAATTGAACATTTATTGATGCTAGGTATTTCAATATGAGTATATAAGAACTATGACAAAATAAGTTTAGGATTTGTGGAGACAAGTATGTGACAATTTTTAAGAATTTATTTAAGACAGCAGGTTCAAAATATAAATGCTTTCAATTGGAGGGTTGTTTGGATTTTCCAGTACTATTTCCCTGGAAAGGGTATTCCTAGAAGAGGCAAATATGTTAATGAAAACAGAGAAACAAGCTTCCTTAACATGTCAATCCTAGCTCCGTCTCCCTCCCCTCTCTCTGCCTGGACTCTTAGGGAAGTGCCTGGACCCTACCCTGAATGAAATGATAGACTCTAGATATCCCCTATGCAGAAGGAATTGGCAATAGGGTGGGAGGATGGGGGGAATGGTGGGGGGTGTGGGAGGAGGGGAGGGAGAGGGAACTGGGACTGACATATAAAACAAGCTATTTAAAATAAAAAATGTTTAAAAAGATATTAGTTATATCTGTCATTTAAAAAGAAACAAAATCTGTCATATCATATATGACAGGGCCTAGGCCCTCCCCCATGTGTCCAGGATGAGAGAGTATCTCTCCATGTGGAATGGGCACCCCAAGTCCAATTGTATGCCAGGGATAAATACTGATCTACTACCTGAGGCCCCATAGATTATCAAGGCCTCCTTACTGACACCCACATTCAGGGGGTCTGGATAAGACCCATGCTGGCCTCCTAGCCATCAATCTAGGGTCTGAGAGCTCCCCTTTGATCAGGTCAGCTGTTTCTGTGGGTTTCACCAGCATGGACTTGACCCCTTTCTCTTCACTCCTCCCTATCTGCAACTGGGTTCCAGGAGTTCATTTCAGTGTTTAGCTGTGGGTGTCCACCTCTGCTTCTATCAGCCACTGGATGCAGGCTCTAGATTGGCATACAAGATAGTCATCAATCTCATTATCAGAGAAGGGCATTTAAGGTAGCCTCTCCATTATTGCCTAGGTTACCAGTTGTTGTCATCCTTGTAGATCTCTGGAAATCTCACTAGTGCCAGGTCTTTCCTCAAATCTATAATGACCCCCTCTATTATGGTATCTCTCATTCTGCTCTCCTTTTTTCTTCCCATGACTCAAACTTCCTGCTCCTCCTCTCCCCTCCTCTTCTCCCCCTCTCTTTCCCTTGCTCCCTCTCCTGTCCCCATATGCTCCCTATCCGATCATGAAATCCTTTCCCATTTCCCTTCTCTGGGTTACCATGCATATCTCTCTTAGGGTCCTCCCTGTTTCCCAGACTCTCTGTCGATGGGATTGTAGGCTGGCAATCCACTGCTCTATGTCTAAAATCCATATATGAGTGAGTACATACCATGTTTGTCATTTTGTGACTGGGTTACCTCATTCAGCATGGTTTCTTTCAGTGCCGTCCATTTGCCTGCAAATTTCAAGATTCCATTGTTCTTTTTTTCTCCTGAGTAGTACTCCATTATGTAAATGTACCAAATTTTCTCTATCCACTCTTTGGATGAAGGGCATCTAGGTTGCTTCCAGGTTGTGGCTATTACAAATAATGCTGCTATGAACATAGTAGAACAGGTCTTCTTGTTGCATGAATGTGCATTTTGGGGGTATATGCCCAAGAGTGGAATTGCTGGATCTTGTGGCAGAATTCCCATTTTCCTGAGGTATCTGCATATTGATTTCCAAAGTGGCTGTACAGGTTGGCACTCCCACCAGCAGTGGAGGAGTGTTCCCCTTTCTCCACATCCTCTCCAGCATAAACTGTCATTAGTGTTTTTGATTTTAGCCATTCTGACAAGAGTAAGATGGTATCTCAGAGTTGTTTAATTTGAATTATCCTGATGGCTAAGGATGTTGAGCACTTTCTTAAGTGTCTATCAGCCATTTTAGTCTCCTCTATTGAGAATTCTCAATTTAGTTCTGTACACCATTTTTAATTGGATTATTTGGTGTTTTGGAGATTTGCTTCTTCAATTCTTTGTAAGTTTTATCGTTCAGCCCTCTGCCAGGTATGGGTTAGTGAATATCTTTTACCATTCTGTGGGCTGCCATTTTTTCTTGTTGATTGTGTCCTTTGTGGCTATAGTAAACGGTAATGTTTCTCTGATTTCTTTCTCAGCACATTTATTGTCTGTATATAATAGGGCAATTGAGTTTTTTGAGTTAATCTTGTGTCCTGCCACTTTGCTGAAGGTGTTTATCAACTGTAGGAGTTCCCTGGTAGAATTCTTTAGGTCACTTATGTAGGTTATCATATCATCTGCAAATAGTGAAAGTTTGACTATTCCTTTCCAATTTGTATCCACTTGATCTCCATTTGTTGTCTTATCTCTCTAGCAAGAAGTTCAAGTACAATTTTGAAGAGATATGGGGAGAGTGGTCAAGCCTATCTTGTTCCTGATTTTAGAGGAGCCACCTTGAGTTTGTCTCCATTTAGTTTGATGTTGGCTGTTGGTTTGCTGTATACTGCCTTTATTATATTTAGATATGTTCCTGTTATTCCTGATCTCTTCAAGATCTTTATCATGAAGAGATGTTGAATTTTGTCAAAGGCTTTTTCAGCATCTAGTGATATGATCATGTGGAAAACAGAGAGCTAGTACTCATGTTATCATAGGCGGTGAGGTATGCTTTTGCTTTCCATTTTCCAGACCAACTGTGAAAATGGAACATTTCACAAAATATATTAAAGCTACAGAGAAAACTTACAATAGTAACCTAGAAATTGTAATACCTCTCTGACTATAGAATCATAGCGTTCACATTAAACACACCCAGAAGAAGGCTGTCTTGTTCTGTTTCCTATTACTGTAACAGTTACTTAAGTCTTAGAAATTTCACTGATGGGATTCAGTCAGCCCAGAGACTGCCAGCTTCTAAGTCCCAGTCCCCATCCACGGGACAGGGGAGGGGAGGCAAGCCTAAATTCTGGTGGCCTGAGCAGAAAAACCAGAGACCTTAGGACTGCACACAGCAGATCCAGATCCCATCCTTACTAGATTCAGCCCTCCCAGAAACTGCCAGCTTCCAAGCCAAAGTCTCCACCCACGGGACAGGCGAGGCTATGGTCCAGCCTACCCAGAGTTTGTTAAGGTGCCAATACTAGGACGGCCTCCATCCATGAAAGAGGAAAGGCACCAGGGTATTGGACCTGCTCACGTCCGCTAGAAGGCAACTGTAGTCACATAACCACCAGGGGAGGAAGAGACTCCTTCTGTACCCACAGGAAGAAATGATGGGAAGGAGACAATACAAAAACACACTCACCAACAGAAAACCCAATATGACACCACTAGAGAATCTACACCAGCAAGACCTGAACAGTCCATTGCAGAAGAAGCAGATAAGAAAGACCTTAAAAACAACTACATAAACATGATAGAGGCCCTTAAAGAAGATATGAGAAAGACATGGATGAAAAAAATAAAAAATACAAGAAATTGATGAAGAAACAATCCAAAAAATGCAAGATTTGAAAAAATGGAGGAAAAAATAATCAAAAATGCAAAAAATGCAAGAAATGGAAGAAAAGACAAGCCGAAAACTTCAACAAATGCAAGAAAGAGAGGAAAAGAAAAAGCAAAAAAATACAACAAACAATTTAAAAAGTACAAGGGTTGAAAGCTGAAATAGACACAATAAAAAACACAGTCTGAAGGAATGCTGGAAATAGAAAAGCTGTGCAAACAGTTAGGTACTACAAATACAAGCATAACCAACAGAATACAAGAGATGGAAGACAGAATCTCAGGTGTTGAAGATACACTAGGGGAAATAAGTTCATCAATCAAAGAAAATCTGAAGTTCAACAAATCCCTAACACAAAATATCCAGGAAATATGGGACACCATGAAAAGACCAAACATAAGAATAATAGGTATAGAAGAAATCCACCTCAAAGGGGCAGAAAACATATTCAACAAAATCATAGAATTAAACTTTCCCAACTTAAAGGAAGACATGCCAATGAAAATACAAGAAGCCTATAGAACAGGAAATAGAGTGGACCACAAAAGGAAATTCCCTTGCCACATAATAGTAAAACCCTAAACATGCAGAATAAATAAAGAATATTAATTGCAGCAAAGGAAAAAGGCCAAGTAACATACAAAGGCAGACCTATGAGAATCAAACCTGACTTCTCCATGGAAACTCTGAAAGCCAGAAGGTCCTGTATAGATATTCTACCAACACCAATAGACCATGGATGCTAGCCCAGACCACTATACCCAGCAAAGCTTTCAATCACTATAGATGGAGAAAACAAGATATTCCATGGCAAAACCAGCTTTAACAATACGTATCTACTAAGCAAGCCCAACGGAAAGTTCTGGAAGGAAAACCCCAACCAAAGGCAGTTAACTACAACCAGAAAAACATAGGCAGTAGATAACCCCACCTTACCAACACCCAAAAGAAAAGAGGTAGAAATCCACATATAATTCCACCACCTTCAACTATTCCAAAACAAACGTGAGTGAGCAATCAATGGTCATTAATATCCCTCAATATTAATGGTCTTCACTCGCCCATAAAGAGACACAGGCTGACAGAATGGATTAGAAGACAGAAACCACCATTCTGCTGCATACAAGAAACACACCTCACCCTCAAAGACAGACATTACCTCAGAGTTAAAGGTTGGGAAAAGATTTTCCAATCAAATGGACCCAAGAAACAAGCAGAGGCAGCAATCCTAATATCTAACAAATTAGATTTCAAAATAAAATCAATCAAAAGAGACAAAGAAGGTTATTTCATACTCATCACAGGAGATATCCACCAAGATGAAGTTTCAATTTTGAACATTTATGCCCCAAATACAAAGGCACCGACATTCATAAAAGAAACATCACTAAAACGCAAATCACATGTAAGGCCTCACACACTTATAGTGTGAGACTTCAACACCCCACTCTCACCTCTAGACAGCACTACCAGACAGAAACTTAACAAAGCAAAGGAACTAATAGAAGTTATGACCCAATTGGGATTAAGAGACATCTATAGAACATTTCACCCAAATAAAAAAGAGTATACCTTCTTCTCACCACCACATGGAACCTTCTCAAAAATCGACCACATGCTTGGCAACCTATCAAATCTCAACAGGTACAAAAAAAATTGGAATAACTCCATGCATCTTATGAGACAACATGCATTAAAATTAGAATTCAACAACAACACAAATTGAGAAACCCTACAAAATCATGGAAGTTGAATAATGCACAATGGCACCATTCCTGGGTCAAAGAAGAAATTAAAGACTTCCTAGAATTCAATGAGAATGAGGACACTACATACCCAAACTTATGGGACACATTGTAAGCAATGCTACGAGGGAAGTTCATAGCACTAAGTGCCCACATGAAGAAACTGGAGAATAGTTACACTAGAGAATAAACAGCACAACTGAAATCTCCAGAACACAAAGAAGCAAATATACACAGAAGGATTAGAAGCCAGGAAACAATCAAATTGAGGGCTGAAATCAATAAAGCAGAGACTAGGAAAACAATACAAAGAATCAGTGCAGCGAAGAGTTGGTTCTTTGAGAAAATCAACAAGATAGACAAACCTTTGTCCAAACTTACCAAATGGCAGAGTATAAACATCCAAATTTACAAAATCAGAAATGAAAAGGGAGACATAACAATGGACTCTGAGGAAATCCAGAGAATCATCAGGTCATACTTGGAAACCCTGTACTCCACAAACTTTGAAAATCTAAAGGAAATGAACCATTTTCTGGATAGATATCACTTGCCAAAATTACATCAAGAACAGATAAGCAATTTAAATAGAACTATAACCCCTATGGAAAGAGAAGCAGTCATCAAACTTATCCCAACCAAAAAAAGCCCAGGGCCAGATGGCCTTAGTTCAGAATTCTAACAGAAATTAAAAGAACAGCTTATGCCAATTCTTCTCAAAGTATTCCATGCAATAGAAGCAGAAGGGTCTTTGCCAAACTCTTTCTACGAGGCTTCAATAACCTTGATTCCCAAGCCACACAAGGACACAACTAAGAAAGAGAACTTCAGACCAATATCCCTCATGAACATTGGTGCAAAAATACTCAATAAAATACTGGAAAATTGGATCCAAGAACACATCAGAAAACTCATCCAACATGATCAAGTAGGCTTCATCCCAGGCATGCAGGGTTGGTTCATCATATGAAAATCCATCAATGTAATCCACCATATAAACAAGCTGAGAAACAAAAATCACATGATCATCTCACTGGATGGTAAAAATCCAACACCCCATCATGATAAAGGTCTTGGAGACATCTGGGATAACAGGAACTTACCTCAAAATAATAAAAGCTATATACAACAAACCAACAGCCAACATCAAACTAAATAGACAGAAACTCCACATGATTCCACTAATATCAGTAACAAGACAAGGCTATCCACTCTCTCCATACCTCTTTAGTATTGTACTTGAAGTTCTAGCTAGAGCAATATGACAACAAACGGAGATCAAGGGGATATAAATTGGAAAGGAAGAGGTCAAACATTCACTATTTGCAGATGATATGACAGTTTACATAAGTGACCCAAAAAACTCTACCAGACAACTGCTGCAGCTGATAAATGCTTTGAACAAAGTGGTAGGATACAAGATCAACTCAAGAAAATCAGTAGCCCTTTTATATACAGATGATAAATGGGCTGAGAAAGAAATCAGAGTAACATTGCGGTTTACAATAGCCACAAATGACATAAAATACCTTAGGGTAATACTAACCAAACAAGTGAAAGACCTGTATAGCAAGAACTATGAGTCTTTAAAGAAAGAAACTAAAGAAGACACCAGAATGTGGAAAGATCTCCCATGCTCTTGGATAGATAGGATCAACATAGTAAAAATGGCAATGTTACTGAAAGAAATATACAGATTTAATGCAATTCCCATTAAAATCCCAGAAAAATTCTTCATAGACCTTGAAAGAACAACAATCAACTTTTTATGGAAAAACAAAAGACCCACAATAGCCAAAACAACCTTATTCAACAAAGCAACATCTGGAGGCATCACCATCCCTAACTTCAAGCTCTATTATAGAGCTGTAGTCCTGAAAACAGCTTGGTATTGGCACAAAAATAGAGAGGTAGACCAATGAAATAAAATTGAACACCCTGATATTAACCCATACATGTATGAACATCTGATTTTCAACAAAGAAGTTAAAAATATACAATGGAAAAAAGAGTCTTCAAGAAATGGGGCTGGCATAACTGGATGCTGTCAAGTAGAATAATGCCGATATATCCATGTGTATCTCCATGCACAAAACTTAAGTCCAAGTGGATCAAAGACCTCAACATAAATCCAGCCACCCATACTGAACCTGTTAGAAGAGAAAGTGGGAGGCACTCTTGAACGAATTGGTACAGGAGACTGCTTCCTGAACATAGCTCCAGTAGCACAGGCACTAAGATCGACAATTAATAAATGGGACCTCATGAAACTGAGAGGCTTCTGTAAGACAAAGGACATAATCAGCAAGACAAAAAGGCAGCCCACAAAATGGGAAAAGATATTCACTAACCCCATATCTGATAGAGGGCTGATCTCCAAATTTTACAAGAAACTCAAGAAGCAAGTCTCCAAAACACCAAAGGATCCAATTAAAAAATGGTGTACAGAAATAAGTAGAGAATTCTCAATAGAGGAGACTAAAATGGCTGAGAGACACTTAAGAAAGTGCTCAACCTCCTTAGCAATCCAGGAAATGCAAATCAAAACAACTCTGAGATACCATCTCACTCCTGTCAGAATGGCTAAAATCAAAAACACCAATGACAGTTTATGCTGGAGAGGATGTGGAGAAAGAGGAACACTCCTTCACTGCTGATGGGAGTGCCGACTTGTACAGTCACTTTGGAAATAAGTATGGAGATTCCTCAAGAAAATGGGAGTCAGTCTACCAAAAGACCCAGCAATTCCATTCTTAGGCATATACCCAAAAGATGCCCATTCATACAACAAGGATGTCTGTTCCACTATATTCATAGTAGCATTATTTGTAATAGCCAGAACTTGGAAGCAACCTAGATGTCCCTCAACTGAAGAGTGTATAGAGAAAATGTGGTACATTTACACAATGGAGTACTATTCAGCAGAAAAAAATAATGGAATCTTGAAATTTGCAGGCAAATGGATGGCACTAGAAGAAACCATCCTGAATGAGGTAACCCAGTCACAAAAAGAGAAACATGGTATGTACTCATTCGTTTATGGATTTTAGACATGAATCAGGGGAGTGCCAGCATACAATCCCACTGCCATAGAGTCTAGGAAACAGAACCTTCATCCAGCGATTGATGAAAGCAAAGGCAGATGCCCACAGACAAACATTGAACTGAACTCCTGGATTCCAGTGTCAGAAAGAGAGAAATGATGGGAAAAGGAGTTAAGACTGGGCTGGTTTAACCCACAAAAACAGTTGACCTGAACAAGGGGGAGCTCTTGGACTCCAGATTGACGGCTATGTGGAAAGCATGGGACTGACCCAGAACCCCTGAATGTGGTTGTCAGTGAGGAGGCCTAGGTAATCTATAGGGCCTTGGGTAGTATTTATCCCTGGTGTACAAATAGACTTTGAGTGCTCATCCCTCAATATGCTCCCAGCCAGGACTCATGGGGGAGGGCCTAGACCCTACCCTGAATGAAATAAGTTACTAGAGATCCAGCATGGAGGTCTTCACCCTCCTTGTGGATCGGAATGGAGATTGTGTGGGGGACTGGGGAACCAGGTGGGGAAGGCAGGGAGGAGAAGAGGGAGAGAGAGCTGGGATTGACATGTGAAACATGATTGTTTCTAACCTATATAAATTTTTTTAAAGTTTGGAAATTTCTAAATTACGAAAGATTGGGTGGGGCAGGTCCCTGACAGATATACAGATGTAAAAGTCTAGGAATCAGCTGCATGTCTGGTTAATGTCTTCATGCTATATCATAACACAACTCAAATGGAAAGGGAAAGAGAGAACACACACGAAAAAAGATAAAACTCACATGACAACTTTATTTTATAATAGCCAATATTGCCAGTGCCTAGGGACTGCCTATTGACTGCCAAAGAGCCTCCCATCCTGGCAGGAGTCAAGCACCCCAGATCCCAGGTCTTCTCTTCCACCAAAGAGACCAGGGGATGAGCAGGTCCAGGTAAACAAGGCCCCACATCCAGGCCTGCCTTCCAGTGCCTGGGGACTGCCTACTGACTGCCACAGAGCCTCCCATCCCGGCGAGAGCCAAGCACCCCAGATCCCAGGTCTTTTCCTCCACCAACGGGACCAGCGGACCAGGTGGGAGACTATAAACCCCAGATTCCTGGGCTTCTTCTCCACCCACGGGACCAGGACTAGGACCAGTTATAGAAGAACTACCAGAGTATTGTACTTGCTTGCACCCACCAAAAGGGAACTCTGGTCCCCTAAACACCAAACCAGTAAGAGGCTCTTTCTGCACCCACTAGAAGAAGAGATGGGAAAGAGACAAAACAAAAATACAATCAGCAACTGAAAAACAAATATGACACCACCAGATTCTAGAGACTCCAAACCAGCAAGACTTCAACATTCCAATGCAAATGAAGCAGAAGAGAATGACCTTAAAAACAACTTCATGAAAATGATAGAGGCCCTAAAAGAGGATATAGGAAAATCCCTCAAAGAAATGGAAGAAAAAACAATCCAAAAAATGCAAGAAATGGAAGAAAAAACAAACTAAAAAATCATAAAATCCAACAAATACACAAAAAGATAACCCGAAAATTGCAAGAAACAATTCAAACAGTGCCAGGGTTGAAAACTGAAATAGAGACAAAAAAACACAATCTGAAGAAAGTCTGGAAATAGAAAAGCTGGGCAAACCGTCAGGTACTACAGATACAAGCATTACAAACAGAATACAAGAGATGGAAGAGAGAATCTCAGGTGTTGAAGATACACTAGGAGAGATTGATTCGTCAACCAAAGAAAATCTTAAGTCCAACAAATCCCTAACACAAAACATCCAGGAAATATGGAACACTATGAAAAGGCCAAACCTAAGAATAATAGGTATAGAAGAAGGTGAAGAAAACCACCTCAAACGGTCAGGAAACATATTCAACAAAATCACAGAAGAACACTTTCCAAAAATAAAGAAAGGCATGCCAATGAAGATACAAGAAGCTTACAGAACACCAAATAGAGGGGACCACACCACAAAAAGTCCCCTTGCCACATAGTAATCAAGACCCCAAATATATAGAATAAAGAAAGAATATTACGAGCACCTAAGGAAAAAGGCCATGTAACATATAAAGGCAAATCTATCAGAATTACACCTGACTTCTCCATGGAAACTCTGAAAGCCAGAAGGTCCTGGATAGATATTCTACCAACACTAAGAGACCATGGATGCCAGCCCAGATTACTATACCCGGCAAAGATTTCAATGGCTATAGATGGAGAAAACAAGATAGTCCACGACAAAACTAGATTCAAGCAAAACATATCCACTAACCCAGCCCTACAGAAAGTTCTGGAAGGAAAACTCCAACCCAAGGAAGTTAACTACAACCAGAAAAATATAGGCAGCCAAAAGAAAAAAGGGGTGGAATTCCACACATAATTCCAACAACAACAACCATTCCAAATCAAAGAAGAATGAGCAATCAATGGTTATTAATATCCCTCAATATTAATGCCTTAACTCGACCTTAAAAAGACACAGGCTAGCAAAATGGATCCAAAGACAGAACCCATCTTTCTGCTGCATACAAGAAACACACCTCACCCTCAAAGACAGACATTACCTCAGAGTTAAAGGTTGGGAAAAGATTTTCCAATCAAATGGACCCAAGAAACAAGCAGGGGTAGCAATCCTAATATCTAACAAATTAGACATTAAAATAAAATCAATCAAAAGAGATGAGGAAGGTCATTACATATTCATCACAGGAGAAATCCACCAAGATGAAGTTTCAGTTTTGAACATTTATGCCCCAAATACAAAAGCATTCATGTTCGTAAAAGAAACATTGCTAAAACGCTAATCACATATAAGGCCCCACACACTTATAGTGGGAGATTTCAACATCCCACTCTCACCATTAGACAGGAATACCAGACAGAAACTTAACAAAGAAGCAAGGGGTCTAATAGAAGTTATGACCCAATGGGATTAACAGACATCTATAGAACATTTCATCCAAATAAAAAAGAATATACCTTCTTCTCACCACCACATAGAACCTTCTCAAAAATTGACCATATGCTTGGCAACATATCAAACCTCAGCAGCTACAAAAAATTGGAATAACTCCATGCATCTTATGAGACCACCATCCGTTAAAATTAGAATTCAACAACAACACAAATTGCAGAAACCCTACAAACTCATAGAAATTGAATAATGCACAATTGCACCATTCCTGGGTCAAAGAAGAAATAAAAGAGAAATTAAAGACTTCCAAGAATTCAATGAGAATGAAGACACAACATATCTAAACCTATGGGACACTTTGAAAGCAGTGCTACGAGGGAAGTTCATAGCACTAAGTGCTCACATGAAGAAACTAGAGATTAGTTATACTGGAGAATTAACAGCAAGAACATTAAGTGCTAATTTTGTGTTTTGTTAGTTATATAACAAAAATATTCTCCAGATTTTAAATTATTCTCATCAAATTTGTATCACAACATAACCAGGAATTTAAAAGGTACCACATATTTTATTATTAAAACAACAGCTTATGAGCCATTCATTTCCCCATATCACTTAGATCAATGCAGTTCATTTCAGAGTTGCAAAGAAACTTTAGCTGGGGGAAAGAACCAGAGAGATATATGTCATTGTATGCATATACAAATTAAATGGAAATTCACAAATCAGGACTAGAAATACCATGTTGGGCGTGCTAAAACTGTAACGAATACTCCCTTCATTAGATTGCATCTGTTCTGCCTCATGGTGTTAAATAAGGTAGTTATTACTATGAGTATTTCTGAGAGAAACAATTCAAATGTGAGGCGTCTGAAGTTTACCAAAAACAACTAGCAAATTTCAACATTTATTGGAGTCTAATTTCTTATTTATGTCCCACTCATTTTGTATGATACCAAACACTACAGGGGGAAGAAAGCAGTTTGTCACCTGACATTTAGAAGCAAGTCATAAAGGTTGATGCTGTAAATCACTGCTTGACTAAAGTAACAGAAGAAGCCCTGTCTAAATGCAAGTATTTCCAATAGTCCACAAGCTCCGTGTGATTTGGGCATGATTCATTAAACAACTTTTTCGTTTCTAATATTTTCTGTAATTTACTAGGAACAGGAAATCCTCACAGTTCAATCGATCCTGTAAATCACTCTGCAACTTGGTTATCACAAAGCCTTAACCTCATACTTCAATAACACATAACAAAGCAAATACCAATATTTTTGGTAAATGACAGTTCATTTGAGAATCTGAATCAAAAGTCTAAACTCTGGATTTCAAGATTTGGGACTTTAGTCGGTGACCATGACAAGCTTGCTGTAGGTGATTTTATGGAGCTTTTTTTTTACTTACTATTGTGTGGTTTGAAAGAGATTATTTAACATAAAATATACCTGAATCAATGCAATGATCAATTTTGTGACTCTATTCGAAACTATTTTTAGATCAACCTATCTACATAAAATCCAATTTTATTTCATCATCAAGATGAATTACCTGCATAATGTCAATAATTACATTTAATCTGTATATTCAAAACCATGCATCAATCATGTGTGGAGCCATGTGAGGTTAGAAACTCAGTGACGTGCTTACAATGTACATTATTGTGTTGGTAATTACATGCCTTACAGGTTCAAAGCCATTTCATCCTTTGTGATATTTTCCTTGTCTATGTACAAAAAGATAAAAAGTTCCAATTATTGTATCATCCAGTTTCTAGTGAAGTGTTTCTGAAGTTTGTTACACATTATAGTCAATGGAGAACTTTGAAAAGTATTGTTTGCTTAGCTAATGATGAAACTCAGCCAAGGAATGAGGATCTACTATGTATAGGACCTCTATTTCAGCATGAAAAAAATGGGAGAATTTTGAGCTGAGTAGTGAAAGCCAGTATTGGCAAGACTGAGACAAGCCTAGTCTACATAAGCGATATCTTGTTTAAAAGAGAAAACCGTACTGATGCCTTGAACTAATGTCCAGAAATTCTGATGTAATAGGTGTGGACTATGGCTTAGATATCAGAATGATTTTAGTAGTTCACTAGGTATTTCTAATATGAAGATGAAGTTTAAAACAATGATGTATTTGATTTACCCCTGGGTTCTAGCCAACCCATAAACTTTCAGAACTTCATTAATAATGTTTCCTATTTAGAAGACAATTTGCCCAGAGGTTCTTAGTTTTGAAATGTATTTTTCACATAGAAACTACTGTCTTACTTTGATCCCTACTAAATTCTTCCTGCTTAAAACAGGAACCTGCTCAAGCCTGAAATAGGTTTCAGAGTCTAATTTTTTTCTACTTTTCTATTTTCTCCAATAACATGACCTTTGTTCAAATCTAGGTATCCAACTAGACTATGATTTCTGTGCTTCCTCTCATCCCAACTTATCAATTGTAATTTGATTTAAAACACCAGTATCCAGCTAATGGTACATTTGTCTTCCAAAGTACACCAGCATCATGCTATTAAAACTAACGTAGAGTGGGAATTTGTACTGTGACTTTGAATTCAGACTACCTGAACTGCAATTAACAGCACTCTATTTATTACCTATGTACTCTTGGACATTATGGAGCCTTCTTTGAACATCAGTTTTTACATCTCATTTACATAAAATGAGAAATTCTAACACAAATATAGGAGTGCCAGTTTCAAGACTATTGTGTTTATGGTACATTTTACACAAAATATACTCAAATCCACACTGGCAAGCACATTTGATTTTTCAATGATAAAAATACTGATAGATAACACTTTTCATTCATTTGAAATCAACATATGATGATTTGGCCATCAAAACAAATTACCTCACCTATACTGTTTGCCATTTAAACATATTTCTTCATATATGCTTATCTCTCAGAATAGCTAATTTGCCTCAATCATGCTGAATTTTTGTGGGAACAAATCTTGGGGGTCCACTTCATCCATTTCTAATGGATGAAGATGCCATTGTTTTTGATATCATAGATAAATGTTAGGATACATAATAATTTATTTCCATGAATTCTGAATGAAGCTATAAAAGAAAAAAATGATGCGCCTAATTGCCTCAAGATGGATATGTACTGCATGAATCTCTTGTTTAATGGATACAGTAATAGGCCACCTGTTTCCCCTGCCTCATACTTAGAACACTACTGTATGAATGAACAGTGTATTCTGAAGTGAGCACACTTAGATCTTGAGATGCAGTAATGTTGTAATTTCACGACATTTCATTTCCACTTTAATATTACCTAAGCATTTAATTCTAGATTTTTAAGAAAAAGCCTGCATTCTGTATATCATTTTATTGTAAAAGCAATTAAAATAACTTCTAGGTAGAAGTTCTGCATTTAAAGATACTACTTACAGGACAAATAAATAGAGGAAAGGAGATAGAAATGGGCTAAAGGTTGGGTACTTGTTTGACTTGTTGAAGACCAAATTCTCAGTCTGTGAGCATAACAGGATTTAACATTCAGTCAAGCCACTCATCATTAATTTCCCACCGTTTGACTTCATCGGTTAATTTATCACAATATTCTAAGTCTGCCACGCATGATTCTGTCTTAAATACACATAAATTAAGTTTAAATGAGCCTTGCCACGTCTAACATGTCAAAGATTCAGGCTACAGTAATTGAGAATTTGTGATGACTCAGGCTTCTCTGAAGAGAGAGGGTACACTTTTTCTTGGCAGTGTAACAGTGTTAGCAGATGGGGGGGGTGTTTCAGCTACTTAAAATGCATCATTTTCAAGTACCTAAGACCACATTTGCAGCAAATAGTAGATATGATAATTATAAATCATCTTGACAAGCCTGGTGAGACCTGCCACTGTGTTTACAGTAAAGATGTTTCCTTTAGGTTCTTATTCATTACTTGCTCTGTAAACCCCACAAAATATACATGCTCAGAACAACACTGACACAAAGAGTAATTACTCATTATATATTACCTATAATAGTGTCATGCCACAAAATATACATGCTCAGAATGACACTGACACAAAGAGTAATTACTCATTATATATTACCTATAATAGTATCAAGATTTCTTATTTGGTACAACTTGTGGCCTGCTTGGGAGAAGACAAAAACTTTTTTTTGTTGTTTCTACTGTCATTTTAATTTTGTTTGGCATTAAATTGTTTATTCTCCCTTTTTTAAAGGGTGTATGTCAATCAACCAAACAACTGATAAAATATAAGGCAAAATTAGCTTGACATAAACTATAGGTAAATAACCAGCCAGACATGGTGGTGCACGCCTTTAATCCCAGCACTCAGGAGGCAGAGGCAGACAGAAATCTGTGAGTTTGAGGTCAGCCTGGTCTATGGAGCAAGTTCCAGGACAACCAAGACTGTTACACAGAAAAACTCTGTCTTGAAAAAAAACAAAAAATAAGAGAGGGAGAAAGAAATTAAATAAACGAAAAAATAAAATCTTTATAAGTTTTGAGTTAACATAACTACAGATATCATGATGTTGTGCCTGAGAACTTCAGAATGCCTAAAACTAATGACATATTCTTTTGTAATCACAGTATTATTCAAATTCCTCCTGTCATTGAACATGTGAATTAGTGATTTTTAAGAGTTTAGCTCATGGACCCTAGTCCTAAAGCTGGGAAATTAGCATTGGACCAAACCAATCCCTCCGAATGTGGGTGCCAGTTGGAGGCCTGGACACGTTATGGGACCTCAACAGTGGAATCAGTATTTATCACTAGTGCACGAATGTTTTTGTTTTAATAAATGCATCTCTTAATTGTACAATCTTCTTTTGGGAGAACTCAACCCCAAACTGCTCTTAGAAAGATCAACCTCTTCAAAAGGTTTCACCACTTGGAAAATTCACTTAACTATTAAATAGCAGACTTCTTCAGTGTTTCCCCAGTTCATTCTGCCTTGATGGTGTTTTCCCATTTAAAGATTGAATCTCAACTCAAATATTTACTCTTGGACAAAGCAGAGCATTTAGAAATAACAAGCGTTCCATCATGCCTAGACAAGCACTGTACAGCTCTTGTTCCCTTGCTGCTGGTTATTGACATGACTGCTGTCCCTCTTTGCTATTATGGGCTCCATCAGTGCTGCCAGGAAAAAAGGGACTCTGGCATTTTGGCAGTTGTCCTTTGCCAGATTCTGAACTTTCTTTTAAGCTTTGTAAGTTGGCTACAGAGCAATTTTAAGAGTGCTATTTGACAACTGGGCAGTTAACCTAGTCATAATTGAAAAATAAATTAAATTGTCTTTGTGTTGTCTTCCTTTTTCTCTGCTATAGTACTTTGTATATAGGAGACATATACTTCATATAGGGCAAAGTTTTATTCAATAAAATAATGTTATCTGTGATAGTGGTGATTATGATTAAATGTGTTTCTGACTTTGATTATTTTATTAATATTGGATGAGAACTATTAGGTCTATTTTTAAAAAGTTAGCAAGAACTATATGTCTTGCTCTCTACTATGTGTGTCCCCATGCAAGTCAAAATACCTATGAAGAAATGGGAAAACCACAGTAGCATGTTAAGCTACATAACACTACTTTCTCCTATAAGGTTATAGAAAAGGGGGGCATGCCATGAATTTGATGGTGAATGCATGTTTCTGAAATAGTTTGGAGATCTTATTTTCTTTTGTTTTACCAAAAATTATCTTCAAAATAACTATGATGAAATGTCTATGCCCTAAGGTATTTAATCAGTAGTGAAAAACAAAATGAGCCCTACTTCATGTCATGATTGTTGAAACAAAACTACCTTTTGCATAAAAAAAATAGAATGAATGAGACATTCACTTTTTATGGGTTTTCTCATCACTAACTTCATGGAAAATTGGTAAACAATGATTTCTGTATTTGACAATATTAGAACTTCTGTCCCATAATATGTATCATGTAGTGTATGACCCTACCATTTGCTTTCCTCTTTCCTTCCACCAAGTTCCTTTTTCCCTACCACTATCTCTGGTTACACTTGATTTAACTAGAGCTCCTACCACTGACTCAAATGGAAAATATGTAGAACGGCTGGCCAGAAAGCAGGCATGTGGTAGAATCCTTTTGGACGCCAGTGGTCTCATTTAGTGCTAATGATAGCCTGCAGTGACTCTCAGTCATTTCAGGGAATACCCATGCCATAAGCTACAGGGTTTTGAAAAGCAAAGAGGAAAATGCACACCACTGAACGTATGCATATCAGTAGTCATCACTTTCCTGCCATGGGTTTTGAAGCAACCATAGCAATAGAATGCTAATATGACAATAATAATATGTGCTTTGAATGTGATAGCACTTCCTCTTTTCAGTGAACTTCTCCATCTATTATCTAGTTAAATCTTCACAGCAGCCCTATAGGCAAGGAGGAATTACCACTCTATTTGACCCATGACAAAACCCAAGTGAAATGTCTGAATCTGGCCTTAAACTTAGAGCATATGACTCCAAGTGGTATATCCGTCCAGTCATCTCTTTCTTCCTTCAAATTGAGCAACTTCAGTTTCGGTTTATAAGATGCATTCAAGGAGAGAATGGAGCTAATTTAAAACTTATTTTTAGCACATTTAAAAAATCTCCAATGTTCAAACCCAGAGAAAAATTGTGAAAAAGATCACTGTATGATTAGATTTTATATCTACATATAATTATTTATCAATGATTTTTATAAATAAATTGATAGTCAAAAGTAGATATACTACTAAATTATTAACAAGTTAATAAATTTAACATTGTACAAACCAAATATATATTCTACATTACAATTTCTCTAATGGTTCTGCAGATGTCCTTTAGGGTATTTTTAAGATCTCAAATTGATAATGAGGTCATACACTCCATTTTTATGCCGTTTTTCTTTAAATTTTAATAGTTTCTTAGCTATCTGTTTTAATTTCCCTGATATTATTGACTTATTAATAAATAGTTTCTCTTCCAGTTAAGTATATTTGAAATTTATTTTATAACACTGACCACTTCAAGTATGCAGATTGATTTTTTATGTAAAATTACTTTCTGTTTGCCACTACTGCTTTCTCATGATGAGTTTCACATAATATATTTGATATTCTGTGTTTTTGTTAATTCTAAGTGTCTGTATTAAATCATACTACATTCATTGTTTTGTTGATTAATTTATTTAACTTAGTATAATGTCTTCATCCAAGATATCATAGAACATTGGTATAGAATGTGAAAGCTCATATTTCAGTTTTTCCACATCCCTCATGAGTACCTTATTATCTACTTTTACTTTTATTCGGGTTTAATAAGAATATATAAGAAATAGTAACTCCTTTTAATTCTGATTTGGTTTAATGATTAGTAATTCTGAGGATCATTTCACATGCTGAGTGGTTATTTGAACATCTTCTTTGGATAAATATCTATTTGCTCATTTATAAATCAGATTGGTCTTGTCATTGTCTAATTGTGATGGCTATTTTTATTATGAGGTATATTATATTTGAGTCCAGTTGTCTTTTGAAACTGATTTTATTCTTTGTGACTTATTAAGTGTTCATGTGAATTCTTGAGACTGTTTTTATTCTTTTTGATTGATTGAGAGTTCATGTGAATTTTAGTAAAGTTTTTATGCAAAAATCCTATTAGGATTTTGGTAGAGAGTTTATTAAAGTTATAGATTGCTTTGGGTATTGGTGGTATCTTAACAATATATGCCATCAAATCCATGAGTGCAGGATGCCTTTCATTAATGTGGGTTAGTAGTTTTAACCATATCTTCTAGTTTTCAGTGTTCCAAGTTTTTACTTCTTTGATTATATTTCTAAATATTAAACTTTTTAACAAAAACTTTTTATAATACTTATAATAATTAGAATTTTGTGACACTTTTTATTGGATTGTATATTGTTAGTGTTCAGAAATTCAACTGACATTTTGTCACTATTTTGACTCACTGAATCTTTACCTATCTACACATCCCTGAATTCAGGACACTCATTTATAGGATGTTTTAGTATTCTCAGAAGACATCACTTCATGTTCCTGTCCAGTCAGTCGTCCACACACAAACAAATGGTATGGTGTCCATCAACATAGATTTTATTGACCTGTTTTTGAACTTCATATAATAGATTCAAACAATACACACCCTGTTGTTCAATGTGTTTGTTTTATGGGAGAGCAATTTATAGGTTACTTATGTTTTGTTAAATAATTATGCCAAGGATTTGATAGCTGTATAGAAATATGAGACAAAGTCCATGCCGTAAAGGAACTCAAGATTTAAAGAAGGGAAAATCGCTTGACGAGGTAGTCACATACAAGCTAGATGCAAACAAAACTGGATGGACAGGATTGGGGCGATTACACAAGGATTTGATGGTCCTGAAAGGCTTCTTTCAGGAGGTAAGATGAGAAAAACAGGATGGTCAGTCATGTCAATGGAAATGACTTTGCAATAATATGGATATGCTGCTTATACGTGGCGAGCTACTGGAGATAGAGGAAGCATGAATAAAGCAGAGCTGGGTAACACACTAGATAGTGGTTGACAGGCATATGTTGTCTTCAGTGTACCTTATTATGTCTCTTATTATGGAGAGAGAGAGAGATGTATCCTTATTATATCTAGATTAAGACTGCATTATTTTTAATCATGGTATAGATTATATTAAACACTATCCATCTCCCTGCAGCTGTATATTCTGGGTTATTTTTAAATTTTGTTATCTCTGAAGCCATCTTAATAATGCTTGCTAAGGTGTCTGATAACAATACTTACGCATTTCTATTAGATACACATCCGGAGTAGAGTTACAAAGTCACCCACTATTTGCATTTTCAACCTTTAAATGAGCTACTTTTGTCAAAGTGAGTGTATAATCTTTCCATGACTGTTTGTCATTTTAGTACTTCTCTGTGTGCATTGTATTTAATGTTCACATGTTAGTTCCCTCCTTCTTGTCTGCTCATACAAATCCATTCTTTGATAAAGTGCATCCTCAGGACCTTGAACAATTTTGAAAATTGTGCCTATCTCCATTCTCGAATTTTCGTAGTTCTTTGCATATTCTGAAAAAGAAGTGTGTAGGTAAAGGTGGAGGGACAGAGAGGAAAGGGAAAGAAATAATTTATCCAAGTCTGTGGTTTTTCTTTTACACAGTTAATCATATTTTGTGATAAGATATTTTCAATTTTTCTAAATCTCACATTGATCTTTTGCACTATATTTTTTCCAAGTTGGCCAGGGATGTGTACTTTAAGCTTACCTTTTTGCACTTTTATAATATGTCCACCATTTTTGAAAATTTCCTTTTCTGGGAGGACATAGAATTCTGGACTAATTGTTTATTTTCCCTGCTCCAGCCCTAGAAGCTGTGGTTCATTTGAGCACATGATAGTGTTTTGAAACTCTTGTTAAAACATCAATAATTGTAGACTTCTTAGCAGATGGAGGAATTCACAATGAAAATTGTAATTCCAGTCTAACAATGTTGGTTCGTCCTTCTTCATTCCATTTCTTGTATACATATCCTAATGCAGAAATATTAAGCTACACAAAATATTTTATTGAGGAAGAAATCACTTAAGTGAGAAGCCAAGAAAGACGAGAACCAAAGGCCCACATGCTACTCTCCAGGCTGCATCCAGAACCAAAAGAGAAAGAGTCTCCTCCCCCTAGCTCTTTTATTCCCCATCTGCTCTAGGTACCTTTGAACACACCTGAATGGGCGTGGTCAGCATTACTGGTATGTAGATCTCTCCCTACAATCTCCCTTCACACAAATTATGAATCCAGATTTGATAAGGCATCAATGTATGTACTTATTTGTTTTGGAATTTCTATATGCATAGCAGTATCAGTAATAAGCCCTTAATTGTGTTTGAAATTTTCTTTGTTCTTATTTTTTCCTTCAAATAACATCCAGAGTGAATAGTCAGAGTAACCTTTTCAACATGTACTTTTTTTAGTTTGTTGCAATTAGACATTTTATTTCTCTTTATATTTAATTTTAATATTTTATTTATATTTATTTATTTAGTGTTTGAGATAACTTCCATGACATGACATGTCTGTCAAAGTCAGAGGGAATTTTTCAGGTCTTGAACTCAGGTTTTCAGTCTTGGCAGCAAACACCTTTACCCACTGAGGCATCTTACCAACTCCATACTCAATTTTAAGTATCTTCCACTCTTTTAATATATTTACATATGTAAATATTGGCATATTTAAAATTAAATACTGTATCAAAAAGTAAATTCATGCAGGATGGAGGTGCCTCATGTCTTCATTTCCAGCACTGGAAGTCTGATTTCTGAGTTCTAGGACAGTCAGTGCTACACAGAGAAAACCAGTATTGAAAAAGGATGTAAATTCATTCTGTTCTCCAACCTTGGCAAAAACAATTCCATTTATTTTTGCCTTATTATTCATCTTATGTTTGGAATATTAAGCACATACTTCCAAATTTTCCTATTTTAAACTTTTCCTCTTTTAAGGACAATATTATAAATATGTCATATATAGCTATATTAATTCTAAATATCATATTTACTATCTTTTCATCTTTTTCATTGCCAATACATTCTAAGTAATAACTTTTTTATAAGTTCATGTTTTATAACGTATCTCATCTTTACACATTTTATTTTATTTATAAAAAAACATAGATTCATAGGAATTGTACTTAAAAGTCCTGTGCATCTTTTTTTTCTCAGCCCTCTCTCAAGATTAACATCTGTTGACCCTGTCCTTGCTGTCACAGTCTCTGGAAGTTCATATGTGTATCAGTCCTATTGTGTCTAGGTCTTGTTTACCTAGTGTCTTCCATCTCCACTGGATTTTAAATTTTTCTGCCTCCTCTTCTACAGAGTTCCCTAAGTCCTGAGGAGAAAGATTTGATGCTGACATCACATTTAGGATGAGACTACTGAAAGGTCTTTCACTCTTTAAATATAGTTCAAATGTGTATCTCCATGCTTGTTCCCATCTACTGCAGGAGGAAGCTCCACTGATGATGGTTGAGCAGGTGCTAATGTATGAGTACTACAGAATGTCTTCAGGAGTCAGGAGTCATTTTATTGGTACATTCCTTTAGCAGAATGCCCATGCCCTATCTAGGAATCTTATTGGTCTCATGACTTTGATTTTCCTATTGTCCAAGACATACATAAAAAACAGATATGTTTATTTTAAGTGAAAGTTAAGTTTTACTACTCTACTGTTTTAGTTCTTAAGTCAATTCCTAGTGAGTTAAGAGAAAAGACTAAATGTTTCTTTTATGTCTCCAGCCTCACTTCATACCACTCCTTGCATTTAGTAAATTCAATGTGATATCAATTTTATTTCAGTTATTCTACTGTACCAAGGCCTTTCTTATCTCAATGCCTTTGCCTATTGTTTTACTCTGTTAACAAAATTACTTCTTCTGTCCTCAATTGAATGTGTACTGCTTAGTTTAGTCATACTTTTCCAGACACCTTTACTGAAAATGAGACTCTCCATTCTTGCTCTGCAGTATTCTGAATGGTCATGGCCTTCATATCACTAAATAAAAGTCTTCCTTGATTTATTTGACTGCTTTCCCCTGTCTCTCTTACCTCAATATATGATCTGTGAGATTCAGGACTTTATCAGTTTTTTACAGTTTGCTGCAGGACTGAGCAAAATATCTTACGTTTATCCCATACTCAAATATTTATTGGATGAAGTGATTATGAAACAAATCAATGTCCAAAGAACCAGGCACATTTTTGGTTAAAGCTTTTGGATAACATGCCATAGCTTTTAAACTTCGTCGTGTGGAATGCATATGTAAAGGGAGGTAACTGCTAAAGCACCAGTAAGAATTTAAGCACTGTGCAAGAATCAAAGAGAGATAGGTTTATTGTGGCTGGAGTATAGTCAGAAAGGTGTTATGGATGAAATCATAACTGAAGTAGACTTTCAAAGGCAAATTGGACTTACACCTGCTGAGATAACAGACTAAGTGAGAAAGTCTAGACTTCATCCTTTAATAAAGGAAACATTGCAGTAAGTTTGGAGCATGAAACATGCAGCATGCTTACTGAGAAGTAAATCTTGAAAAAATAATTGGAACAGATTGCTGAGATCACTGAATGCTGATCTGTGTCATATCTTTTACAGGAAGAGAATGTGAAAAAATGCCAACTATTCCTTTATGCCTTCTTGTGAAATTTCTTTTGAGTCTCTCTTCTACTCTCTACTTACTGTCCCCAGGCTCTAACCCCTATTTCCTGTGCCTGAACAATTCAAACTACTTCCTAATTATTCCTGCTTTCTCACCTCCATTTCCCAACCTTATTTATTTACATCTACCACCTTATATTTTTAAAATCACAGTTCTTATAATACTACTATAATACTGTATCAAAATACTTAAGTCTTTTTGTTATTCATAGACAAAATCCAAACTCCATTGCAAGGTAGTTCGAATTCCCCAACTCCCAGCATATCAAGCTACTACTCTTAAATTATATATATATATGGATAGATAGATGGATGGATGGATAGATAGATGATAGGTAGATAGATAGATAGATAGAACTTTATTAATAAGAGAAACTTGTGTAGAACTCTGAGAAGTATTTGGAACATTGACCTCTGTATAAGTAAACATGGATCATGCCCCAATTCCTTATACAAATATGTTTCTGAGGAAGTAACCTGGCTTCATCTCTCATCTAAACCCTGTGAAAACAGTGAGGTCAACTTGAAAAGTTCAGTCAGTCAATCAACATTCAAGTCTTGAGTACATAATCTGGCCCAACCCTGTTAGAAATTGAAAAAGAAAACTCTACAACCACATAAGATATTCACATCTCAGGAGCAATACATAAAATTAACTGAAACTTTGTTTGAATGATTACTATAACATTCAACTTGAAATTCCTCTGGCATTTACTTACATCCATTCAATGACTATCTTCTCCATAGCTTGGCAAAAATCACTGAATGTAAGGAATGCTAGATTTATTAACAAATCATTCTCTAGATAGCATTGATGTTCATATTAACCTGTGGAGACAACTGAGGCTCTGAATTCTACAGCATGGCCTGCTGACATTTGAAGACATCAAATACTAAAGACTAAACCTCTATTCTGACTTAAATGCAGGCTGAAAGCTTAACTCATATTCCTATGAGCCATTTTGTGTCAGTTATAATGCTTGTTGCAATACTACAATTCATTCTCAATTGACCCCAACTACCACTGTGGTTTGAGGAGCTAATCTAGAAAATTCTTGCAATCCAACATAGTTATATATCAGTTTCTTCTAGTATCTTCAAAATGTCAGACCCTACATTTAAATCATTAGTTTCTTTTTAGTTGGTTTTGTTAAACAAATCTAACTTCATTTATTTATTTGTGGTAGATTTCCAGTTTTGAAGCACCACTTATTAAAGACACTATTTTTTTCCGAAATAAATGTTTATTTTAATATGATTGTAATGGTCACCTAGTTGTATTTTACTGCTGGGCACTCTTTTCTCTGTTCCATTGGTTTATGTGCTTTTCTCTGTTCCATTGGTTTATGTGACAGTTTTAATTTTCAGACCACACTGTTTCCATTACTTTAGATTTCCTGTATATTTTGAATTCAAGTATATATAAGACCTCTACTTTATTGTTGTCTTGAGGATGGCATTGGATTTTTTTATGTTAATAAGAATGATAGGATGTTTTCTGTATGTTTTATAAATAAAGTATATTAAAACATTAAATTTGTAAACTTTAGACAGTAAAGACATTATTGTGGTTTGAAGGAAAAATACCCCTTATAAGCACATATATTTGAACACTTAGTCTCCAGTTAGTAATACTGTTTGGACAGGTTATTGAACATTTAGGGCATGGAGCCTTGCTAATTGTGGTAAATCACCAGTCAAGATTTGATAATTTATAGCCCTGCTCCACTTCCAGTATGCTTTCTTACATTCCTATATGTGATTGAGATAAAATCTCTCAACTTCCTATTTCTGCTACCATGATGGACTCTCACCCTTTGGAACCCTAAGTCAAGTATTATTCTTCCTTTGGTAATTTTCTTTTAGTTGTGGGTAAGACAGAAACTTCTGTCTTTATTTCCATTTGATTTTGGGGTTTTTTTGTATGTCACTGAGCTGAAAGTATTGAGAACTCTAAATATTATTTTTTAATTAGGAGTAGTTTGTTGAATGCCTTGCAAGTGAATATCCAACTTGATAGTTACCAGAGTACTACCTGAAGCTTAAATACTGTTGTTAAATTGTAATTCCTTTTCTTGAATATTTCTGGATTTATTTCACGCATTTTGTTCCTCTGATGATAAGTGCATATATATTTGTTATTGGTATAAATTATATTATGTATCATGATATGCATGAGATAATACACATCAATTATTTTGTTAATTATATTAATTAGGTTTCTTTATTGTTTTGTTCAATAATATACAGCAATATAACCACTGCAGTTCTTTCATGGTTACTGTAGGATGGTAAACTTCTTCCATAGTTTTACATTCAATTACGTTTCTACATCTAAGATATACATTGTAGGTGTTAGAGGAATCCCTGAGTGTGTGACTCCTGAGTGAATGTATGATGTTAAGATGGGAACAACCATGTCAAGGACCCCAGAGTCTCAAAGCCATGCAGGCAAAGCTTTCCCCATGTGATGAGGCTCAAAATAAAACCACAAAGCCATTATTGGGGGATCTAATGTGAGTGTTGTCAGTATGTGCAAAAAATTTCCACCATACCTTTCTGTTATGGATACTGATGACCTGAAAATTTCTCCCCTGAGGAGACTGCTCCTGTCCAAATCAACTAAAGCTGTTCTCTTGATCTACTTGTACACCATAAGCACACCACCTTGTTTGCCTGCATGTAATAACCCTGACTCCTCATTCAGCAACAACCGTACCTCTACATTCAACTCTATATACTAAACATGCTAATCTTCCAGTGCTGAGGTTTCTCCATCTGAGAGCCCAGAGGTCAGTCCCTGGAGGCCATGAGAGGAAACAGCATATGTTTATCCAGGCATTGCTGCAATCTTCAGTTAATAGACTTTTTGATTATTCTCAGTCACTGGCCTCAAAGCTTATCACTTTCACTGACAACTTTACTGGTCAAGATTACTACTAATGCTTGCCTTTCCAAATCAAGTGAAGACATACTGATAATGATAGAGATACTGCCAATTCTTATGGCCTAACATAGTGAGGCACAACTTCTACTTTGACTGTGAGAGAAGGTGGGCAGCAGCCAAGATGGAAAAATTAAAAAGCACAGTTTTCTAGCTTTTCATTATCAAAAGCAAAATATTCATTTGTTTTTCTAAAATAAACAATCCTTGATTATTTTATGCCGTTAGCCAATTTAGAGGTGTTCAAATTGTTATTTTTGAAAATTTTCTACACATTGTTAAGTGCTTTGAGGAAATTGAGTTTGTCATCTTACATATTCATATCTAGAATGTCCATCTATCACAGTGCTTCTCTGCTATTTTCATGGCTAAATTAGCAGATAAAAAACAGGTTGTCATAAATATGGGGCAATGAAACAAACCAACAATTCAATGAAAAATGAATGTGGCTTGCTTTTCAAATGCCATTTGACTAATAAAAGGACAATGATATAATTCACATATTACTTTAAGTTCATTTCTTCACTCATTCGCCTATTCAAGCATTTTCTTGAGACATGATATGCCATCATTTAATCTAATATTTCAATCCATATAATTCACTAATCCTCAGAGAACATCATATTTAATGTTAGGAAAACAGAAAAAAATAAGACTCAGAAGCAATATAATGAGATTACTGAAACAGAGAGGTGACATGTTAGAGACAAAACCCCTTATCCATAGGTAACTCATAATGGAAAGAGTTTCTCTGGGCTTATGGTTCCAGAATGAGAGCTATACTAGGAAAGGAGGCATGATAGCAGCAGTCAGAGCAGGAAGCCAAAGGAACAAATTTCAGCCACACATTGGAAGCAGGAAGACCAGACTGGAAGCCAGGATGAGGCTATAAACTCTAAAAGGCCAGTCCCAGTGATGTACTTCCTCCAGCACGGCTGCATCGTCCAAACATCCTTTAAGCTTCTCAAACAATGCCCTATTAACTTAGGGGGACCAATTGTTGAAATACATGCCCCTATGGAGGATATTTATTATTCATGCCACCACTGGAGAGAAAAAAACAAAATGACAACATTAATGTTTCCTGCTGTCTACTGCCATCAACCACCTCTCCCATCCCCCTGTGTGTGTGTGGGGCGGTGTGCGGGGGTGCATAAGTCAGCACGTGTAATTAGAAGGAGGAATTTTTCCTGAATTGTAATGTGTCTGAATGTCCTGAAAACTATACACTTGGGTTTGTTCATTGAAAAACTTGAATCAAGTCATAAAAAGGAACCACTACCTGCTCCATAAGTTATGGAACTCATCTTTATCGTAATTCTAGTTGCCTCTAGTTAGAAAGCACATTTTCTGTGTATTCATGAAGTCTTAAATGATTTGAAGTCAAACATCCAGTATAATGAGCAGAATTATACTCTATCCACTCCTATTTTCTGAAATATATTATAGTTGATTATTGTCAGTGAAGTTGAGCATATGGTCCTAAAATGGCTCTAAATGATTTTATACATTTTCTGTTTTATTATTATCCATCTGATACTTTGAAAGAGGCAGCATACGGCAGTTAATTTTCTCCTCCATTCCCTTGTGCACAATATTAAAACAATTCAAAGTAGTGCATATTTCAGCTGTCTTTTATGGATGAATTATACCTCCTGCAGTCTGTACATGGAGATACAGAACAGGCCTTGAGACAGATTTCAGCAAAAATGTTATTTTGCTTGCTTGGAAAGATTTGGAGAATGTCTCTAAAATTATGTACACTTTAAGTACAAATCAAATGTTTAAGTACCTCTTTAATTATGACATGTGAAATAAATCCCAAATAAACTAATGAACAGCCTCTATGATCTATTTTCCCCTGAGGCAACCAGTAAACATTTTTATTTTCACATTTATTCTTTTAATAATTATATCACTTTTCCTTTCCTTTTCTTCCTTCCAAATTCTCCCATATATCCCTCATTTCTCTCTTTCAAATTCATGACTTCTTTTTCCTATCTTTCTATCTATCTATCTGTCTGTCTGTCTGTATGTATGTATGTACATATATGATGTATACTATATATATATATAATTATATATTATATACACTCCTGCATACTTACACACAACCTTCTCAGTCCATATGTTACTTGTATGTACATTTTCACCCATGAAGTTTCATCAACATGGCTGTCTAAACAAGGATGACACCAATAGACATGCTTATGTGAAAGGGGGAAAGCTCAAGAGGTTTGAACCCACACAAAGAACTACAGGCAGCTAACGAATGCTGAGATTGTGAGAGAGAAATAGTCTTCCTCAGGAAAGACCACACCAATTGGTTACATATGCTATATTTTTATTTAAATTAAAATTTTTATTTAAATTAAAAACAATCTTATTTTACATCCTACCCCTCATCCACTGCCCAGGGAGAGAGAGTAAGGCCTCCCTTGGGGAATCATCAAATTGTGTCACATCATTTGGGGCAGGACCTAAGCCCTCCCCCATGAATCTAGGCTGAGTATCGTGGATGGCTCAGACATTAAAGACTAAGCTCACAACCAAAAACTCTATGCTATATTTTTAACAAGAAGACACTTGATAGCTATTTAAATGACATTTAAGTAAGTACTTGAAAAATACAATCAATGCAACCACATATACTTGAGATTCAAAAGCCTACATAAGGTCATCTCTTAAACCTATCTACTTGTTATTAGAACATCTGCAGCATCATCTCCTCATTTGGCTCTCTTATATTCTCCAGTCAACCTCCTTCAAGTTCAGTGGCTTTAAAACAGGTAGCATATGGGTACCAAACGGCTTCCTCTTTGACCCTTCCCAGTGTGATATGTAATGAACTCAGTTAGATATTGTATGATTTGTTTTGGGGGTTGGGAGAAAATGCAGTCAGTATATGACCTTACAAACCTCAGTAGAAGAGTTGTTTCTTTAGTGTAGTGCTTATCAATGTTGGTTCCAGTATAAAATATATTGCAGTGTATTATATAGAAGAGTTTTTCTGGGGAGACATCATACACATCTACTCACCCCAGATAAGGTGCACATGACAGATCAAAATACAGATACAACCAAAATTTGAATCAGTGAGCCAATGAGTTTTGTTGGGGTTGCTAACAAGAATATGGGTGAAGGGTTACTTGTAGAAGAAATGACTCAAAGATAGATATTTCACCAGTGTTCACCCCAGCATATGGCAGTTCACTAAAGTTTAGAACCTGGAGCTCACTGCACAGCCTGCCATAAACTCAACAGGTTGGAGGGTGTTTCAATTGGTCTAAGTCTCTTCCAGGCAGCTTATCTGCTTTCTGCTTCTTCTAGAAGCTAGTCTGGTGACAGGGTCTTCTTTGTAGCTTGATTTGTCTGAGATTGATTCTTTGCCATCTTTATTGCTTACTCTGGGTGGGAGGGGCCTAGTGAATCTGGTCAGTGTCTGGGACTTCCGGAAGGTATTTTGAATTTTTTATCTTCTGGCTAAAATGCTTTCCTGGTTATTGTTTTCATTTGGAAATTAACCAGGACATAAGGAGCTATGAGTGTGTGTCAAGTTGACAAGAGTTGGACTTGAGTTGGTTATTCTTGGTTGTCAACTTGACTACATCTGGAATTAATTAAAACCAAAATGGCTTGGCACAACTGTGACAGACTTTTTTCTTAATTAAATCATTTGAAGTGGGAAGACACGCCTTTAATCCATATCTTTGGAGGTGAATTAATACACCTTTAATCCAGATCTTTTAAGGCTGGAAGACCTACCTTTAATCCGGGCATCTTCTGTTGGCTGCCTATATAAAGGACATGGAAGATGGAAGTTCTCTTTTTATCTACTTGCTCTTGCTATTGCTAGCAAGTCCATGCCTTCACTGGCATTATAGCCTACTTCTTCAAGATTCTGGCATATACTGAAGACCAGCTGAGACATCCAGTCTCATGGACTGAACAGCTACTGGATTCTTAGACCTTCTGTTTATAAACAGCCATCATTGGACTATCTGGACTGAATTCTGTAAGCCAATAAATCCCATATATAAGAGAGACACATGACAGATAGACAGATAGATATACACATGCATTCATTCTATGAATTCTGTTTCTCTAGAGAACCCTGACTAACACAGAATACTTCAGTCTCAGAGAAAATTGCTATACAACACAGGGCTGGTGAGATGAATTGCTCAAACCTGAGTTCTAGTCCCAGAATCCATGAAAAATGGTATGGGTGTGGTGCCACACATTTGCCTATAATCCCATGACAGAGGATGAAAATTCCAGAGGCTTGTTGGCTCTCTCACTTATTTGTGTATATATGTATTTGTCATTAATTGAGACATAGTCCTGAAATTAATAAGTGGCTGAAATCTTTTCTATGTTACACTCCTCAAGTAACCTAACCCATGATATGCCATTCTTAAAACAAATTGGCAAAGAATGGGCTGGCAAAACCAGCAGAGACAGCTGATCTGGACAGGGGAGAGCTCTTGGACCCCAGACTGACAGTGGGGAGGCCAGTATGGGACTGATCTGGACCCCCCAAATGTGAGTGTCAGAGAGAAGGCCTGGGCAACCTATGGGGCCCTGAGCTGTGGATCAGTGTCTATCCCTGGTATACAAACAGTCTTCATGTGCCTATAGCACAAAGAGGGATGCTCTCTCAGCCTGGACTCTTAGGGGAGTGCCTGGACCCTACCCAGAGTAAAATGACAGACTCTAGATATCCCCTATGTGGAAGGATTTGGCAATAGGGTGGGAGGGTGGGGGGGAAGGGGAGTGCAGGAGGAGGGGAGGGAGAGGGAACTGGGATTGACATGTAAAACAAGCTATTTAAAATTAAAATAAAAATGATTTTAAAAAAACAACAGTAAATTCTAAGAATGACACTTTAACTTTCATTCACTATAATTCTACAGTGAACAGGGAAATGTACTCGGCCCAGAAACTACTTAATAGTAAAACTAATTGCTCCATGTATGAAGAGTGATGAGCAGATAAACATCCCTTGGTCAGCACCACCAGGATTTGTCTCAGCTACAGAGAGCTCTTTTGTCATGTCCACACTTTCTCTAATCAAAGACTGGTTATAGTAGAAGAATAGCATCCTAGCCATATGAGTGCAGTATGGGGCATGTTAATGAGTCACTTATGTTCTAGAGCCCTGTGAGTGTAATTGACCCAAATGGCAGTTTTTCACCATTTGCCTAATCCTGCTCCTTCCCTCACATTGATCCATAGTAAATAATCCAGATACCTAGTATGTCAAACCCACTTCAGTATCGACCAGAGAACCCAGGTTGTAACATCTTAACTCCTAAAGTCCATATTTACTCATAAAAGTTAACCTAGAATCCAATCTCTTTGTTTTTTATTTGGGGTACAGTTACAGCAGCCATCTTCTTTAACAACTTATTAATCATATGCTTGAATTTTTGATGTTACTTTCTTTGAATTATTGTTTCGTTGTTTCTCTTGCTATTCAAGAATAATGCCCATTCTTTTCAAGTCCTAAGTCTTTGAAACTTGCCTTTTTGTACTGACATATTTCTTTTTTATTCAGTCTTTTAATTGAATGCATTATGTTTCTGTATATGGCTTTGTACACACGAGAACAGTATCCACGGAGGCCAGAAATGGGCTTCAGATTCCCTGCAGGCAAGGTGCGGTTGCAAGCAGTCATGAGCTACCTAGAACAGGAACTAGGAATCCAACTCTTCCTTGGGAGAACAGCAAGTGTTCTTAGCCTCTAAGGTTAGAGTCTAAGCCATCATGTCAGCTCTCTGACATATACTTCTATAACTGGAATGATTTCTGAGTCCCAGAATGACACTACTACACAAAACAAAACTTCCACATTGCACTGCATATGCTAAAGATAGGACCCAAAATACTAAAATTGCCATTGATAAAGAGGCAGGATAACAGGCAGCAGTCAGGAAGATGAGCTGATAAATCAATGGAGTCTGCCTTCCGGAGTGTCCTCTGCCACAATTAGCTCAGCCATTATAAATTCCTTTGTGACTCATGTTCAGTTTTGTCACCTGGATTTCCCTCGGTGTAATCTTTTCTCCGTGCCATTTATTAAAACTGCTGACTTTCAAAGAGCTCTATAAATTTCTCTAAACATCCCCTGATTCAATAAAAATGGATGGAATTGAACACTAATCCTATATTCTATTGTCTGTCTCCCAGGAGTGTTCAGATAAACTATGAAATGAATCTTTCTGTCCCATTCAGGTCATTTCACTACCTTTAATATTATTTACAGCCCTGTCCATACAATCCCTGCTTCTTAGCCTGAAGTCATTAGAATATTCCTCCTGTTTGTTGCAAGATCCCAAGGTCCTTCAAATTGAAAAAAAGCTGATGTTTCTAACTTCAAAAATGGAAAAAATAGCTCCATGATTGCTTGTAGATCATTTTCCAAAGTGAGATGTACCTTAGAGAAGTAGAAACGAGCATTTTTATTTTTAAGGCTGGCTATAGCTCCAGAGTATAATAGACAACAAAGATTCTAAGAGGCAGTGCTTGTTGTGGGATAGACTCTGAAGGATATGACACAAAAACCTATTATTTCTGCATAGTGCAATTAAATATGTCTTTGATTTCAGCATCTTCTATATATTCAACCTTTAAAAATGATTTGTGTGTGTGTGTGTGTGTGTGTGTGTGTGTGTGTGTAAGTGGGGGGTATGTTTACATGAGTATAGGTGCCCAGAGAGACCAGAGGAACAAGTTGGGTCTGAGATGGACTTGCCGACTGCTGAGAACTACCTAATATGGTGTTGAGACCCAAACTTGAGTCTTCTGCATGTCCTGTGCTTTCTCTTACCTCCTGAGTCAATTCTCCAGCTACTATGTATTAAATTTTTATCATCTTTGTTTATTCTAAAAGAAAGAAGTAGCATGTTAGAGAATTCTCATTTTATTTTAACATACATACATATATTCACACATACACACATATATATATACATATATACACATATTTATAGTGACTAACATGACTATAATTTCCTCTAGTAACATGTAACCTAATGTTTTTTCTACAATTCCATACTGGTTTTTAAATGAAGCAGATGAACTTAAAGATTATTCTATTCAAAAATTTTAGGTCTATTGTTTCTCAGAATGTACTTGTTTTTAGGAGAATCGTAATGAAATGGAGGAGAACACTCCTGCAAATGGTAGCCATTCTTCATAGATACTTCATAGAGCATCCTGACCTCCCATCATTAACAAAACAATTATATTGAATTTGGGATTTTTCTCTCATTCATCACTGGAAATATTTGTGGGAAAACTCACAAACCCCTAGGAACAGCAGACTCCAAGAAAGCATCTCCAAAATAGCCAGTAAAGATTCTCATTTTAGTCACTTTAAAATATTGATTAAAATGAACTGCGCATGGGGATAGTAGTTCCAGGAGTGTTGGAACATGTATGTAATCCAAGCACTCAAGAGGTAATGACAGAAGGATAAGAAATTCAAAGTCATCTTCAGCTACATAGAAAGTTTGAGTTCAGCTTGAAATACAGCAGACTGACTCAAAAAATGATATCAGTAAGGTATATAAAGTAGAATGGTTAGCACCATCAAATAAACAAGAATTTAGCTCTGTGGAGTGTATAAAGCTCCTCGATTGCCAGTATAAATGACTGCTGTACAACAAGGAAGCAATAAAAGTTATGTATTCTCTTCCTCCTAATCACTCAATTCACACGATCCTAATATGCAACAAAAATACCATCTCTTCTGAAATAAAGGCTAGGGAAAAGCAAAATGAGAATTATCTGAGATATGACTTTTTATTCCCTATCCTTATTTCTCCTGTAATATTTATTATTCTGAATGATAAAGGTAAGATAATTCATGTTTTTCTTCTATGAACCATTGGAGAAGAAGAATATTGAGTAGATGTCTTTTTTCTCTTAACACACAGCCTACTTCATGATGGATTCAGATTAAATAGGATAAATTCTTAAACCCATACAAGAACTGGTTACTTTTCAGTTGCTGTGACCAAATAGCCCATAGAGAGCAACTTAAGAGAGGAAGGGTTTATGTGGAGTCACAATTCAGGAAACATGATGGCTGGAACAACTCCAGCTGTGGCAACAAGATCCAAAGGCACACTGAAGTGAGAAGAGAGGACGGAGTGAGCCTGGTTTATAGCCTTTACCAGCAATCTGCTTTGGTCCTGTGGCCCCTACTCAGGTTCCAATTCCAAAGACTGTATAACTTCTTAAAGAAGCAATGCCAGCTAGGACAAACAGTTTAAAACACATGAGTAGATGGGAAACTCAACATTCAAATTTTTATTATTTAAATTAGAAACAAGCTTGCTTCACATGTCAACCCCAGTTCTCTCTCCCTCCCATCCAACCCCCCAACCCCTAACCCCGTCCCCCCTCCAATCCCCAGGGAGAGTGAGGCCATTCAAGTGGGATCTTCAAAGTCTGTCATATCATCCAGGGCACGGCCTAGCACCCCTGCCCCATGTGTCCAGGCTGAGAGAGCATTCCACCATGTGGAATGGGCTCCCAAAATTCATTCCTATGCAAGGGATAAATACTGATTACTACCTGAGGCCCCAAAGATTGCTGAGGCCTCCTTACTGACACCCATGTTCAGGGTGTCTGGATCAGTCCCAAGCTAGCCTCTCAGCCAACAGTTTGGGGTCCATGAACTCCCCATTCTTCAGGTCAGCTGTTTCTGTGGGATTCACCAGCCTGGTCTTGTCCCTTTTCTCTTCACTCCTCCATCTCTACAACTGAGTTTCAGGAGTTCCTTTCAGTGTTTAACTATGGGTGTCTGCCTCTGTTTCCATCAGTCACTGGATGAAGGCTCTAGGATGGCATATAAGGTAGTCATCAATCTCATTATTGGAGAAGGGCATTTAAAGTAGCCTCTCCACTACTGCTTAGATTGCCAGTTGGTATCATTCTTGTAGATCTCTGGAAATCTCACTAGTGCCAGATCTCTCCTCGAACCTATAATGATTCCCTCTATTATGGAATCTCTCATCCTTCTCTCCTCTATTGTTCCCCTGACTCAACCTTCCTGTTCCCCCATGTCATCCTTTCCCCTCCTCTTCTGCCCCTCTCTCCCAGCTCCCTCTCCCCTCCCCCTTGCTTAGAATCTGCTCAGGAGATTCTATGCAACTCCCCTTCTCTGGGGTACCATGCATATCTATCTTATGGTACTACCTGTTTCTAGATTCTCTGGCAGTGGGATTATAGGCTGACAATCCTCTGCCCCATGTCTAAAATCCATATATAAGTGAGTACAAACCATGTTTGTCTTTTTGTGGCTGGGTTATCTCACTCAGGATGGTTTCTTCTACTGCCATCCATTTGCCTGTGAATTTCAAGATTCCACTCTTTATTTTTTGCTGAGTAGTACTTGAATGAATTGGTAGAGTAGACTGCTTCCTGAACATAACACCAGTAGCACAGACACTGAGATTTACAATTAATAAATGAGACCTCCTTAAACCGAGAAGCTTCTGCAAGGCAAAGGACACAGTCAACAAAACAAAATGGCAGCCCTCAGAATGGGAAAAGATATTCACCAACACCACATCTAACAGAGAGCTTATCTCCAAAATTTACAAAGAACTAAATAAGATAGTCTCCAAAACACCAAATAATCCAATTAAAAAGTGGGGTACAGAACTAAATAAAGAATTCTCAATGGAGGAGTCTAAAATGGCTGAGAGACACTTAAGAAAGTGCTCAACATCCTTAGCCATCCAGGAAATACAAATCAAAACAACTCTGAGATACCATCTTACTCCTGTCAGATTGGCTGAAATCAAAAACACCAATGACAGTTTATGCTGGAGAGGATGTGGAGAAAGGGGAACACTACTCCACTGCTGGTGGGAGTGCCAACTCATACAGCCACTTTGGATATCAGTATGGAGATTCCTCAGGAAAATGGGAATCAGTCTACCACAAGATTCAGCAATTCCACTCTTAGGCATATACCCAAAAGACACACATTCATACTACAAGGATGTCTGTTCCACTATCTTCATAGCAGCATTATTTGTAATATCCAGAACCTGAAAGCAACCTAGATGCCCCTCAACTGAAGAGTGGATAGAGAAAATATGGTACATCAACATTCAAATATTAACATCAAACCTACTGGTATTTCTCCCACAAATATTAGTCCTGGTAGTAAACGTTGGCATATGACTAGACTCCACTTCTGAGCCTCCCATAAAAACTTAAGAGTGGAAAAAGGGCCAGATTTCTTGCCCATGGAATATGAATGAAAATGGTGTGAGTGCTTTCCAGGCATGACACCATAAAAGCCTCCCATGCAGTCTCATCCTCTCTCACTTCCCCATCTGCTGGCTTGAGATGGAATTCTAAAGTAACCTCAAAACTTGTGTGTTGAAGATGATGTAGCTTGCATCTTTAAACAAGAAGTTTAGTTCCAGGTGAGTTCTATTGTTTCTCTTTTTAATGTAACACTGTTTCAGTGAACATTATTTTAATGGAATGTCTTTATTAATGTTGATTACGCAAATTTTACTTGTTCAGTGCCTAAAAATGATTCAGCTAAGGCTCACTGTACTTATTGGAACAGTCTTGAATTTAAATTGGTGTTATAAAAAGAGAAACATGGCATGTACTCTCTTATATATAGATTTTAGACATAGATCTGGGGAGTGCCAGCCTACAATCCCATAGCCAGAGAGTCTGGGAAACAGAACCTTCATTCAATGGCTGATGGAAGCAGAGGCAGACTCCCACAGCTAAACACTTAGCTGAACTCAAGGAATCCAGTGACAGGGAGGGAGGACTGATGAGCAAAGGCATTAATACTGGGCTGGTTTAACCTCCAGAAACAGCTGACCTGACAAGGGTTAGCTCTTGAATCCCAGACTAATGGCTGGGAATCCAGCATGGGACTGATCAAGACTTCCCTGAATGTGGGTGCCAGTGAGGAGGCCTAGGTAATCTATTGAGCCTTGGGAAGTAGATCAGTATTTATCCCAGGTATACAAATGGACTTTGGGCACCCATGCAACAATGAGAGATGTACTCTCACCCTGGACTCTTGGGGGAGAGTCTAGGCCCTACCCTGGATGAAATGACAGACTATGGACACCCCCGTGGAGGGCCTTACCCTCCCTGGGGAAACGAGAGGATATGGGGGGGGGGTTGGCGGGAGGGCATGGGAGGAAGGGAGGAAAAGGGGAGAGGCACCTGGAACTGACATGTGAAGCAACCTTGTTTCTAATTTAAATTTAAATTTTAAAAAGTTGGCCCTAGGGAGATGGCTCAGCAAGTTAGAATACTCTGTTGTAGAAGCATGAGGACGTCTATTCTGATTCCTGGAACCCATGGAAAAACCAGTGTGATCACATGCCACTTATAACCTGGCATTGTGGTAAGCAAAGCCAGAAGAACCACAGGGACTTGCTGGCTACCAAACTAGTTTCAAGTTGAATAAAAGACTCCATTTAGTGGAAAAAATAAAAATAAATTGGTGTTATATTCAATTGTATTTAATATTATCATAACTCTAATAGGATTTATTTTCCAGTGTCACACTATAGTATGTACACGCAATAAAATAATTCATTTATTTTGTAAAAACTTCCCAGTGAGAATAAAAATCCAGGAAGTAGGTTTTTTTGAAAATGATGTTTTTTTAATTCTTGAGAATTTCACACATGTATAAAATGAAGTATGATTTTACCATCACCCCCATTTTCCCGTACAACCTTCCCAAGATCACATCTGAACACATCAACCTCCCAACTTCGTGTCCTACTTTTAATAACCTACTAAACCCACTTACTCCTGCCCATATATACATGAATGGACATATGTCTCAGGGCTATCCACTGAACCATAGTAAGTCCACCAGTGGTCAACTTTGAACCCAATTTCTGAGTAGAATTACCTAGAGTATTTGTCATGGAGTATATGAGGAAGTGATCATTACTGTGCAGAAAACTTCTCCCACTCAATATGAGGATCTTTAGAGGAAGAATAAACTATATTTGGAGACTTGCAAAGATAAGAAAGAAGGTAATCACAGAAAGAAAAATAACATGGCCTAGAGGTTTATGTTTTAGGGACTTCTTTGTGATTACTGAAGAAATTGAAAAGAGCTATCTATATAAAAGGATGAAAACACATGTTAGGATGTTGTATTAGTCAGGTTTTTCTAGAGAAACAAAAATGATAATGTACATTAGTGGCTTACAGGTTGTGGTACATCTATTCCAACAATGCCAAATGGAAAGTCTAGGAATCCAGTAGTTGCTCAGTTCACAGTGATGGATATCTCAGCTTGTTTTAGCATATGCTGGAATTCTGAAGAACCAGACTCTAATGCCAGCACAGCAACACACATTTAAGCTAGAGTGAGGGCAAGCAGGCAAAGAGATCAAGGTTCCTTCTTCCATGTCCGTTATATAGGTTGATATAGAAGGCATGGCCCAGATTAAAGACGGATCTTCCCACCTCAAATGAATTTAGGGTGGATCTTCCTAATTCAAATGATTCAACCAAAGAAAAATCCATTACAGGCTTGGGTTTTACTTAATTTAATATGTAGTCAAGTTGCCAACCAAGAATAAGCAACAGACATGTGCTATAAGAATCAAGAGGAAACTTTTACTAGGGCATCAATCCTGGTCAAATGTACATAGTAACCCAAAGGAATTTTAACTCTGTAGGTATAAATTACTGATTCAGAGTATACACAGCTCGTCCTAAGGGAATTTTAAAGAAAATTATAGTCCTATGAATATATAAAATAATGTTAAATTTAGTAAAAGTGATCAATTGTAATTGTGTATTTCATCTCTAAATATAGCTAACATTTGTTTCTAGGTTTATATTTTTCTGTAATATTATTATGAAAATTTTATTCAGTACTTTGCTATTACCTTAGTAATTTTCTAATATAAATTTAAGTATAGAACAATTCACATTTTAGTGTACTATTAATCACTCACATTTTGTATCAACTCCAACCACATGGTTTATAGTTCCTAATTCAAAGTACATTCAATCATTTGGGGAGAAGACATAAGAATTTAACCTTAGTGCATAAGGTAAGACCAAGATTTTCAAAAAGAATCATTTTATTACTCTCCTCTATTCTTTCCCTGACTCAATCTTCCTGTTCTCCTCTCCCCTCCTCTTCTCCCCTTCTCTTTCTTCGAACTCCCTCTCACTTCCCCCCCATGCTCCCAATTAGCTATGGAGAACTTGTCCCTTTCCCCTTCTCTGGGGTACCAGGTATATGTGTCTCTCTTAGGGTCCTCCATGTTTCCTAGCTTCTCTGGTGATGTAGATTGTAGGCTGTACTCTTTTATGTCTAATATCCTTATAGGAGTGGGTACATAGCATGTTTATCTTTTTATGACTTGGTTACCTTGCTTGGGATGGTTTCTTCTAGTTTCATCCATTTGCCTGCGAATTGAAAGATTCCATTGTTTTTCTCCACTAAGTAGTGCTCCATTGTGTAAATGTACCACATTTTCTCCATCCATTCTTCAGTTGATGGGCATCTAGGTTGCTTCCATGTTCTGGCTATTATAAAAAATGCTGTTATGAACATGGTTGAACAGATGTCCTTGTTGAATAAGAAAAGAGATACCACGATAGAGGGTGCCATTATAGGTTTAAAGAGAAATCTTGCACTAGGGAAATGTCCAGAGATCTACAAGGTTGACCCCAACTAATAATCTTAGCTATAGTCGAGAGGATACCTTAAATGCCCTTCTCCGATATTGAGATATGCCATCCTAAAGCCTTCATCCAGTAACTGATGGAAGAAGAGGCAGATACCCACAGTTAAACACTGACTCAACTTCCTGGATCCAGTTGCTGAGAGAGAGGAGTGATGAGCAAAGGGGTCAAGATCAGGCTGGAGAAACCCCCCAGAAACAGCTCACCTGGACAAGGGGTTGCTCATGGACTCCATACTGATATTTGGGAAACCAGCATAGGACTGTTCCAGACCCCCTGAACGAGGATGTCAGTTTGGAGGTCTGGTTAATCTATGGAGCCTCTGGTAGTTGATCAGTATGTATCCCTAATACACGAATGAATTTTGGGAGTCCACTCCACATAAGGGGATACTCTCTCAACCTAGACACACCGGAGAGGGTCTAGGCCCTGCTCCAAATGATATGATAGACTTTGAAGATCCCCCATGGAAGGCTTCACCCTCCCTGGGTAGCAGAAAGGGGATAGGATAGGGGCTGGGGGGGGGACAGGGAAGGAGGGGAGGGAGAGGGAACTGGGACTGACATGTAAAAAAAAGCTTGTTTCTAATTTAAATTAAAAAAGTGGAAAACAAGAATCATTTTACAAATCCTGCTATGCAACTTTATGGGTTTCCACCCCAAATTTTGAAAAGTTTTGTGTTCAGCAATAATTCCCAAATCCTGAACCCCTAAATGGAGTCATCACACTCATACAGAGCCTGAAATCCAAAGACAGTAGGATATCTCTGCCATCTATTTATTCCCCCACTGTGTTGAGGCATAGTGAGTTTTATTGTTGATGTTTTTCATTTAACACTGTTTCACTGAGTGTTACTTTAATAGCATGTCTTTATTAATGTTGATTATGTAAATTTTACTTGGTCAGTGCCTAAAAGTGATTCAACTAAGGCTCATAGCATTTCTTGGAATAGACTCTGACCAGTATTACATGTAATTTTTAAAGTAAAATTGAAAGTCCTCTACAGGACAGTTTCTTTAATATAATGTGTTCCTTCACAAGAGCATTTATAGTGTGACCAGGATTTTATATAGATCATGCTTTGTGAGGACAAGGAATCTTTACTGTCCCTCTGGTTGCTTTCATAACCTTTTCTGACAGTTTTAGTAATCATAAAAAAAAACTTGCTGTTATTTTTAAGTTCATTCTACATGGTACTCATCAAATTTCCAAAATTTGTGTTTGGTAGTTTAATCAAATTGGGTAAGTTTTCAGCATGTATTTTAGCACATGTTTTTCTACTCCTTTCCTCTCCTAAAACTTCAATAAATTGCACACTAGACTGTTAGATATTTTTTTACAAGCCATTAATGTTATCTTTAATATTTTCAATGTTTTTCCTTGATAACCTTTACTTGAAATCACTTTATTACTGAATCCTAGAATTCATTTATCTTCTATATGATTTAAATATACACTATATCCATCCAATGAAATATTCAACTATTAATCATAATACATATTTAGTTTAGTTTCTTGACATTTTTCTATTTCTGCTCATGTTATCCTTGTGATTTACTTCAAATCATTGATCACGTTTATGACAACTCTTTTTCTGTGTCTGTTCTTCAGTTTTCATTGTTTATTAGTTTAAAACATCTAGACAATAAATTTGAGTCACATTTATCCTCCTCCCCTATCCTGTTCCTCTCTTATGCCCTTTATACTCTCACTGGAATCCCTCTTCCCAACAAGTATGACAGCTCTTTGAAAGTCCTTACATCATAATTGTATCATCTCTATCATTTGTGGATATGCATCAATTGGCTAATATTTTTTTCCTGTTGGGCCATATTTTGTTACTAAGGATAGATTCTTTCACAGACACTTCATGTGGCCTCTCCCTTCTGGATGATCAAAACGCAAAAATTTTCTCATTCCTGTATGAACTTTAAGAGCTATTAGGTTTATAGCTTCTTTATAGTTGTTTGTCAGGCTTTGTAGTTTTTTTCCTATACATGGTGGATCTTAACAATAAGGCAAATATTCAGGAAGATGCTATGCAAACTGGTGGTACTCTTTCTTTTTGTAGCTCCAGTCAGTGCTCTGCCTTGCAAATCCCACTTCCTCAGCCTTCCCAGACTTTAATCTCTGTCTTTCTAAATTAAAACTTCTGTGCTCCATTGATGGTCTACCATGTTCTCTGAAACTCAGCAATTCTCACAGGTAGAAAACTCACGGACCTGTCAGGGTTATTTTCCACCTTACCTCTGGGATGAAAGTTCTCTGTTAGTGGTTATCCAGTTTGAAAATAATTATTTTGTATCTTTCATCCACTTCCCAGTTTTTTAATGGTGAGGAAATCCAGTACCAATGAGTTTCTCTTAGTCAAGAGCAGAAGACTCAAGAAGGCCTTTTGAAATCCCTTACTCACACTGCAGAGATGAATTGCCACTGTAATGTATGACAAAATATGGTCTCTTGTCATTCCTTGTTTTATCAGAGTGTATATAGATAACTGTCATATGATGCTTTGCCCACCACCATCCACACCATGCTATGAGATTACCTTGAAACTTTAGCTTCGTTGAGAAGCTTCTTAGACTAAGCCTCCAATGAAAATTACATTTAGTTTTCTATATTGGATAAGTAAGCATTTGTGAGTTAAGTTGTCTTATTGTCTGAAAGATTATTGTGAATTCTGGGTGGAAAACAAGAGCATTTTCTTCTCTTTTAAAGAACATGTCTTAGCTGTTTCGGCAATTGAGATGCAGGTTCTGTTTTATGCATTCCTTATCTGCATTATGTACCTTTTGTAGCCACTGATAAGTACAATCATTTAGACTTCAGAGGCTTTTGGAAAGACATGATAAAGATTGTTAGTCAAGTAGACTTTCTTTAAAGGCAGAGGTGCTATTCACTCTCTGCATCCTCACAGTTTAGGATTCTGTCTTACAGAAAGAAACAAATAAAATAAATAACTATCATCAAAATTGTTTCCAGGTCTTAGGGGGCTAATACCAGAAGCTTTGAATACCTGTTTATTCCCTCACCCCCTTATAAAATCACTTTGTTAGGATTTTAGTTTTGGAAGCTTTTGGGTTTTTATGCTCTCTGGGTAATTTCATTAAATAATATACAAACAAGCACTCATGGTACCATTTCTTCATGTTATCGTGCCACAAGGAAGCTGAGATCCAAGAAATAATAATCCATTTATTGCAAGTCATCCAGTAAGTAAGAAATAGAACTATAAAGCAAAATCCAATTTCTCAAACCTTTAAGCAAAATCACTCCCATCCTCAAGATTCTTGATTAACATAACAACCTATAGTAGGCATTATTATGCCCTCCTATACACATACTATCCCCAAAGCCACAACAAATGCCATTTATGTTCCATGTGAATCAGTACACAATCTTAGAAGCTTTATTCTTCTGTTTGTATACCAACCTTTATTGATATAATCTATAAACAGGTGAATGATGTCAAGTAGTAATAATCTAAGATGTTTAAAATCCAGAGCATTTTGCTACTAGATCTGTAATCTAGGAAAGATTCAGCCTTTTGTTTTATTTTATTTACCACAATTTATTGTTTAGTAGAAGATATACATATATCCTACTCTTTTTTTTGGTTTTTCGAGACAGGGTTTCTCTGTGGCTTTGGAGGCTGTCCTGGAACTCGCTTGGTAGTCCAGGCTGGTCTTGAACTTACAGAGATCCGCCTGCCTCTGCCTCCCAAGTGCTGGGATTAAAGGTGTGCGCCACCAATGCTTGGCTTATATCCTACTCTTGTGTCAAAACTGTCCAAGAAGGGTTTGGGGGTTACTGGAAACCTATATTTGTTCCTGTTACTAATGTGAACATGGTGAGTAAATCTTTTCTTGATTTTCACCCTTACTTTTCTTTAATTAAAAGCATGTTCAGGAACAGATGACTCAGCCTACATTTTAGGGGCTACTGGAGCACAGAGTTTTGCCCTAGAACTCTGATAATATTACTGACAATTCATATGAATTTGGATGACTCTTGATACTGGAAAAAATAAGTGTTATGCTTTCTTTCATAGGAAATTTTTAGACTATGAAACAGGTGACTAGCCAATAATTTGCATTCCTTATTTGTTTGTTTCAGAATAAGCAAAGCTAATGCTGTCTTTGAAACCCTTTGTAGTTCATTTACTAATATACTTAGTAAAGGTATTTATATATTCAAAGCAGCATGCACCTCTCTGTTACTTTACTGAGGTTACAATATGACCAGTTATCTTAGTATCCTGCCTCCAGGCCATCCCCACCATGGTAAACTCTTCCTGAAGCTGTGAACAAACTGAAATAAACACTTCCTTCTTCACATTTTTGTGAGGTGTTTTGTCACAGCAATGGGGATAACTAACTTAACATAATACTTCCCAGGATTGTTTTAACAAGTGAATAAATACCAAGTAACTAGTACACCTGGAAAATAGCCAGCACCACTCGGGCCTCCAGTATAAATTGGAAGCATCCTACCCCCTTCCATGGGGGATCACCAAAGTCTGTCACATAATTTGGGGGAAGGCCTAGGACCTCCTATGTGTATCCTGGCTGAGAGTGTATTCCTCCATGGTGAATGAGTTCCCAAAGTCCATTTGTGTACTAGGGATAAATACTGGTTCCACTGGCAGAGGCCCCATAGATGGCACAGGCCCTTCCAACTGGCATTCACTTGCATGGTGCCTGGTTCAGTCTTACTCTGGTTCCCCAGCTCCCACTTGCTCAGGTCAGCTGTTTCTGTGGGTTTCCCCAGGATGGTCTTGACCACTTTGCTCATCACTCCTCTCTCTCTACAACTGGATTCCAGGAGTTCAGCTCAGTGCTTAGCTGTGGGTGTCTGCTTCTGCTTCCATCAGCTACTGGATGAAAACTCTAGGATGGCATTTAAGGTAGTCACCAATCTCATTATAGGGGAAGGGCTTTAAGGTAGCCTCTCCACTATTGCTTAAATCCTTAGTTGGGGGCATCCTTGTGGATCCCTGGACATTTCCCTAGTGCCAGATTTCTCTTTAAACCTATAATGGCTTCCTCTATTAAGGTATCTTTTTTTTCTTACTCTCTTTCTCTAAGATTCTTTTTATTTCAAATCAAGTAAGAAGTAGTTAACAGTACATTTCAAAGATGTTCTAATCATGAACTTCTATGTACTAAACATATTTTACATGTGTAATGAGATTTCTGTATTAGTGACATGTGTTACTGTTTAATCAGCTCCTAAGAATAATAACAAATAATCACAGAAAATGGAGTTAGGAAGTCTGTATTTTAATTCAATCTGCTTCTCTAAACTTGAATACATTTTTTCATTCCCTGTTCCTGTTCGTAAATTTCACCCTATATGGTGGTAGTTTTAATCTCTTCTAAGAACATAAATTTAGATTAGGCAGTGAAAAAATAAAGATATGCCTAGGGCCAATGACTCAGAGTATCTTCTAATTTTCACTCAAACTTACCTTTATCACATTTCTGATAGTTTTGAGCTTCTATATTCCAGAAGGAAACTGTTTGCAACAATCACAGCCAGTTAATTCACATGGTTAACTCAGAACATGCTAGTGAGGTCAAGCCTGTAATTTGATTCTTTATTTTGAAAATGTTTTGAGAATTCTATACATAATCACTGTCCCCACATCACTTCCAACCCTCCCTCTCCACTCAAAGTACTCACAGGTCCCTCCTTCCCAATTTATGATCTCTTCATTAATAACTATTGTTTTGTGTGTGTGTTTGCGTATGTGTGTACGTGTGAGAGAGAGAGCATGCACGTGCTGCATACACACACACACACACACACACGCATATACAATCCATTGAATTAGCATTGCTCATATGTACATATACCTAGAGCTAACCACTTAGGATCGAGCATTACATGCATGAACTTGTCCCTGGAGGAAACTAGTTTTCCCCTCTCAGCAGCCATTGATCACCTTAGCTCTGCATCTAGAAATAGGACCATGTTGAACTTCCCATATCCATACTTACTTACATGTTGGCTAAAGTTGTCATTATGGTGATCTTGTTCAGGCAACTATATTGTTGAGAGTTCATGAATGCCTTTTTCCTGTCATGTATAGGAGACACTATCAACACGCTTCCTAAGTCTCTGGATTTTTACAATCTTTCACCTACCCTTCTATGATTTTTCTTCATGATTAATAATTGATGTGTGAGAGTCCAGTTCATTTTGGTGGTCCTACCCCAAGTAGGTCCTGGTCCTGGATGGTACATTGAAGATGGATTTGGGGATACATGTGTTTCTCTTCCTGACATGTTCACATTAAACAAATCTCCTTTCTTGGTTTTTCACTATTATACATCTCTTTAACTAGTATATTGGGAAATATATGACTGTACCTAGCTTGAGGAGGTTGCCATAGGCAAGTGCTTAACTCTAATAATTCCATCAGTTCTCCCAAGTTCCTTATGCATCCCTATTCCTGTCCACAACCTAACTGGCCTCATTCTACATTCATGTCACATGAATTGAATTCCTTTGCCTTCTCTTTTCCTTTTAAGATCTCTTCCTTTATTCTCATGGTCCCCTTTCTAATTTATACCCTACACACATATGCACACACATGTAAAACACATAAATGTTAAATTTATATCTGATTTTACATATGAGATAAAACATGTAGCATTTGTCTTTCTAAGTATAACTTACTTTCTAAGCATAACAATCTCCAGTTGCAACATTTAAACTTATTTTGTGATCTGAGATGAAAATTTAAATGGAGAGGTCTTGTGGCATAAGCTTATAATCTCAGGTACTTGGGAGGCTGAAGCAGAGACACCGCAAGTTCAAGGCCTGCCTGGGCTAAAAAGTGACCCAAGGATTCACATTAGGTAGCTTAGTAAGCCCTTATCTCAAGATTTGATAAAGGAAAATAGGAGTTGGGTTCTAGTCCAGTGGTAGAACACTTTCCTATCAGCATGAGGCCCCATGTTCAATCCTCCACAACACTACAAAAAGGAAAATTTTTCAGTGTAATTGCATAGCATGATTATTATAGTTAATAATATTGAATATTTCTAAATCACTACTGACCTTTAAAAGTGTTTACTATAAAAATGCTAAGTATTGTGTTGATACACATGTTAACCTGATTTAATCACTCATAAAAATATAAATATAAATGAGTCAAAATATTACACTATATCCTATAAAATATACAGTGATATTTTTAACTTTAAAATAAAAATCCTTAAACATTCATCTATGCCACATTATGAGAGAGACAGCTTAAGGAACATAATTGTTGGCCTCATACCTAGGATGCTGATTAAGCAGGACTAGTCCTGCTGTTCAGTCACCTAAAGGATTTCACTTGACTTTCTTGATGATCCTCCAAAGAAAAAATTTCAAATACGGTAGCAAGGTATCCATGATCAAGTTATGGACTTCTCCACCTGCAGAGACCTCTTTTCTCACCAGAATTTCTTGTGCAGCATCCACTCATCTAGTCATTGATAAATGTTTTCTTAGTGTCTGCTGTGTTTTGGGTGTTGTAAATTAAATAAGTAAAATCTGTGCTTTTGTATAGATATTCTAATAAGGGATTCTAATAAGGGATTGGCGCAAAACATAAGAAAAAATAAACATGTTTTGTCAGCATATGTTAATTGCTAAGTACACACATGAAGCTCAACAAGGCAAGAGAGTAGAGGTAGCTATTGTTTATATAAGGTAGTGAAAGAATGTCTAAGTAGTATTTGAGTTTTAATGATACACATTCATTAAAATTAATAATGTGTTAGCCATCTATCTTTACTGAAATCCTGTGAGGCAGTACCATCATGTCTGTTTCATGGATAAGAAAACGGGAAAAAATTAACTTTCCTAAGGAAAACATGGTAAGAGACAGGTGGGTTTGATTTCAAACAGTATGGTCCTGAATCCCACCCTTATAAGCACTGTGATGCTTGCATTTTGGAGTCTTCCTGAAGCAAAGAGAGGTTAATGAGAAACAGGACGGAACTGTACAAAAGAGACAGTTACTGAAGTAGAGTAAGGGACTTGTCTGGCTGAATGACCCAGAAGCAGGAGACAAAATAAAATGACTAATACTGTCTTTTATTTAATTTATTTAATTTCATTAATTCATTACTTTGTTTAATTAATAATTTCTTTAATCTCCTACCCAAACTATGAGTTAATCATAGGCATACCAACACTACAAATAGCAAAATTGAGTGCGGGATAGCAGCTAAGCAAATTGCCCATGTTCTTCTATGAATAAAAGACTAAGACTATGAGTGTGGGTTATCAGTGAAACCTATGCTCCTACATACCATGCTATCTCTACAGAGAAGAACAAGATAAATAAGTCCAAAGCAAAGCCACAAAGGAGCAAAGTGAGAGGGAAGGGATATAAAAAAGAATAGCATTAGGGGGTCAGAGGGCTGATAGTGGCTTAAGGAACCTTTTATAGTACTCTACTTCAACACTGAATATTTCAATCTGTTCAGCATACTAGAGCAGAATGAAAGAAAAGCAGGTGGTTTCTAGACAACAAAAATCTGTTCTCTCATAGTTCAAAGTGCTGGGAAGGTCAACATCAGTGTCCCAGCAGATAGAGAATCTGGTGGCTGTTCTGTCTGCTTTCCCGCATATTTTTGCAAGATAGAAGGGACATCCAGGATCCATCAAGTCTATTGTGTATGGATACTACTTTCATTTATGATGACTCTGCCTTCTAAGGGCCTATTTTACTCGCAGAAATGCCATATAATTGAAGGGTATGTGGTCTCAACATGTAAATTTGGGGGAAGTACACAAACACTCAGAGAATGATGTCAAGTTAGGTTGACTTTTAAGGATTCCAATGACTTAGAGAGTGAAGAATTGCTGTTTCTAGTTTTATTCTTAGGCTTTATTATATTCATGTGGGTTCATGACCATATACAATTGTTGCTGTCTTTTCACTAAGTATTCTAGCAAAGCAAGGCAAGTAAGTATACAAGTGAACATTTAAGACTCATTTGGGGTTTGAGGACTAACAAGTAGTTTTTTGATAACAAGGCTTTATTTATCTTTCCCTGTGAAAGCACAGTTTAAAGCTGTCAGCCTTAATGAAATAACTTTAGTGATACTTTGCCTGCCAACCTTTTCCATTCTAATAATACAGTAGTAACACTGTGGGAATGTCAGAATAATAGGCTGATGGGCAGTGTTGGCAAAGAAAGTCAAATGGCGTACTGCCTGTCTTGTGCTGTAGCCACCGTGTGGTAGGAGAAGCCAGGATGTGGTCAGGTCACATGTGGGTTGGGACTGACTCACCCATTCATTATTCTGGGTGAGCAGCAAGTCTGCCTCTCACCCCATGCCTGCTCAGCTTTGCCTTCTCTTTCCATTCCCTACCCCTCTTATCTTAACATTCTCAGGCTCATTCTTTGTTTTAGACAAAGAATGCAATGCATAGCCTTTCTTTTCACTTCTCCCATACCTAGAGGCTAGCCCTTGACATCATTTGCATTCTTCAGGTCATTTTAAAAAGTAAAATGTAGATATTGGTTTTAGAGTACTGGGGAAGGGGGGTCCAGAGATTCAGTTTGGGTTCTGTACAGCCAGAAAGCAGTGATACTTGTTGAAAGTGGAATTAGAACTATAAGTTGATTATGAATGTAATATTATGAAAAAAGTTCATTTTCAGGAGCTATTGCCAAGTATCTTGGTTTTGAAGACCTGGAAGACAAGAATTCCCATATTGGTATGGGTTTTGAAATCTTCCCACAAAGAATGAGAGTAGACCACTTCTACAACAACTCCTACTACTAGTATCCCATCTGTCAAACGACAGTAGTGCCATTTTTTATCATAAACCTTCTATGCCAATGTCTTCTGTGAATTTTCATGTTAACTTATAAACAAAATAGAGAACTGAGCTAACTCTTTATCCTTAATACAACAGAAACTGTCTGTGGCTGCATATCTGTATGTTATAGCATCTGCTCTTGCACTCTCCCACTTAGGCAGTTAGCATGGATGAGTCTAATCTCCCAGCAAAGTCTATACTTAGGAAATAGTTGCTAATTGAAGCACAATTTCTGTTGTTTTGCCAGATTTGGTTTGATGCCAATTTCAGTTTCCAAGATGCCAGTGACCACCTGCTGTTTGCAAGGGAAAGGAAATGGGGCAAAGAAATAAAGAGAAAATAAGGTTATAGAATAGTCAGGAGAAAAATGTGATTATGGAACACATTCCACAAATTAAGCAATCTACAGAGAGTAATTTGGCTGGTGGCAATCATCAGAATGTCATGTCAGCTTTAAAATCAGAAAGCTGCCATTGTCACTTGGCTTGTAGAGATTCATTTGGGGATAGAAGTGAGGGGGAGCCAGTATGGATAAAAGCCAGATAAGAAGAAGCTACACAAGTGCTCTGTGTATGGAATTCTCTGCAGGGAAATAAAACCATTGCTTACTCCACAACTGGATCTGGCATATTCTTAATGAAGAAGTGAGGGAAGAATGCAGAGAAGGTGGGAGGAGGAGAAAAGAGAAAAAACAACAGGGCTTGCACCCAGAGACATGTAGGAGTAGAAACGTCAGGATTGGTAACTAACTCAATGAGTAGTATGTATGATAGAATGGAGTGAAGTTTGATACTCAGGTTTCTGATGTTTGCTAAATAGATAATTGGTGTACATGACCTTCAAGCCATATGTTCACTTACTTCATATTCCCCTTCTTCACTGTAGGCTTCCCTTCTTTGCTGATCCCAAATAATTCCTTGACAATAATTTTGCAATAATATTTTGAAAGCTGTATCCTACAATGTATTAAGGGATATCTAAAATTCCACACACTCTGAGAATTTGTGGAGTAAGAATGGTTGAAATAATTCTTTAAGAAAAAATTAGAGCTTAAATTTTTTCTTTTATTTAAAAAAATTTCAAGCATATATTTTGATCATATCGTACTTCCCTTCCCCTACTCTTCTGAGACTCTTACGATGTCTCTACCCTCCCAAATTAGTGTGCTTAGAATTTTTTAAAACTAAGGGCTGAAAAAGAAATCAGAGAAACATCACCCTTTACAATTGCCACAAACAACATAAAATACCTTGGGGTAATGCTAACCAAACAAGTGAAAGACCTGTATCGCAAGAACTTTGAATCTTTAAAGAAAGAAATTAAAGAAGCCCTCAGAAAATGGAAAGACCTCCCATGCTCTTGGCTAGGTAGTATCAATGTAGTAAAAATGGCAATCCTGCCAAAAGCAATCTACAGATTCAATGCAATCCCCATTAAAATCCCAGCACAATTCTTCACAGACCTTGAAAGAACAATAATCAATTTTGTATGGAAAAACAAAAGACCCAGGATAGCCAAAACAACCCTGTTCAACAAGGCAACGTCCAGAGGCATCACCATCCCTGATCTCAAGCTCTATTATAGAGCTATAGTACTGAAAACAGATTGGTATTGGCACGAAAATAGACAGGTAGACCAATGGAATCGAATTGAAAACCCGGATATTAACCCACACACGTATGACCATCTGATCTTTGACAAAGAAGCTAAAATTATACAATGGAATAAGGAAAGCATCTTCAACAAATGGTGCTGGCATAACTGGAGGCTGGCATGTAGAAGACTGCGGATCGATCCATGTTTATCGCCATGCACAAAACTTAAGTCCAAATGGATCAAAGACCTCAACATAAATCCAGCCACACTGAACCTCTTAGAAGAGAAAGTGGATGGTACCCTTGAACAAATTGGTACAGGAGACATCTTCCTGAACATAACACCACTAGCACAGACAGTGAGATCAACAATTAATAAATGGGACCTCCTGAAACTGAGAAGCTTCTGTAAGGCAAAGAACACAGTCAGCAAGACAAAAAGGCAGCCCACAGAATGGGAAAAATATTCACTAATCCCACATCTGACAGAGGGTTGATCTCCAAAATTTACAAAGAACTCAATAAGCAAGTCTCCAAAACATCAAAGGACCCAATTAAAAAGTGGGCGGCAGAACTAAATAGAGAATTTTTCAATAGAGGAGTCTAAAATGGCTGAGAGGCACTTGAGAAAGTGTTCAACATCCTTAGCCATCCGGGAAATGCAAATCAAAACAACTCTGAGATACCATCTCACTCCTGTCAGAATGGCTAAAATCAAAAACACCAAGGACAATTTATGCTGGAGAGGATGTGGTGAAAGGCGGACACTCCTCCATTGCTGGTGGGAGTGCCAACTGGTTCAGCCACTTTGGAAATCAGTATGGAGATTCCTCAGAAAAATGGGAATAAACCTACCACAAGACCCAACAACTCCACTCTTAGGCATATATCCAAAAGATATATATATATATATATATATATATATATATATATATATATATATATATCCATTCATACAACAAAGATGTCTGTTCCACTATGTTTATAGCAGCATTATTTGTAATAGCCAGAACTTGGAAGCAACCTAGATGTCCCTCAACCGAAGAGTGGATAGAGAAAAATGTGGTACATTTACACAATGGAGTACTATTCAGCAGAAAAAAAAACAATGGAATCCTGAGATTTGCAGGCAAATGGATGACACTAGAAGAAACCATTCTGAGTGAGGTAACCCAGTCACAAAAAGAGAAACATGGTATGTACTCTCTCATATATGGATTTTAGACATAGATCTGGGGAGGGCCAGCCTACAATCCCATGGCCAGAGAGTCTGGGAAACAGAAACTTCATTCAGTGGCTGATCTAAGAAGAGGCAGACTCCCTCGGTTAAGTACTGAGCTGAACTCAAGAAAGCCAGTAACAGAGAGGGAGGACTGATGACCAAAGGGATTAAAACTGGGCTGGGTTAACCCCCAGAAACAGCTGACCTGACAAAGGTTAACTCTTGAATCCCAGGCATCAGCCTGGGAATCCAGCATGGGACTGATCAAGACCCCCTGAATGTGAGTGTCAGTGAGGAGGCCTAGGTAATGTATTGAGCCTTGGGCAGCAGATCAGTACCCATCCCGAGTATACACATGGACTTTGGACTCCCATCCAACAATGTGAGGTGCACTCTCACCCTGAACTCTTGGGGGAAGGGTCTAGGCCCTGCCCTATATGAAATGACAGACTATGGACACCCCCATGGATGGCCTCACCCTCCCTGGGGAAATGAGGAGATAATGGGGGGGTTGGGGGAAGGGCACGGGAGGAGGGGAGGGATAGGGAGAGGGACCTGGAACTGACTTGTGAAGCAACCTTGTTTCTAATCTAAATTTAAACTGAAAAATACATTTAAAAAATAATTTTTTTAAAACTTATTTCTGCCTTACCCATCAGCTCTCAACCAGTGGGTCTTGACCTCTTTGGGGTCCCATATCAGATATCTTATGTATCAGATATTTACATTATGATTAGTAACAGTAGCAAAATTCCAGTTACAAAGTAGTGAGAATATACTTTTATGGTTGGGGATCACCACAACATGAGGAACTGTATTAAAGCATCACAGCATTAGGAAAGTTGAGAACCACGGTTCTAAGCAGAAGCAAACAAGGATTCAGATAATTAGTGAAGAATATTCCAGTGAGACATAAGGAAAATGAGAGAGACTAAATGAGAATGGAGCAACTGTGAGAATCCTGTGGGTATCTTTAAGAAAGAGTTGATAACCCAGAGAAGTACATAACTGAGTCAGAAACTCAAAGACAGGTGAATGTTACTTTTGAGTATCCCTTTTGTAACTGTCCTTTTTTTCTATCCTAAATACTCCCAGGGAAAATATTGGTTCTATGATTTGGCAGAGTAGATTCACTGGGGAAAACGATAGAAAAGATCATTGAAATGATTTAATTCTATAATGGCAGTAGATATGGAACTAGAAAACACAAAACAACTGCTTACTTCAATTTTTAAGTAGTTTTCAAGAAAGTTCTTTAAATCCAGCATCCCAAAAAATCAATAAAAATTTTTAAAATCAATAAATATGGAATTTCAAATGAAAAAGTAAATGAATGCATTTACATCCAGAACATAGGGCACACTCATTCCAAAATAAAGGAGAGGATGACAGACACACAAGGGATGCAAACAAATGGATCAAATACTTCATCAGTCATGAAACCAGAGAAGCTTATTCTCCCAAGATTAAGAATGCTGATTTATTGAGAATATCATTTAGGTTTAAGGTCCTTGTAAAACGAGCAAATTCCACACAATGACATATACACAGGGAAATAATAACACACATTCACACAATCCATATACCTATTGGAATATCTCTAGTTCTACCAGAAAATCAGAATAATTTATTTAATATAAGCAAGAAGCCCAGCACAGAATTTAGCCAGAAGTATGAGGCTAAGAGGACTTACAGTTAAATAGAACAGAATCTTATTAAAGGTACAGATCTGTGATTAATGATCCAGCATTTCTACTTAAGAGCTCATTTCCATATGAATCTTCAATTCCCTTGTGATGGATTATGTCATTCTGAATTACTTGGTGTCTTTTACCATACCATTATTTGGGGGTGAGTCTGGAGGACTGAAAAATAAAATCTCATTTGTCATTTGTCATGGATTTTTCTTGGCCAGAAAAGTTTTACAGATCTTATTAATATAAGATTGATCTACTGGAAATTTTGTGAGATTCTCTTCCCATGGGGCATTTTTCTTTATAGTTTTTTTTTCTTGTATTTCTTTCTAAATATCTATTATTTGTGGTATTTATTTTTTTATTTTTTCCTTAACATAGTGTGTTTCACCTTTTTTAAAATTAGAAACAAGCTTGCTTGACATGTCAATTCCAGCTCCCTCTCTCTCCCCTCCTCCCATACCCCCAACAACCCCCCAACTCCCTACCCCATCCCTCCTCAGCTCCTCAGGGAGGGTGAGGCCTTCCATGGAGAATATTCAAAGTCTGTCATATCATCCCAGGCAGGGCCTAGGCCCTCCACCATGTGTCCAGGCTAAGAGAGCATCACTCAATATAGAATGCGCTCCCAAAGCTCATTCCTATGCCAGGGCCAAATACTGATCTACTGTCCAAGACCCCATAGATTGTCAAGGCCACCTCACTGACACCCATGTTCAGGGGATCTGGATCAGTCCCATGCAGGCCTCTCAGTCACCAGTTTGGAGTCCATGAGCTCCACCTTATGCAGGTCAACTGCATCTGTGGGTTTCACCAGTCAGGTCTTGACCCCTTTGCTCATCACTCCTCCCTCTCTGCAACTGGATTCCAGGTATTCACTTTAGTGTTTAGCTGTGGGTGTCTGCCTCTGCTTCCATCAGCCACTGGATGAAGGCTCTAGGATGCCATATAAGGTAGTCATCAATCTCATTATCGGGGAAGGACATTTAATGTAGCCTCTCCACTATTGCTTAGATTGTCAGTTGGTGTTACCCTTTTAGATCTCTGAAAATCTCCTTAGTGCCAGATCTCTTCACAAACCTATAGTGGAACCGTGTATCCCTCTATTATGGTATCAATCATTCTGCTCTTCTCTATTCTTCCCCTGACTCAACTTTCCTGCTCCCCCATGTCCTTCTCTCCCCTCCTCTTCTCCTCCTCTCTTTCTCCCAGCTTCCTCTCCTCTCCCCCCATGCTCCCAATCCACTCAGGAGATCTTGTCCCATTCCCCTTCTCCAGGGTACCACACATATCTCTCTTATCCTCCCTGCTTCCCAGACTATCTGATAGTGGGATTGTAGGCTGACAATCCCCTGCTCCATGTCTAAAATCCATATATGAGTGAGTACATACCATGTTTGTTTTTTTGTGACTGGGTTACCTCATTCAAGATGTTTCTTCTAGTGTCATTCATTTGCCTGCGAATTTCAAGCTTCCATTGTATTTTTTCCCACTGAATAGTATTCCATTGTGTAAATGGACCACATTTTCTCTATCCACTCTTCAGATGAGGGCCATCTAGGTTATTTCCAGGTTCCGGCTATTACAAATAATGCTGCTATGAACATAGTGGAAAAGATGTCTTTGTTGTATGAATGCACATCTTTTGGGTATATGCCTAAGAGTGAAATTGTTGGATCTTGTGGTAGACTGATTTCCATTTTCCCGAGAAATCTCCATACTGATCTCCAAAGTGTCTGTACAAGTTGGCACTCCCACCAAGAGTGGGAATGCCTTTCTCCACATAAACTGTCATTGGTGTTTTTGATTTTAGCCATACTGACAGGAGTAAGATGGTATCTCAAAGTTTAAGTATTTTAGAAAGGTCTTCCTCAAAGGAAAATAAAGCCCTAAAAGATTAAGTAACACCCAGACATCACAGTCGACTTCATTGAGTCTCTTTTCTCTTAATGCTTTCATTCATTTTATTGGATCTTACCAAGAATACCAAGCTCCATACCTTATTAATATGATTCAGAGGGAACAATGTAATTAAACTGTCAAATGTGTGTCCATATATGTGTGTAAAAGAAAGTCAGAATGGAACAAATAACAAAAATGATGAATAACACAAGTCAAATGCATCATTTGTGTTAGAGCCACCTGCTCAAAAGGACTAGTCTTCCTCAGGAAGTTGCTTGAATGTCAATGGAACCTTTCTGTCTTCAGACAGCCTCTCCTATCACTCATATTTGATTTTGCAATATTATCTGAATACTCAAGGTATACCATACAGCATATTTCTAATTAAAAATGTATATTGTATGTGTAAGGAAAATTTTATTTCAAAAAGGAAAATCAGAAGACAGTTACAGTTCCTTTCCTTGAGCATTCATTTTAGAATCTTCTAGTACTTTTGAAGGTAATACAAAGAAAGCAGCACACAAATGACAACAAATAGGAGGTATCATAAAAAGCCCATGTTAGGATGTCCTGACATGAGCTACTACTTGTGTGCATTTGGAAGCCTTTATATACACCCAAAGCTTAACTTACTTCCCAAATGGTTGCTTACTTGGCTCCTTCAGAGAAACTAAGAGAAGGGATTTTATTTTATTACTTCTCTGTTAAACTCTTTTTTCTCTGTTAAACTATTTATCTTTTTCCCTACACATGTCAATCAAAGGAAATATCAACTAGGTGAGTTTCAAATAAGGCAAATTTATTCATGGTAATTTATTGGATTAATAATTTACATCATTGCACTGCATGGAATGCTGGCTTTGAAAAAGAAGTTAATTGGCTATGAGAGTGGTTGCAACCTTTTTAATTGCATGAAACCATTGGCATTGCATCGAGCCTTCTCATAGCAACAAAGACCCTGATCTTTCTCTTATTACCACTCATCATAGAGTCATTCTGACACCAGTTTATCTTCTATGAAGTTGTCAAATACTGCACTATATCAAAGAAGTGACAGTGTGTATACCTTTTATAAGCAGCAATTCATGGTAGTTATACAATTGCCACCACATCTCTACAATTTGCTTTACTCTATTCTGTATTTTAGATTAAGCAATTTACCATGAAATTGTGAGTATTCACATCATCACCTTATATTTTATTAATTCTGTATACTTTATAACCTGTATAATGATTTGATTCTTCTAACTAATCAGCATGGATGATTACCAGGCCCAATAAATCAAAGTGCTGTAAGTAATGTATTTAATGGCAAAATTACAACTGAATCCCTGGTAGCATGACTGACATGTGCAGTGCCTATAGTAGCCAGCAAGGCTGCCACAAATTTTCAGCTCCCCTCATAGCCAACTATATATTAGGTTTGTACTTCCCTGTCCCTTTGAAATCATTTGTAAATGACTTCCTTTGGCTGTGGAAATGTGAACAGAAGGGTCCCTCGTCATTTCTTGGTAGAAGCATTTCATTGCCAGTGTTCAGATCTAGCTTTTCATTTATCCTTCTGTAGTGACATGGAAACCTATTTCAAAATGGGTTGTCCTTTGAGTCAGTCCTTTGAATGATTACCTGACAGAGACTTCACATTACCAACTTCTATTGAACATGAAATTGAAGTGAGAGATATACTTTAGTTATTTTATTTCAGGAGATTTGAGTTATTTCTCTTGACTTACAGATGCATTCTTTCCTTTGAGAGGACCAGTATTTTCTTATTGAAGTGTACCTTTCTCATAGCCTCAAATCTGGGAAACCTTGCTCTTCTGGGACTGATAGTACTACTTTTGCAAGTCTACATCACTAAAAAAAATCAACTTGGGCTCATTCTCAAAATGAAGTATTTTGAATTTGTTAGATGTGCCAAAAGGAGTTCCACTACCCAATTCTCTTTTAGCATAGCAGTGATAGATTCAGGCCTTAAAGAAATATGAGGAGCCCAGGAAGTATTCTTACAACTCTTTTTAAATTTAAATTTAAATTAGAAACAAGGTTGCTTCACATGTCAATCCCAGGTCACTCTCCCTTCCCTCCCCTCCTCCCATGCCCTCCCACCAATCCCCCCAATATCCCCTCATTTCCCCAGCGAGGGTGAGGCCCTCCATGGGGGTGTCCATAGTCTGTCATTTCATCCAGAGCAGGGCCTAGACCCTCCCCCAAGTGTCCAGGGTGAGAGTGCATCTCTCATTGTTGGATGGGCACCCAAAGTCCATTTGTATGCCAGGGATAAATACTACCCAAGGCTCAATAGATTGCCTAGGCATCCTCACTGACACCCACATTCAGGGGGTCTTGATCAGTCCCATGCTGGATTCCTAGCCATCAATCTGGGATTCAAGAGCTATCCCTTGCAGGTCAGCTGTTTCTGGGGGTTAAACCAGCCCAGTACAACTCTTACTCAGGTGAGCATCCTGTCTTCTTCCTACATGTGTGGTTTTGCATCAGGAAGGAAGATGTTTAGTGTGAGAGGAGAAAGGAGACAAAGTGGGTTAGAAGAGATGAACATGGCAGTGATCACAACTGCATGGATTTGGAAGCAGCCTTGCCCTATTGAGTTTAAGTGCATTTTGCATGCTATCTATGAATGAAGAAGAAGTTTCAGAATTGAGAAGGGCGAATAACTGTGTTTAGAAGCACCCTAGAACCAAAAGTTAACTCTTTAAATAAGATATGAGTAGGTTTCTCTGAGCACGTATCTTTTGAAAGTGAAAATGTCAGGTATTGAAAAAAGGGCAAAAACAGAATTGGTGGGGGAAGCATTAGGGAAATATAGTTACCTTCTTACAGAAATAATTCAAACTTCAACATGGCCTTCCCTTTCACCCATACAAATGCTCATTATCTTTCATTCATGAACCTTGACTTACCCACTTAGAATAACATATGTATAGGAGGCTCTCAAATTTTAGAATCACAAACATTGCACATAAAGGACATTGAGAAATGATTACATTAAACTCTCTTTTGTCTTAATGAGAAAACAGATATCCAGAATGTAAAAGAGATTTGCCAGTTCATACACACTTATTAACACGCAGAAATGTCAGCATCCATACCTATTTAATCAAATCTTAAAGGTACTTCATGTTTAAATTCTTAACAAAAAGTGTATTAGCATACTGTAGTATAAGCTACATCCTCTGAACACTAATATGTGGCTTGGAAAAGGAAGAGAATAAATTATTCAAATTATATAAAATATAGAAGTTTGGGTCCCTATAACAAAGAAACCTAAATATCCCATGTCTTAGGATTTAAGTGTGGGCCAGGCACTAGTGGAACACGCCTTTAATCCCAGCACTCAGGAGGCAGAGGCAGGCAGATCTCTGTGAGTTTGAGGCCAGCCTGGTCTACAGAGTTCCAGGACAGCCTCCAAAACAATACAGAGAAACCCTGTCTTGAAAAACCAAAAAAAAAAGATTTAAGTGTGATTTTCCCCTATATTTGTCAGTGTTGGTCCCCATATTTGTCAGTGTATAGGAAGTCAAATGATAACACAACAATTCACATTATAATAGATTATGTTGCTCTGTCTCCAATAGCTCTACTGTCTTTTATTGCTCTCATTTACTTGGTTCAAGATGACAATGTCAAACTACTGCTACAGTAGTTATATCAATTTCATGTTTTACTCTTTAGCATAGAAACTAAGTTGTATATTATTTATTCATTTTTGATATGAGATTTTACTGTTCTGCTTTGATTTTCTATTGCTATTATTAAAAAATATATACAACCGGTCCAAGAGACCCTCCAAAACACTCGTTCTCAATCTTAGTTCATGACCCCTTTGGGAGTCAAATGACCCTTTCACAAGGGTCACCTAAGACCATGGAAAACTCAGATGTTTACATAATGATTCATAACAATAGTAAAATTACAGTTATGAAGTACCAACAAAAATAATTGTATATTTGTGGATTGCTACAACATGAGGAACTCTGTTAAAGGATCACATTAGGAAGGTTAAGAATCACTGTCCTAAAGCAATATGCTCTATTTCCATTTCCCTTTGTTACCTCTGAAATTTGAAGTTAAGACCCTATTTTTAAAGACATCACATACTTCAGACATAGGACTCAGAGAAACCACTGGGTAGCCCACAGAAATCCCTATACTTAAACAATCCCTATACTTCAACACATGGGGAATTGCAGAAGAGGCAAAAAAAGATTGCAAAAAGCCAAATCATCAGGATACCTGCTGTGAGATTCTGTCTTTATACATAATAAGGATGCTACATCTTTGAAATCTCAGCAACATATTTGCCTATTCTAGACCTCCACAGTGATCACATAAATCAATGTGACAACTGGATTGACGGAAATATCACAAGGCCTTAGTTCTGGATGAAGAGTTACAGGTAGAAAATGGCTGAGAGAAATAGAATCCAGTTTCTATAGGAACAAGCCCCTGATATGTTATCAAATCCTAAGTGGTCCACCTTAAATAATGTGTATACAGACAACACTTATTGGACCCAGGTGTGTGTGTGTGTGTGTGTGTGTGTGTGTGTGTGTGTGTCTGTGTCTGTGTCTGTGTCTGTGTTTGTGTCTGAGGTATATATTACACAATATGTAACAATAACAATTACAGAAAAAGAGTACATGAATTTGAGGGGGCTGAGCTCAACTTGGAAGGAACTGGGACAGAGAAGAAGGGTTGGAAATGTATGACGTTCTCAAAAATTATTCATGGCCCAAAGGCAACTTAGACAGGAAAGAGTTTATTCCAGTTTAAATTTCTAGACATAGTCCATCATTGAGGGAAGTCAGAGCTGGAACTCAAGCAAGAACTCAAGAAGAAACTATGCTTGCTGACTTGCTCAGTGACTCAAACTCAGCTAGATTTCTTATTTAGTCCAGAGCCACATGCTTAGGGATGGTTCAACTAATGATTTGCTGAGCCTTCCCACATCCATCACCAGTCAATACAATTTCCCATACACATAACCACAGGTAAATATAATAAAGGAAATACTTCAGTTGAGATTCTCTCTTCCTGGGTGACTCTAGGTTGTGTAAAGCTGAGAATACAAATGAACCAGCACACTCAAGTAGCCCAGTCTGGCCTCAAACTCACTATATAGCCAAAGGTCAGCTTAACATCTCTACTCTCCTGTCTGCAACACATGAATGTTGATATACCAAGTGTTTGCTGCCAAATACAGTTCTATGAAGTACTGGGTGGGGATTGAATTCAAGACTTTGAGCATAGTGGACAGTCATTCTCTCAACTTAGCTACATCCCCATACCATTATTCTTGAAAAACATTACCTTACATCAAATGCAATCTCACTAAAAATTACTCATGTACTAAACATATCAGATTTGTATATATAAAGATAAGTACTAGAGACAAGTTGCTAAGACATGTCTGCTTTGGCTTGGTAATTGTTAAGTGTGGTATGTAAAGTTCGATCACACTCCAGTTGATGTCTCTGCACCCAATAATATATGGAAGAGCATAAATTGGAGTCAAATCATTATTAAATTAAAAAACATGGGAAGTCAGAGAGTAGGGAGGTGGGGGTAAGTCTGTTAGGAGTTAAGGCAATCAGTTGGTAATGGATATGATCAAATTTGGAACAGAAATTCTGTATGATACTCTCACAGAATTAATAAAATATGTGTTTATTTAAAAAGGTGGTACCATTAAAGCCATTTTTTTCCTTTTATGTTGTGATGCTATTAACTGAACATGGGGCTTTGTGTGTGCCAAGAAGCACTCTATTGCTAAGCTGTCTCTCTAGTCCCAAGAAAAAACAAAAGTTTAGGAGGGAATTCAACGAAAATGAAGAACGAAGTAGTATCATAACAGAAGATCTTTCATTGGGGTTGAAAATATAGAGTTCACTGGTGACCTTAGAATGGCAATGACTCTGAAGCAAGGTAATGGAATACTTAAACCTTTGAAGTACTTTTTAGGGAAATACTGTAGAAGGTAATGAATGTCTGGAGGGAATTGCAAATCAAGAAAGTTTTTTGTCATGGTAGGTTAAGACCAGGCTGTGTTTTCTTAAGCTAATGGAAAAGCATATAAAAGAAGGGGAGGAGATACAAGAAAATACTCACTGAGCTACAAGCTACAGCCAGGTGCATTCTCCATAGTCATCCCACCTTCATCTCTACTACTGTCACTGTCACCAATTTTTTTAAAGCTAGCATTTAGACTTGACATGATTGATAATTGCTTGTCCAAGAAAATGATTCATATTTTCATGACATTAGATGTCCAATGTTTCTTTCCTTAGTAGGATCACCTAAGAGCAGCATGTATTAATTCTCTTTTCCATAAAGTATAAATGATAGGGAGGTTGAGAGGGAAACTAAGTAGTAGATGGGCACATGGATAAGTGAATTGTCCTTTTCCGGTCCACTGTGGCACTTGAATACATAAGCAACTCTACACTGATATCATTTTTAGAGGAAGGAAGATTCTGGGGCTTGAATGTACTTGAGAGCAAAATAAGGTCGGCCTCGATAGCTGACGGTATATGATTCTATGAGGCTGAAATACATTCAGTATATTGATGGGTATGTGTTGGGTAAAAGAATCCAATGCAACATACATAGGTACAACTTACTAAAACATTATTGACACTTTTAGACACTAACTAAATCACTCATTAGTACAAAGATAGCATTAAAAACATGGAAGTAAGTGAGGGATCAGTATAGCATTACTCAAACTTTGGAACAGAAATATCAAGCCTCATGTCTGTCAGTAGATCAGCCATATACAGTATGCACAGAGTACTGTAGTGCAGACTTTGACAACAATCTCAGAAGGCTTAGCACACTCGTTTTCTATGAAGATCTTCCATATTGTTAGGGAACTAAAATATAGTTATATAAAAATATAGTTTTTGCAATAACTACATAATGTTACTCCCTGGATAATGTTAGAATTCATGGGAGAAATGGTCTATGCCCTAAAAATAGCAAATGGATTAAAAATGTTGTAGAGAATATTATAAGCCAAATGTACAATGATCCAGTGTTATCTGTGATTTAGACTGTGTGATTTCAGTTGTCCATGTTTTCAGTAATATATGGTTAACTGTGATCCAAATGCATTCACTGGAATAGTGTAGAAAACATAAAACAGTTCCAAATTTCCAAATGAATTTTCTAACTATGCGTCATTACAGTCACTATATTTTATTATTGATGTGATTTAACCTCTTAGTGTGCCCAATTTATAAATTAAACAATCATAAATATATGTATAAAAATAAAGTATATATTGACTTCTAAAGGTAAAGTAGGACTCTTATGTCTATGTAATTAAGACAAAGATTATCAAATATATTATATTGTAATAGCTGCTTTTGATTTTTAAGGTAAGGCATTATGTATTATAAGTTGTCTTTTGGCTCATTAATGTAGAAGCTGGGGGCCTTGAATTCCTCCTGTTCCTTTTGCCTCTACCACCAAAGTACTGAGATTATAGGTTTGCACCACCATGTCTGGCTTCAAATTCAGTAATTTAGAAAAATGTTATCAATGTATTCCTATTATCAGAGCTTCTTACCCATAATGGAACTAAAGTTTGAAAATTCTTTTTGTCTCTAGACATAATGTGAAATGCCATTAACCTCAGGATGCAGAGACAGGCAGATTTATCTGTGTTCTGGGCTACACAGTGAAACCCTGTGTCAAAATAAAGAAAGGAATGGAAGGAAGGAAGGAGGAAGAGAGTTCCCATCTTTTTTAATAGTCCCATGGGATATTATCATAGAAATTATTTATCAAAATAATTATCTAAAGTGATGTCTGAAAGTTTAGTGTTCTCATGGGATATTTCTTTTTTTCATTTTTATTTCAGAAGCACTCTTATTTTACATATCAATATCCCCATTCCCTTGCCCTCCCATCCTCCCATGCCACCCACCTACTCTCCCAACCCACCCCCACCCACTCCCCAAGGATAGTGAGACCATCCATGGGGGACGCTCAAAGTGCTTCACATCATTTCGGGGGAGGGCCTAGGACCACTTTTTTGTATATGGACTATAATAGTATCCCCCCCATAGGGAATGGGCTCCCAATGTCCATTTGTGCTCTAGGGATAAACTCTGGCTCCACTGTTAGAGGTCCCAAAGACTTCTCCAGCCTCCTAGCTGGCACCCACATTCAGAGGACTTGGTTTGGTCCAATGTTGGTTCCCCAGATTTAAGACTAGGGTCTGTGTGCTCTTACTTGGTCAGGTCAACTGTTTCTGCGGGTTTCTCCAGCACAGTCTTGGCTCCTTTGCTCATCTCTCCTCCCTTTCTGCAACTGGATTCCAGAGTATGGCTCAGTGTTTAGCTGTGGGTGCCTGCTTCTGCTTCCATCAGCTACTGGATGAAGGCTCTAGGAATGGCAACCAAGGAAGTCATTAATCTCATTATTAGGGGAAGGGCATCAAAGGCAGCCTTTCCACCATTGCCTAGATTCTTAGCTGGGGTCATCCCTGTGGATCCCCAAACATTTTCCCAGTGCCAGACATCTCTCCAAACCTACACTGGCTCCCTCTATCAAGGCATCTCCTTTCTTACCCTCCTCTATTCCTCTCCTGTCTTATTCCTCATGATCTCTCCTGTTCTCTTGCCCCTCTCCTTCTCCTCCTCTCCCCTTACCACCTCCCTTTTCTCCCCCACTGCTCTCAATTTGCTCAGTGGTTCTTGTCCCCCTCCCCTTTTCATGGGACCTTGTGTTCTTCTCTTGGGGTCTTCCATGTTTCCTAGTTTCTCTGGTGGTGTGGCTTGTGAGCTGGTAGCCCTTTGCTCTATGTCTAATATCCATATATGAGTGGGCACATACCCTGTTGGTCTTTCTGTGATTGAGTTACCTCACTTAGGATGTTTTCTTCCAGTTCCATTCATTTGCCTGGGAATTTCAAAATTTCATTGATTTTTTTCTGCTTAGTAATACTCCATTGTGTAAATGTACCACATTTTCTCCATCCATTCTTTGGTTGAGGGGCATCTAGGTTGTTTCTAAGTTCTGGCTATTACAGACAACACTGCTATGAACATAGTTGAACTTATGTCCTTGCTGTATGGATGTGCATTCTTTGAGTATATGCCCAAGAGAGGAATTGTTGGATCCTGAAGTAGACTGGTTCCCATTTTCCTGAGAAACCATCATGGGATATTTCTTGATGAAACAATTGACAAAAGGGTTGAATCACAAAAATTATTTCCTGTAACTTTAAAGTCACATTTGCTCTCACATAAAACACAGCTGCACAAGCAAATTATGCCATGTTATTTATTTAGCATAATGGTTGTCAACTTAAAAGGCTTGTAGTTGTATAAATGATAATCTATCTCTTTCCTTTATCATACATGTAATGTGCACTTGGTGCACAATACTATGATAGATTTTATTGACAAATTTAGGTAGATTTCAAATAATTAGGTATTTTTTATCAGTCAACATTGAGGGTACATTCTCTGTACTAAACTAATCTATTGAGAGAGCAGTGGCCTACCATTCTACCATCCCCACCTATGGATCTCTCTTGAGGAAGTTGAAAGCACCAGACATAATATTTTCCCCTATTATTGACCACATTCCTCCACTCCCCTACCAAATCCCATTGTATTTTCCATTCTGTGGTAGGATCTAGGACACAGTAAAAATGTGGTTTCCATTGCTATGAAGCTATGTGAGCCTTGAAGAGTTCAAGATGTTCCTGGTTGTAGGATTTTTTTCACTTTCTTTAAACACTGCATACTTTAAAATCATTTATAACATCAGAGAGACTATAAGTCCTTTTGATTTGATCCCATGCACATAGCTATAAATCAACAAATATATGATTACCTTACATTGGGGATAGTTCCAAAAACATAGTATAGTTTTTGAGGAAGGATCACATACCATATTCAAGGCTAAACGATATATCAACCATAGAGGTTATATAAAACAGAGGCCAGGCATGATAGACTTGTTTTGATGATTTTAATATTTATACTTGACACATTTTCCTTCAAGTACCTTTAATTATACATTGAGGCACTTTAAATCACAGTGCCTGATACCTTTTATGAATTATTCTTCAGCAGTATTGGAGTATTTCCTTTAAAGTAGATCCTAAAGATAAGGAAACAGAGAAGCCCTGTCTATCCTGTGGTCTGATTTTTGGTGCTCATGAGTCACTTTTAAAGATACTGGCTTCTTGAAAGTGTGCTATTAATAATTGCATATGGTACAGAGGCCAAGTTTTAGTATGGATACTTACAAGACAACTCTATATCATTTCTAAAACTGGAGTAAGGAAGAAACACTAAAAATGTATCAAGAGCTTTGCTTCAGTAGTTTTCTGGAGTAGTATGATCAATAAAGTGCACTCAAGTCAATGCTCTGGTCCCATCTTATAATTGAGATCTCTTTTATATTGAGGGCTTCTTCAATATACAACTGAACCCTATTGCCAAAAAAATCCTAACTACTGGATTTTTCCACCTTGTCTTGCAGGGATGAATTTTTACTAGACGTACACTATTGCTGTGTGCTACATGCCTGTCTTGATTGGCTTGCACGTTTTATGGATGAGCTTTCCATTTGGGGAAAGAGTTCTGCTGGCTAGCTACATTTACGTTTGGCATTTGGGACTATCAGCACTAAAATACACTAAAATAGAGCCATTGCTTCCTTCAACTAACTTTTCATGTGTGTTTGCCATGCCAGTAACTTTAGCTTCAGTTTTAGGAAAAAATGTAAACACTCTGGAGATTTTTCAAATCATAAAATAAATATAGATGAGGGAAATAAACATTTAAATTAGGTTAAAAATAACCTAAACTTTACAGTTACAAAAGTAGCCAAACACATTTACTTTTAAAATTTTTCCAGGGAAACATTAATAAACAGGCCTCCAGCTCTACTCTGATGCCCAATTATCTATATATAGTAATCACTGAAATATTAACCTGAGAATAAGTAATAATAACAAAACAATAACTTCTTTGCTGCCACTACTTTGACTGTTTCCACACTTACAGTAAGTATTACTTGTAGCGCTGAGATTAAAATTAGACAGACAACAAAATTATGGCTTTTTAAATCACACTTTTTCTTGATAAGAATTCTGTGCAACACATATTATTACTTGTCTAAATCTGTTTGGTTTCTACTGCTAGTGACACAGTATCACAGACCTAACAATTTATAAAGAAAAGTGTTTATCAGTATAGTACAAGGCTGGGGACCAAGTCTGACAATGGCCTTCTTCCTGGTGGAGTCTTAAGGAAGAACAACGGTATCACATGTGAGAGACAGGAAGCAATAGGGAGATCTAGACAAACTAGTTTTTATATTAGACCCACTCTGGAGATAACCATTGGGACAGCCATCTATTGATGATTTGCATGGATTAATCCATTCCTACTGGTAGAGTTATAATCACTTTATCCAAGAGCACTACTTGCTCCCACATTTTATTTTAAAGTCCAGCTGGTCAAATTTAGAACTTTTAAATTGTAAGCTCCAAAATAATCAACACCAACATTATGTGTAATGAGGAAAACAATGACAAACACAGAATTCAGGAAGCATTTTTTTCCAGCACCATTTGTGGGTATGTGAGAAGTTTACATAGGGTGGAATAATTAGTATTGAATGCAAGACCTCAGCAAAATGATTTTTCGGTCAGATGCTCCTTACCTCAGAATAAGGAAGAGTAAGAGTCGAATTTTCAAGTTACTAAGTTTAATGTTACCACTTCCTTCCCAAAGATTTGTGTGTGGGCTTGGGTGCAAAAAAAAGTAACTTTAAAGTATACATATTCTCTATTTTGACTGATTGGCAGAAGGAAGGTACTGGAACACATAAAGCATGACGTTTTCCCCTTTGGGAACTATCCACTTCTCTCTTAAAAAGTCTTTTGTTTGACTCCAGTCCAAATGGATCAAAGACCTCAACATAAACCCAGTCACACTGAACCTATTAGAAGAGAAAGTGGGTGGTACCCTTGAATGAATTGGTACAGGAGACCGCTTCCTGAACACAACACAAGTATCATAGCCACTGAGGTTGACAATTAATACATGGGACCTCCTGAAACTGAGAAACTTCTGTAAGGCAAAGGACACAGTCAACAAGACAAAATGGCAGCCCACAGAATGGGAAATATTCACTAACTCCAAAATTTGCAAAGAACTTAAGAAACATGTCTCCAAAATTCCAAAGGATTCAATTAAAAAGTGGGGGACAGAACTAAATAGAGAATTCTCAATAGAGGAGTCTAAAATAGCTGAGAGACACTTGAGAAAGTATTCAATATCCCTAGCCATCAGGGAAATGCAAATCAAAACAACTCTGAGATACCATTTTACTCCTGTCAGAATGACTAAAATCAAAACACCAATGGCAGTTTATGCTGGTGAGGATGTGGAGAAAGGGGAACAGTCCTTCACTGCTGGTGGGAGTGACAACTTGTACAGCCACTTTGGAAATCAGTATGGAGATTCCTCAGGAAAATGGAAATCAGTCTACCACAAGACCCAGAATTCCACTTTTAGGCATATACCCAAAAGATGCACATTCATACAAGTACGTCTGTTTCACTGTATTCATAGCAGCATTATTTGTAATAATCAGAACTGCAAATAAACTAGATGCCCCTCAACTGAAGAGTGGATAGAGAAAATGTGATACATTTACATAATGGAGCACTACTCAGCAGAAAAAAAAACAATGGAATCCTGAAATTTGCAGGCAAATGGATGGCACTAGAAGGAACAATCTTGAGTGAGGTAACCCAGTCACAAAAAGAAAAACATGGTATGTATTCACTCATATATGGATTTTAGACATGAATCAGGGGAGTGCCACCCTAGAATCCCACTGCCAGAGAGTCTGGGAAACAGGTAGTACCCTGAGAGATATGCATGGTATACCAGAGAAGGGGAATGAGGCAAGATCTCCTGAGCAGCTTGGAAGCATGGAGCCAGGAAAAAGTGAGTGGGAGAAGATGAGGGGAGAGGAGAACATGAGGGCATAGGAAGGTTGAGTCACGGGAAGAATAGAGAAGAGCAGGATGAGAGATGCCATAATAAGGAGCCATTATAGGTTTGAGGAGAGATCTGGCAAACTAAGCAATAGTGGAGAGACTACCTTATAGGCCCCTCCCTGATAATGAGTTTGACTACTTCCTTATATGCCATCCTAGAACCTTCAACTAATGACTGATACAGCAGAGGCAGACACCCACAGCTAAACCGTGAACTGAACTCCTGGAACCCAGTAATAGAGAGGGGAGGACTGATGAGCAAAGGGATCAAGACTGGGCTTATTTAAACCACAGAAACAGCTGATTCGAACAAAGAGCAGCTCTTGGACCCCAGACTGATGGCTAGGAGGCCAGCATGGGACTGATCTAGACCCCCTGAATGTGGGTGTCAGTGAGGAGGCCTAGGAAATCTATGGGGTCTTGGGTAGTAGATCAGTATTTATTCCTGGCATACAAATGGACTTTGGATGTCCATCCGACATGATTGCATATGTATAAAGATGTAAAGTCAATGTACAGTGTTGTCTTTAAAAGTTTGTGGAAGGAAGTGGGGATAGGGTGGGAGGCTGGGGGGGATGGTCGGGGGTGCGGGAAGAGGGGAGGGAGAGGGAACTGGCATTGAAATGTGAAGCAAGCTATTTAAAAGTAAAGTAATAGCCAGGCGGTGGTGGTGCACGCCTTTAATCCCAGCACTCGGGAGGCAGAGGCAGGCGGATCTCTTGTGAGTTCGAGGCTGGGCTGGACCGACAGCCTCCAAAACAATACAGAGAAACCCTGTCTCGTAAAAACCAAAAAAAAAAACAGTAAAGTAATAAAAAATAAAAAAGTTTAATACCATTCACTAATCCATGTTGCCTCAAAGCAATAAAAAGGTGGTAAATACACTGCAAAACAAAATACTGGGTTCCTATCAGACAACACAATAGATTAACTGTGATACTCATGGTGTCTAGACAGACCATTATACTGATATCTAAGTAGCCAAGATCGCCATTGGAACTCATCTGATTCCTGTACCTTTCCATTAACGCCACATTGCTCCCAGTCTTTGAAATATTGTAGCACTGGCTGTTTTGAAAACATATTTTCTGCAATTTAATTGATTGTGTAAAACTTTGTTACTGTGTGAATAAATATATGATGGCATTAATGCTATTCAGTACCTTGTTGTTATTCAGTGCATAGGACATTGCTGAGAATTCACCCTATGTGCTTCCCTGCACCGAATCCTACGATTTTATCCTCTCAATTGGACAACAATTAAGTGGAAAAGAGCTAAGAGACTTGGAGATAGATATCCCTAGGCATTGTTTATGTCTTGGTGCTGGCAGGAAGAAGACTGAACTGATGTTAAGCGAGCTTTGTGTATTTTTTTTGTGGTATACTCTGTCAGAAGCCACTTCTCTTGTGTCTACCAGCAAAATTACTGTACAGCCACCAATAGTGCAGATCCACCATTTCCCGTAACAAGTTGCTCAGGGCAATCACCTTGACTTACCCACCCTTGAGACATCTGGGGATTCTGCTAACAAAGAAACTTTCACAACAGGAGCAGAATGGTGTGCATTTGGAGAGAGTTGATACACAGCAGACAGATTTCATAGCCTAGGTTCTTAAAGCTTGCAAGAAGGGACAAACAAATCTGTCAAATCTAAGAACTATCAAACCAGCCAAGACTTTGAGCTCATCTAGAAAAAGCTGGCCAGAGATTTAAACAAAGAAAGGAATGTTAGGATACCTTGAAAGGAAAAAACTTGGGCAACTCTTTTAATTTGATTGCTTTAGGATGAATTCTTCTTGGCATCATTTGTGGTAATTTTGTTCAAATAAAGTATTTGATAGAAATTATGAAAACAAGATTAAATGTCTTAATTTTCCACACTGCTAAGCAGGAGGGAGAACAGTCACAAAATTTAAAACTGGGTGTGTTTTGCAGGGCTATTGTGGTTTCATAAATGATTTATAGTCGACTTGGAAATGCATTGTGGGATATTTTTCCCTCTGTAGACACACCTTATTTTTGTTCAGACTAACAGTTCAAGAAGTTGAGAGTTCTTGGATACAAACCAACTGACGTAGGGCAGGGAACCTAGAAGCAAGGAATTAACCCAGAATCTGGGATGTAGCATCTGCTGTTCCTAAACTCTAAAGGGGATTAAGTGTTCTGGGCTGGACAGTATTAATACACTCATGCAATCTCTCTTTCCATAGTCTAAATCTAATATTAAAAATTTGATTCCATTGTGAATTTTTGAAAAGATTTTGATAATTGCATACTTTCTGATTGTAGAAAATTGTAACCATTCATTACAGAATATTTGGAATGAGCATAAATTAAAAGCTCTTATAATTCTATAATTTAAACAAAATAGCTATGAAAATCTATGTACTTTTAACCAATTTTTATTTATAATTATAAATGTACAGAGAATATGAAGTTTGTATCTGTCTGTTAAAGTTTTGCCCTTTAAATAAGTTTATATAATACTTATTGAGAAAATTTTTGCATATAGTTGTACATTCCTTAAAAGCAAAGTTGATAGTCTATAATATTTAATCTCTTAAACACATCATGATCAACTGAATTAAAGAAATTTGTCATTTAGTCTATCTAATTTTTTCCAATGCAATGAAGTTATTGACAGTAAATTTTAAAGTGCATCCCTCCCTGCCTATTATTTGAAAACAGGGTCTTAAATACTGGTATTACAAAATGAAGACTATATTTATTTCTGGGCCTCTTAAATAACACCATGAAACAGTTTTTTAGAAAATGTTATGTATCTATAATCATTCCAGCATTGTCTAAAATTGTCCATCTCTACACACAGTCCATTGTCTAGTGCACATATATTTAGATGGGAAGGTAGGATTTCAATTATTATTATTTTCTTTATTTGTTCTAAGATACAAATTTATAAGATTTAAGTGAATTATATAACAATTCGGACAAAGATTAATTTGGATATGCTTTTCCACTTACTCGTTTATTGATTTATCTGGTTGTTTTGGGTCCTAGAGATTAAATCAGTAGCTAAGCATGTGCTCTACCAATTAGCTGCATCACCATTCTGTCACTTCTGTGTATGTCAAGAATGTAACCTCTTCATCCTGCATAATATTTTTTTCAAATTTTACCACAGCTTCTTTGAAAGACATGTTAAGTACAATAAAATCAATTAATTTTAAGCATGAAATTAAATACGTTTTGTAAAGGCCAGTTGTATAACCATCACAACAAATGATAGTATTCATATGAAAATCACAATCTTGAATACTATAGCATTATAATATACCTTAAATTCTGACATTTTAAGTTTTTCAAATTTGTTATTTTCAAAGTTATGTTGGCTTTTTAAAATATTTCATATTTTATAGAACTCTAATCAGCTTCTCAAATTCTACAGTGAAAAAGTAGACAGGAAATTCCATCAAACCAATTATCAATTTGAAGAAAAATATCTGTGTTAATAGTATTTTCTCCTACTCCAAAAGCAAGGCGTATTTATCTGCTTATTTTAGTTGTTTCAAAAAGTATTTTATAGCTTTCATTGTACACAATAACACATTTGTCTTAAATATACTACTAATTATTACATGCTTTTATGCCACTGAGACTATCATTTATTAATTTTAATTTGCTTTCTGTTGGGGCAATAAACACCATGACTATAAGAAACTTAGGGGAGGAAAGGATTTCTTCCATCTTATCTTTCATCTTACAGCTTAAAGACTTTAAAGAGGGGAATTTAGGGCAGAAGCCGAAGGCAGAAACCTGGAGGCAGGAACTGAAGCAGAGACTTCAGAAGAACACTGCTTATTGGCTTAATTCCTTAGACTCAGGCTCAGCTACCTGTTTTCATACCTCTCAAGACTGCCTGCCCAGGAGCAGCACTACCTACAGTGGCCTGAGCACTCTCATTCAAAATATTAATCAAGAAAATGCCCAACAAACTTTTCTACAGGATAATCCGGTGGAGGCATTTTCTCAAATATAGGCTCTTCTTCCAAATTGACATAAAAACCTAACCAGCATACTGTCCATCATTTACAGTCAGCTATTATAGAAGCTGTACATTGGGGGGGGCAGGTTGAGACAGGATTTCTCTGTATAGCTTTGGAGTCTCTCCTGGCACTCACTCTGTAGACCCGGATGGCCTTGAGCTGGTATGCATGTGACTGTGTAGGCCAAAGTTTGATGTTAGGTGTCTGCCTCTATTACTCTTCACCTAATTTTTTGAAATGGGCCTTTTTACTGAACCTGGAGCTCACCAATTTGGCAAAATTAACGGGCCAGGTGAGACCTTCCTGTCTTCACTTCTCCAGTGCAAGGATTACAGATTATTCAGAAGCATGTCACGTTTCCAAGCATGACCCATTTTGGCATAAGCTTCATGTATATTTCAAGAACTATATGAATAACAACTGGGTCAAATTAGTAATTATAATGCTTAGGTCTTCTACAACCTGTCCAGTTTTCTTTCTACTTGTTCCAGTATATAAAATCAGAACATGAAGTTGCTATCCATAATGGGGGATTTATCTCTATCAGTTCTGCTAAGTTTTGCTTGTATGTCCTTTAGCTCTATTATTTGATATGTCCCATTCTACTGAAGAAGAGTTTTATCATCATCAATAGTCCTCCTCTTCCCTCATAATATTTCTTTCTCTGAAATCTTCTTTATGGGACATTACTATAGCAATTACTACTTTCTTTTGATTTGTGTTTGATGGTTTTTCCATCATTTTATCCTTTATTTATTTGTACTTAAAATATATTTCTGATAGATGATGGCCCTGTGGTTAGAAAACATTTCAGAGACTTAGTTCTCAGCAGTCCCATAGCATAACATACCCATCTATAGTTCCATTTCCAAGGGATATGGTAATATGTTCTGGCCTCTAGGGGTACCTTCATGTACAAGGTGCACACGAACATAGACAAGGGCTCACACATGTACACATAAAACAAACCATAAATAAATAAATACCCAGCACTCTTGGCTAAGCTGTGATCATTCAACAACAACAAAAGAAATAAAAATAATGTTTCTAGAGGACAACTCATGCTTGATCCTATTGTTCTTTTAATGTATTTTTTATACTATACATTTGTAGGGTTCTTCCTGCAGGTAGAGCAGGGGAAGGGCCGGTCCAGCCAGTCTCTTCCCTGGGGGCTGAGCAGGATGGTGAGTGTCAATGATTCAAACCCTCCCCCCATTAGTTACCAAGGAGAAAAAACATATACTGAGTCGGGAGTCTGTCGAAGCAGGATCCTGAATTATTCCAACAGGCAGGAACTTACATAGGACTGAGGTAGGGGATGGGAATCTTAGGATAGGATAAGGTGATGTGAGGAGTTCAGGGCCAATAGTATCCCACCAAGCAGGCAGGTAGCTAGGTAGCTAGGTAAGGTCTTACATCAGGTCTGGCTGAGTCACCCCCACGTGGCGGTTACAGGTTAGAGACAGGTTGCCAAACTCTAGCCAGGCTCAGGAGCTTACACTGGGCCTCGAATTCGAGCCTTTCTTAGGCTCAACATCTCCTCCTCTTGTTTTTGTAAAATCTGCAGAAATCGTGGCCTCTGTCTTAGGTGGTCCCCCATTGGGAACTTTACCCGTCCCTGGGTACCATGTATCCAGCTCATTGAAGGACCACTCCATGACCTGACTTAGGACGTCCCAGTCTGTCTGAGAAGTTGCCCGTAACTGGTCAGGTGGAGGACAGGGGAGGAATGCTCCTTTGAGGACTGCCAGTCACAAGGAGCCTGGCTCCTGAGTAGCGAACCTATGATAATGAACTTCGACCTGATGAAGTTTTACTGCCTCTACGTATTGGTGAACAAATTGCATGACCTTATTAATCATGCAGGGCCCGATAGTGAGGATAAGGAGGAGGAGAGGCCCAAGCAGGGGGAGAAGATAGGGTAAGAAGCCATTTAAGCCAGTCCACAGCGGGTTGTCCCAGAGGTCCTCCTCTCCAAGTCCTCCTGAAGCCTTTTGATCTTGTCCTGAACGATTCCTGATCTATTAGTGTAAAAACAGCACTTTTCCTGTAAAAACAAGCATATGCCTCCCTTTTCGACTGTTAATAAATCTAATCCCCTTCGGTTCTGTAAGACTACATTCATTAACCAGGGAATCAAGCTGCTTTTGGAGATCAAGGCAAGTACTAGACACGGCCTTTATCTCACTAACCAATTGGGCAGAGAGCCTTCTGTGGAGCTCAAATGCCGTGCCTAGCCCTGCAGCCCCCAGTGGCCATACCTGCAGATATTCCCAAGCCAGGAGGTAAAGGAATCATCTGTATGGCTCTCGTGGGTCTCCTTCCAATATAATCAAAAGAGGGCACAGAAAGAACCTCATCCCCGGGAATAATATCCACATCAGGAATCAAGGTGGCTGGGGCACAAAGGCCTGTCCACTTGGCAGGCAGGAAGTCATATGCCATCCCACCTCCACAGACAAAGACCATTCCAGAAGGTGGGCAGCGTTGAGCATTAGATTTGGTTGTCTTTGAATTACAGAAAGACAGATCAATGTAGCCCATATCTATACTGGATTTATCAGGAGTAGGCAGGGACCAAATGCAAGCCCCAGAAAGTGCCATTGGGAGGAACTGGACATGGATGGGAAATGTGGCTGAGCAATCTTTTATAGTAGCAGGGGCATCTGTAATTGTATCATTAGAGATCACTGCAAGAGGCCGAGGAGGTCCAGATTGGAGGCAAAGCCAGGAATCTTCCACAAGGGAGGAAGTCATTTGATTTAGTAAGGCAAAGACCATTTGTAGAAGCAATTCAGTATGGGGGTCGAGCACTAGCTCACCCCTGTTTTCAGGGAGAGTAACAGGGTGATAGTTGAGCTCTGGGTGCTGGGCCAAAACAAGTTGTTCTATCTTTTTATTAACTTCTTGTTCCCTAACCTGATCTTGAACTCCTCCACCATCTGAGTAACCGATGGGGGGACAAGTTCCCAGCAAACAATTTCACCTGGAGCTCCAAAGCAAGGAGCAAAGGCATGCCCTCTATCTCTTACAATTCAACCACTCTCGCCTCCAAAGAGCACTCTATTTCAGAGAGCACTCTATTTCGGACCCCAGTCCAGTAAGTCTTTTTAGTGGAACTACTGGTGCACATTTGGGCAGTGCCATAGCAAGCCAAATGCATTGTCGGATAGAAAGCAGTACAAGGACAGGGTCCTGGCTTCCCATCAACCTGGGGGATAATCTTGGGCTTCTTTATGCATATCCACTTATTGGAATTTGAAAAAAAAGGATCCTGAATTGTCAATCATATTGACTGATATCTTGGTATCACAATCTACCTGTTGTATGACCCATCTACTAAAGGGAGACACAGAGTATGTTCCACCCTGGCAGTAACAGGGTTTCCCCATCAGGTGAGCCAGGATAACTTTGGCGTCGGGTGGGTTTCCAAATCCTCCATCACTGGGCAAGATGAGCATCATTGATACCAGGAAGAGCAGCATCACCCAAATCTTCATTCGTTCCTGGGGGAGAAACAGACACAGTTCTTAGGGGTGGAGCGCTCCCTGGAGAAGTAATGGTCATTGCCCCCTTGTTGGGGCAAATATTTTAGGTCTCTTGCTGGTACCCAAATGGGTCTTTTTTTCATCTTGAGGGAAGACATCCAAATCCTCTCCCTGCTGAGAGGAGGGGGTCTGGTCCTTTCCAGACCCCCGTCAATGTGTCCCTCATCTGACCCAAATAGAACTTTAGGTAACCGATGAGGACCAATGTTTTTGAAATGGAGACAAGTATTTATCTTCTTTAGAAAATTTTAAAATATTTAGGGCGAATAATGCCCTTTTTAATTGGTCATGTGGGGGTATAGATTCCCCCTTTTGTTTTTGTATTTGAGATTTGAGAATTGATTATACCTTTCTACAACTGCTTGGCCCTGAGGATTGTATGGGATGCCTTGGAGTGTGAGATGCTCCAAGTCTTAAGGAAGTCTATAAAGGCCCTGCTTACAAAGCATGGGCCATTATCTGTCTTAATCTGATCAGGCAATCCAAGGGTAGCAAAGCGTTGAAGCATATGGCTGATAGCATGTTTAGCTTTTTCCCCCAGCATGTGCCGATGCCCAGCAGGCACAGGAAAAGGTATCAACCTAGAGAAAAATATGCTTTAACTGTCCAAATGGAGAATAATGAGTAACATCAATTTGTCAAAGATTATTAGGACGAAGCCCTCAAGGGTTGCTTCCACTAGTTTGGAGGGGGGCATCTGAAGGAAAGGCTGGCAGGACTTACAAGTTCAGACAATCTTTTTAAGGTTCTTGACTGGCACATGTGGATATTTGTGTTTAAGACCCCTCCAGTTAACATGGGTCAGTAGGTGGAAGCGTGTAGCCTCTGTAACAGTATTACATTGAGGCACAGAAGCCAATTTATCAGCCAAATTATTTCTTTCAGAGAGAAATCCCGGTAAATTTTGATGACTCCTAAGATGCTGAAGAAAAATGGGGTGAATTCTTTGTTTGAGTAGGGAGCGGGCTTGAATCATTAGAGGCAGTCTAGGGTTGGAGTCCAGCTTAATATGGGCCTCAACTAGGTTGCAACAAATTAACAACATAAAGTCTGTCAGAGACTAAGTTAAATGACTCTTGAATAGCGTCTAATGCAAGAACAACAGCAAACAGTTCCTTAAATTGTGCTGACCCCTCAACTTTATGGGAAACTGACTTTATGGGCACTGGCTCTTTACCGTGTTCTAAGGGAGGGCAAGTGACTAAAGAAGCCCCCAGGCGCCCCCCATCAGTAAACACGGTAAGGAAGCCAGGGTTGGGTTGAGGTAAAAAATAAGTCTGGGGGCCTGCCTTCTAACCTAGAGAAGGAGCTCATCCATTTGTGAGAACCATAATGACAATCAACTTTACCCAGAAACCCTCAAGGGCCATAGCAATCCTACTATTGTTTCTCTGAAGCCAGGTGAAATCTGTTGTCTTAAAGGGAGTTACAATAAAATGAGGTTCTGTGCCAAACAGCTGAACAGAGGTATCCCTACCCTTAACAATGCAGTCAGCAATCTGATTGGTTATTGAATAGACTCTGGGGGCACCACCAATAGAGAGGTAAATCCAATGTAAGGGCTCACCCTCTTGTGCTAATAAGGCGGTACATAACGTTTCCCCAGGAAAAACGTAAAGGGTGAGGGGCAAAAGAGGATCATACCTCCTTAAGGTTGCTGTGTCTATGGCCTGTTGAACTTTACTTAAAATCTGTAAATGATCATCAGATAGAATTATCTGTGAGGAGAGATCATGACCTTTTAGGAGGTCAAACATAGGAGTCAATTCCTCAGTAGTTATGGAAATCCAAGGCCTCAGCCAATTAATTTCCCCCAATGTCTTTTGGAACTGGGGCAAGGTATAAGAATCCTGAATGTGAAGTTGGGGTTTAACAAGAGAGACAGTATCAAGAAATAACATGGAACCCAAAATCTTAAAAGGAGGACTAATCTGAATCTTTTCAGGAGCCACCTTAAAAACATTGGCCTCTAATATGGCAAGACATTTGGCAGTAAGATCTTGGAGGTCAGATGGGTTGGAACAATCCAAAATAATATCATCCATATAAATATAGAATAATGTATTAGGATGATCAATCAAGGAAAAATATGTAACATATAATACTGACAAATAGGAGGGCTATTGGCCATGCCCTGGGCTTGGAAGGTCCATTCAAATCTTAGATCTGGCCCGCAAAAATTTGTTGAAGGTATGGAAAAGGCAAATTTTTCTTCATCATCCCGATGTAACAGGATAGAGAAAAAACAATCCTTAATATCAATAGTTAAATAATGTGTGTTGGGAATGGCTGGAATCCAAGGGAGTCCCCTTTGCAGGGTCCCAAAAGGTATCATCCTCTCATTTATTTTCCTCAAATCATGTAAAAGCCTTCAAGAGCCATTGGACTATTTTTTATAACAAAAACGGGGAATTCCAGAGGCTTGTTGAAGGGCAGTACAGAATTTGTCAGTAGTGCCCAAAAGCATGTCAAAATTAATTAGGACTACAGGGCAGGCTTTCTGATTTCCTTCAGCCCGGAAGCGACATTCATCCTGAAGAAAATGTGTTCCACTTCAGAAACATGGGTCTGGGAAAGCACTGCCCTAGCAAGGTCCTTCCAATCCTGGGTGGCACATTGACGGTGGGCTAAGCCCTGGAGGATACTCTCTGCCCAGGGGGAATTAGGTCCATCCTCTGAGACGGCCTTTTTGAGTTGCTTTAAATCATGTGCTTCCCAGGTGTACCAGGCAGCCTGGTGGTTACCACCAGGGTTAACACTGACAGGAAAAAGATTGGTCATTTCTCCCCCGGAAGCACGCCCCAGTGGTGCAGGGGGGTTCCGGAAAGGATTAGTATGGGGACCTGGAAGCCTCTTAGATGGCCAAGGAGTACTTTCAAAATGGTCTAGGGATGGATACAGAGGTGCAGGGTGGTGTGAGAGACTAGGATTTGGCTTTGGTTTTTCCTGAATTTCTTTATCTCCTTTTGTCCCTTCCTTGATGGGTACCTCACTCTTCTCCTTAGGGGGCCGAGGGGGAAGGGGGAAGCAACCCTTTAAGGCAGTGGGGGAATCTCTCCCTTTTCCATCTGAGCTCTCCTAATACGGTATCCCATGTATCCCAGTCAAAAAGGTTACTATGGCATCCAGGGAGCAATCTTGAGCAAACAGCCCCAGGCCTGGAGAGCCTGCTTATCAGAAAGATTAAGGCCTCTACTTTTAAGTAGGAACCGTAAAGATTCTAGGGCAGGGTTACATTTGGAAGAAGACTGCCCCCATAATTTATTGGGGTACACTCACCTGCAGACCGATTGGCCCGTCATCATTTTTCCATTGAAGAGTCATTCCTCCCACAGGGCACCATCTCTGCAGGGTCCTTCCTCCAGGTAGAGCTGGGGAAGGGCCAGTCCAGCCAGGCTCTTCCCTGGGGGCTGAGCAGGATAGTGAGTGTCTATGACTCAGACCCTCCCTCCATTAGTTACCTGGGAGAAAAAACATACACTGAGTCAGGAGTCTGTGGAAGCAGGATCTTGATTTACTCCAACAGGCAGGAACTTACATAGGACTGAAGTAGGGGATAGGAATCTTAAGATACGGTAAGGTGATATGAGGAGTTCAGGACCAATAGTATTCCACCAAGCAGGCAGTTAGCTAGGTAGCTAGGTAAGGTCTTACATCAGGTCTGGCTGAGTCACCCCCACGTGGAGGTTACAGGTTAGAGACAGGTCGCCAAACTCTAGCCAGGCTCAGGAGCTTACACTGGGCCTCACATCCGAGCCTTTCTTAGGCCCAACATACATTTACCTGCTTTGTATAATTCAGGGCATTTAAATGGAAGAAAGAAAAATATAAACAATAGAAGAATTCATTGCATTGATTTATTTACTGGTCACACTATTAAATTTCATATTGCTAGCTTTATCAATGTCTTATAAAATATGCTTCCCCATGTTCTTACTGAGTGGCATGATTGCAGAAAACCATGTCTTTTTCACCTTCCTTCAAGTGCCTTTTGATCACAGGTATTCAGCAGCATGATTGTAATTACATGCTTCATCTATTATGGAAAATAGTTTTTTACCCAAAATTAATGGTTTCTTCATCCCTTCCTGTTATGGTTTATTTTGGTTAACTGGTTTTGTTTTGTTTTTAAGGTTCAATCTTCTATTGATCTCATCCATAAACCACACAATTTAATCTTGGATATTGTACTTTCTTTTCTGTAATTCTGTTTGCATCTGCCCTCGCATGTTTGGTTCCCTCATTGTATTTTGCAGACATCCATATGTTGATTATATATGTTAGTATGTAGAATCTTGCTTAAACATCTATTTCTTTTTTATTATGTGGTGGCAATTTATGTGTTTGTTCTTCTTCTAGATGATACAGTTTGCTTGCATGTAGTTGCCCAACAAATTGCATCACCTAGACCAAGCATATGCACAGAGAACCTGGTACAGACCCATGAAGGCCCCTAGCTTGCTGCTTTAGTCTCTGTGAGCCCATGGGAGCCTTCTTAGTTGATTCAGTGGGCTGTGTTCTTTTGGAGTCTTACATCCCCTCTAACTCCCATGGTCTTTCCTCCCACTCTTCCAAGGGGTTCCCCAAGATGGTAGGGGGAACACCAGATGGAGTCATCCATTTTAGACTCTCTCTGTGTGTGGGTCTCTGCACCTGCTGCCATCTGCTGCTGGAGGAAGCCTCTCTGATGACTACTTGGCAGAGTACCAATATATGAGTATAGCAGAATATCAGTAGTAATCACTTCATTGAATTTTTCCCCAGTAGTGGTTGGTTCTACCATAGGTCTCTGGGCTATCCAGTCTGGGGTTTCTGGCCATCCAGTCTGTGCCAGTCATGGGCTCAAGTTGTGGTGTGGGTCTCAATTTAAACGACACATTATTTCGTCACTCCCACAAGTTCTGAGTCACCATTACCACCAAGCACATCTTGCAGGCAGGACACATTGTAGGTTAAAGGTTTTGTGGGTGATTTGGTTTCCAGGTTTCTTTTACAGTAACCAGCAGTGTTCTTGTTTCTGATTTGATTTATTTTTCTTTCTTTCCATGTAGCTAAACATCTGCTGATTCTGCTCAAATTTTAAAATTTTCAAATGAAACAATTCTTAACTGATTTTCCCATTTTTCAAGTCCTCTGGTTGTTTTGTTTGGGTTCTACTATTTGTACCACTTTCAGCTAGATCTGAACTTTTCTTGTTGTTGTTCTAGTGGCTCCATGAATTGAAATAGTAGAAATATTATTTGAAATATTTTCTTTTCTTTTCGAACACTTTTTTATTACTGCATACGTATCTTAAAACTAAGTTATATCCTCAAGGCTTTTGCATGGTAGGCTTCTAGTTTAAATTCTCTCAGTGTATTTATTTTTAATTTTTGTTTTGACTTCTTTGACCATTACTTGCTTATGAGTATTTGTTATTTTTACACATTTAAATAAATGTTCCATTTTTCTACTCCTAATGTATAGTTTCATAATAACATGGTCCGAAGACGGACTTGATATTATTTGAACCTTCTTAAATTTGTTAAGCCTCATATTTGCTATTGGCTTAAACATATGATCTATCTTAGAGAATGTTCCATGTACACTTGAGAAGACTGTATATTCTCTTGCTGTTGGACAGATTATTCTGTATATATCTTTTAGTTGTATTTGGCCTAAAGTGTAGCTCAAATCCAATGTTCAAGTTCAGAATATTGATTTTCTGTCTGGATGATTTATCCATTGTTGAAAGTGTGGTGTTAATGAAACTGGACCCATGTCTTACAGCTTCAAGAAAAATCAACTCAAAATGAATTAAGTACCTAAATGTGAAAGCTGAAACTGTACATCTCCTAGAAAAAAATATAAATATTTTGACATTGATCTTGTCCATGATGTTTTCATATAGGACACGCACATCACAGGCAAAAAGTACATTGTTTGATTTTTTTGTTTACTCACTTAAAATATTGCAAATAATATATTTGCTTCTATCTTTACATCATTGTCACTTAAGACTCATCTGTACAAAATAAACTTAGCTTTTGAGGAATACTACATGGTGTCAGGTGAAAGACCTCCAATGTGAAAAATTTAAAAAGTAATTAGAGAATGTACTGGAAGATAGAAAATAGTTTCATTCATAAGGATCAGCAGAAGTCATACTGTGATAATGGTTACATTACCATATGAGCATTATGAAAGTAAAGGTGGCCTACCATTTGGCAAGTGTCCCCTCCCAAGGGAAACAGTGGAACGTTAAGTGTAAAACAAAAGACAATGATATACATACATGAAGATATTAATTTGAATACAACATAAATGTTGATAGAAATTTTGTAACTATGGACTTGGGTATGGCTAAGAGGTGAATCACTTACCTAGAATGTGCATGGTCTCTTGACTTATCTAAAACACTACAAGAATGAAATGGTATAGGGTTTGTTTTTCTTTTTTCTTCTTTGTTCTTTCTTGTTCAGAACAAATGACCAATTGTTTCAGCATAGTTTAATTGAAATTACACCCTAGTTAGTGTAATTAGCTAGTTTCATACTCAATTACCAGAAACTGATTTGTCTGTATTTGTCTGTTCTTAAAGCTCTGCCAGATTACATTTATATCACTTTTCTCATACCCCCATCATACTTTTTTCATTATAATAAATTTGTAACATGAGTTGTCAGAGATTTTCATGAAGAAAGTGATGCTCATCCTGGTATTAAAAGACTGATGGACACTTGTCAAGCAATGATAACGGAAATGAGACTCCAGTTAGAAGAAAGCTACATGAAAAGAAAGAAATATGAAGGACTCTCAGCTGTGTAGTATCACTGGAGATTAGTCCTTCTAGGCTAGGATGTCTGCTATGGCCAAAGAAAAAGACAAGGTTTCAGTAGAAGAGGATTCAATTGATCTGTTAAAGATCTGGGTTACCTCTTAGGCTATAATAAGGTTTTGAGTAAGGAGAATAATATAATTATCCATCTTTGACAGAAGTATAAAGATGGTTTAACAAAGAATGTGTATGAAACTAACTGCTGAGGGAATTCTTGAAGAGATCTTTGTGAGATGAATTAGCCAATGAAAGAGAGCTTTATAAGGAAGCTATTGAATTATTATAGAATAAATTGTGGTTAATTTATGGAGAGAAGTCTGATGCATGAGTTCAGAAGAAACATATTGTATGTACACTTTATTTCTGTTACAATTATTTTTATTTTGACCTTATATCTGTTTCATCTAAAGTAAATATTAATAAAACATTGAATGTTCATAATCTTACCATGTAGTTTAATTGAATCCAAGGTGGCTTTGCTGGAAAATGGCTCAATATGACTGCTTTAAGTGATAAACTTTACCACACAAAATCAAGATTTTTCATCATAAAGCATTTGTCAAGAAAATATGAGGACCTGAGTTTGGACCCCCAGAATCCATGTAAAGCCAGACCTGATAGGCCGGGGCTTTAAACCCTGTGCTCCTACTGTGAGATGGAAGGCAGAGATAGGAGAACCCCCCCAGAAGCATGCAGGCCAATTAGCCTGGCACATGCAGTGGAAAACAAAAAGTTTGGTTTTTTGTTTTGTTTTTGTCTGAAACAAGGTGGACAGCAAGAACTGAAGCCTGAGGTCATCCTGTATCCTCCACTCACATGCCATAGCTTTTGTGCCCCAAAACACATGTACATACACAACACCATGCACACACACACACACTATAGAGGAGTGGGGGATTAGAGAGAGAATGAGAGAGACTGAGAGACTGAGAAGAGGATGAGGAAAGCAGTTTTGGCTTCAAAGCAAATCAGTTTGGAAATTCAGTGTGAAGTAAAGAGGAAGTTAGTGAACCTAAACAGAAATTAATTACTTTACCAGGCACGACACACACACAAAAAGCTATGGAATTAATGTATCTGTGTTTTAGAATAGATGAAGAAAATGTTAAGGAGATGTTTTAATCCTTGAAACTGCCTTAGATCCATCTTTAATATTGAGCCAGATTTCATTCAAAGTAACTACAATAATCTGACAATTAAATCAAATAAATAAAATGAAATATGAAAAACATACAAATATCTATATTTTTCCTGTTTCTTTTCCATGTTGAATAGTATGGTCAACCTAATTACAATGATTTTAAATTATTTGTTATATTTTACAGTCATTTTGCACATATAATAATGTTACTGAAGATGTAGTGGACACTATGCTAGTCTTTTTCTAGTTCATCTATGTCTAAGAAAATTGAACTTGCCATGCTTGCTATTCTAGTCTGATGATTCATCACAAGTTATGCAGTGGCAACTTCCTGAAATAAGGCAGAGTTCAGTGGGAAGAAACTCAACTCTTGTCTAGGATCTGTTCTGAAATCTCATCCCTTGGATCATGGGAGAATGTCACACTCCTTGTGTCATAATCTCTCAGTGAGTAAACTGCTATTCTGAGCAACTACTTAGGGTGATTTGGTTCTGTGTTCAAAATAAATGTTCTTGGAAAAAATATGAGATGGAACTTGATGGTTTTCACTCTCTTTTAAGTCAGTTACTTGGACATAACAGTTGAACAAGGGTTTTAGGTGGGGAGTTGAACTGATAATATTATCCACACAGAAGTGGTAGTTTAGGGATTGGTAGCTCTGTGTGTTTACCTAGAAAGTACAGGGCCCTGAGTTTGCTTCTCAGTACTTCAAAATAAGTAACTTAATAAACAGATGTTAAACGATAACAAAAAATGGGTACTATGGTAATTATATGTACTCAATGGTACCAAATTTTACTTTTAAATGAGTTTAATAGTAACTTTTATGACATTCATGTTTTAGATTATTTTAAAAAAAGGACTGGAGGGATGGCTCAGTGGTTAAAAGTACACACTGATATTGCAGAGGACTTGAGTTTAATTCCCAGCACCACGCTGAACTGATCACAAACGCCTGTAATGATAGCCCTAGGAGACCTGATGTCCTCCATGGACACCTGCACTCCACACGAATACAGATGTACAAATATAAACACAGATATACACACACAATCTCTCTCTCTCTCTCTCTCTCTCTCTCTCTCTCTCTCTCTCTCTCTCCACACACACACACACAAATTTAAGAAAAACAAATATTTAGAAACTAAAGACAGGAAGGTAACAGAAGACTTATTTGGAAGAATTCCAGAATGATCCACAGTGTTAGGGAGAGAAAATGGAGTCAGATATGAAAAAAATTATATGAGGCACAGGCATGAAAATTTTAGAGAATAAAATATATACATACATGTGAATTTGAAAGAAAGCAAGGAGAGGTATAGAAGAAGGTCTGAATGGAGGAAAGGGTGGGAGAAATGACATAATTATGATCTCAAAAATAAGAGGAAAACAATTATTAAATGGGAGAACAAAATCAAACCAAACACTAAAATTATGGTGCTGGCTATCCACTGGTAGAGTTCAGGCCTACCATGTATAAAGTCCTGGGTTTAATTCCCAGATCACAAAAACTGTGTATAAACAAAAACTTCAAAATACTAAAATGACACCCTATAAAGGAAAATATAAAGTCCTTTGAAATAAGCTTTGGGTTCTGATAAAAAGACAATTGTTTCTATGTATCACCATCTGTGCTGATTTCAGTTTTCCATTCCTCAAATACATGAAAGTAACATAGAATGAAGATGATCCTTCTCCATCCTCCATCCAGGAAGAATGACAGAAGGGTTAAACTGCAGTGAGAGCAGCCTGTGAGTCGGGAGCAGATGAGATCTTAGCAGAGAGTAATTATAGTTAGCCAGTGATCAAGAGGTTCCAGAGCCTGAAGTGACCTGCTTCAAGCCAAGCTCTGATGCCCCACAGTTTCAACAAGAGCCAACAGATTAGCCAGGTGATAAACAACCCTTGTGACTATGCCAAAGACCTAGGATAACTTTTAAAACCTAGGATGATCCAATGAGATCTAATTAGATTATAGGGCAATACCAAGATATGATTAAACTGTTTAAGACTTTTAACAGTTCAATTTCTTGTGTTAGGTTGTTTTTGCTGAAGTCATTTCACTTTGTAAATTTTCCTTGGTAAAATCTTTTTCCATTTTATTTTTTTAAAAAATTTGTGTATGAGTATTTTGCTTGCATGTACGTCTGTGTACCATATGCATGCTTGGTGCCTGTGGAGGCCAGGAGAGGACATTAGATCCCCTGGTACTAAAGTTACAGCCAGTTGTGAGCCACCATGTGGGTACTCAGTTTTGTATCCAAGTCCTCTGGAAGAGCAACAAGTGCTCTTAACCACTGAGCCATCTATCTAGCCCCTAAATTTTAACTTTGATAGATATATGCCACACAGCCATCAAATTCAAGTAATTATTTTAATAAAGAATATATATATTATACATGATGAGATTTAATGGAAAAGGCCTCTTTCTGTATATCTGTGGCTCCCATTTGGTAATAGCTTCCAGAGGGGAAAAAAGTAGATTAAAAATGGAAACTATTTGTGTATCCGTCTTTATGAAACAAATGCTTCTGGATTAGTGGGTTACACTTGCTTATTAAGATAGAAGACTGGTTCTTGGATACCATTTTAAGAACATTGTTTTTTTGTGCTTTAATTGTGAATAGATTTTTTTAAAATCAGGATATCTCTTAAAGGCACATCCCCTTACAAATATGTTAATTTTTTCATAGGGAATTATAATTAATATGCAAGGACATAAGTATTTTAGGTATGCAGACTAACAAGGTGTGACATACAGATCCCACATAATCAGCATGTGAATGAAAAGTGCCCATTTGTAGACAACCTCTAACAGTTTCCTGTATCCCTACCCTAAGCAAGCACAGACTCTCTTTCTTTCTTTATTAAAAAGATTCATTTCCTCTATTGCATATGTTTCTGTAAATGGGATCTTCATGTTTAGTCTTATTTTACTTTTTAGCTCAACATAAGGTCTGTAAACTTTAACTGTTTTTCTTTGCATCAGCAGATTTTCATTTTTGAATTATTATGTGAATGTAACACAGATTTTATCAGTTTAGCAGCTTATGCACATTTGAGTTCTCTCTAATTACTGGCTATTATGAATTATGTTGCTATGACCCTTTACTTAGGAATCTTTCAGTACATATATGTATTTATTTCTCTTGGACAAATATTTGAAAGTGGAGTTGCTAGGTCACATGATCAATGTATACTTGCTTTCACCAGCAACCACATTGTATCAAAATGAGGTTGTGCTGTTGTGTTAGATTATCTGCAATATATGAGATCTGTGACTTTTATCCAACTCATGGTTTGCGTTCTCACTCCCTAGCACCTTTGATAGTCACATCACATCCAGAACACAGCATTTTACAGCACTCTGTCTCACCCTCTGGCTCCAGGATTCTTCCCACCTCTTCTTCTAAGATGTTACCCAAGCCTTGGATGATGTGGTGGGCTTAGCACAGATATCTCATTTAGGCTTGGGCACTCTGTTGTTCTCAGAATGTTGATCAGTTATGTATTTCTCCACTGGCTGCTGTCCACTGCAAAAAGAAGTTTCTTTTACCAAGTTTGAGAGCAGCCTAGGTTCATGAATATAAGCAAATATTTAGAAGGTAATTTGACAATATGACTACTTAGCAAACTAACAATAGAAATTTCTACCTGAAGACCTAAGACCTACCCAGCATTTGGCTTTTGACCAGAACCATAGTACTAGTCATGGTATGCTCTCCTGTGAAGCAGGCCTCAAGTCCAATGACAAAGTGCTTAGTTACACAATAATCATCATGTTACTATGTTAGTAGTCGATGTTGAAGCACTCAGGGTGTAGTGCTGGAAAATATCACTGACATTCTTTTTTCTGGAGCTTTCCTAACACCTCTGGCACTATAGAATTATCCAGCAGTAAGTCTGATTCCAGATCAGAAATTGTTTCCTCTGTGTCCTCTATGTCTGTAATCAAAGCCTGGTATCTTCAGCAATGGGACCTTATCCTATAGTTATGGTGGGTGACCAAGGGCAATGTCAATAACCTGTGTTGTAGAGACCTCTTAGGCTTCCCTGATCAATAACCTTTAAGGAGGCATCCCATGCTTTGTCTTACAGTTTTCATTTAATCATTTCTTATAGGAGAGTCATTGTCCATCCATGCCAGGTAATTTCATTCAAACTCTCTTTAAACTGTATTTTGAAATTAGCTTACTAGCAACTAGATTTCCATAAGGTTTTTTTCACACATCCATACTTTTAGTTAACTCATACACTGTTCTCCTATCTCCTGAATACAGTGTTTCTGCCCCACCTGGTTCTTCAGCCATTTAGTACCAAAATAAATTCACAGAGGCTTATATTAATCACAAACTTTTTGGCCAATGACTCGGGCTTCTTATTAGCTAGCTCTCTCTTAATTATTAACCCATTTCTATTATTGCCACAAGGCTGTGGTGTACTCGTAACGCTGCAGCATGTTACTCCTTTGGTGAATACATGGCATCTCTCTGGTGGCTCCTCTCTGCCTTCCCCTTCCCAACATTCTCCTAGTCTGCTAGCCCCACCTATACTCCCTGCTTGGCTACTGGCCAATCAGCATTTGTTCATCAACCAATAAGAGAAACATATATTCACAGTGTACAGAAGGGCATCCCCCATCAATCTCTCCTTCCCCAATCTCTACTTTATAATTTAATCCTTAGTATTCTCACCTATTTGTTTCATTTCACCTATGTTCAACTAACCCTTCAAGTTTTTTTAAGTTGCATTGTGAAACAAAAGGCTTTTATATGGCTTTCCATAGCTGCACCCATTTTTTGTATACTGCTCTTGCCTTGATTCACACAATTTAGGCAGACTGCAAAGAAAATTTTTCTCCATATCTTGAATGTTCTATTCAATAAGGGAGGAAAAAATAACTAGCAACTAAAGTTGGCTCCAGAATGTTTTGACTGTTTGTGCAATAGTCGAGCTTGTATTCCTCTGAAAACAAGGGAGAGCACATCATCTGTTAGCAGATTCCTGTGGCTACTGATTGCCCAGAGACTATATACCCAACTTTGGGAACTTACTTTGGGGGGCCCAAGAACATCATGGAAGAGATCATCAAGTTCTGATTCTTCAGACATCATTTTTTCTGTTTTATTTTGGGTCTTCAGGATTGTCAATACTGTCTAACATCCAGTAAGATATTGCTTTCATGACCTTGTCATAATTAACAATAGGTATTTCTTGCTAATGAGGTACTCTTTACAGCTCCATTTAATTCTTCTGACAGGCTGATGGGCTGACAAATTAAGAAGGTGTGACTACCCTCTCATATCATTCCGCAAGGCTTTGAGCTTTGACAATGAAAAAAAAGTTCTTCAAAGCTTACTTAACAATCTCCCCTCCTATAAATGAATAATAAATACAAGGGACCTGAATTGAAAGTTTGTCTGCAGGGTATGCTTAGAATTCTTTGCTATCTTTAGAATCTTTACTGGATTATCTGACAGGGAATAATTTCAATCCCAATTGCTTTTCCATGGATCTAGATTAAATATTATTATTAATGAAAATTTATAAAACAACAAATTTTTTTACAGTTGTATCTTTGGGTAGCATGACCCAAACCTTATCAGATGTGTTTAAGGCAGAGATAGTAAGACTCAGTTTAGAAGCCAGGAGCTATCTAAGGTACTGTTGTTATACAGGACATAGATGATGGGTTCTTTGCCTAGGGCAGAGAAAATTGAGATAGAAATAGGTATATTGGCAATATGCTTCAGATGTGCATTCAAAAAGACTCAAGGATGAAAGGACTATTCAAATGAGGGAAACGCCAGTGATTATTAGAGGTTTCAATTTTAAACTTTTATTTTGGGATGTCAAGTAGGCATTCACATTGATAATATAAAATATGTAGGTGAATGTGAGTTTAGAGCTCAGACAGAAAATAAATATTTATGAGACATGTGCATGAAACTCTATGAGGCAATCTCCCTAGTACATGGGACTATAGATCTCTATATATTAATCATGTATGGGGAACAGTGTATATAGATCTCATATTTTCTTATAATATTGTAGAAATACAACATTTCATCATTTGTTAAATCTAGTAACTATTATAGTTAGAGAAAGGCCATATTAATACATCAAGGAAGATGGGTTGGAAAGACTTTAAGAACCATATGACTAGGAAATTTACTGTGTGATTATGCTCTTAAAATGACAGGGAAACTTTGCCTATGATACCTCTTACAACCTTTCTGCCCCCTCTTTCATAGTGTTTCCAAAGCCTTAGGTGTACGGGTTGTGTTGTATATGTATCAATTGGGGCTAGGCATCCCATATTCAATTGTTCTCTCATCAATTGTGCTTTTGATTGTGTCTGTCTTCTGCAAAATGAAGCTTCCTTGATGAAGTGTGAGAGCTGCACTTACCTGTGAGTATAAGGATTAGTATTTAGAAGGCAGTTAGAACTCATTATACTAGGAAAATGGCAGTATTAGTTATCCACCAGGTTTCATGGCCTCATCAGCCATGAGTGGCTAGCTACATATACAGAACCAACATGAATTCCCTCCCACTGAGTGAGTTTTATAATTGCAACTATTAATAGAGTACTGTCATACAGTTTGAATATTTCTCCAAAATGTTCATGTGATAGACACTACTTGATCTCCACTGTAGCAATGTTGGAATGCTATGGAATTTTTAAGTGGTGATTCCTAAGGGAAAATGACTAAGTCAGTAAGAGTGCTAACACCAGAAGAGATCAATGTAGTTCCCCCAGACATTTTTTGATTGCTTCTCATATACCTGAGGCCAAAATCATCAGAAAGACATAACTTCCCTTTGTCTTTTCATACTTATCTTTGGGTTTAAAGAGTTTCTTCTTCCACCTTTATTGAAAATAGATTTTATTCCTCACATGATATTCTGATAATGGTTTCCCACACCTCTACTCCTCCCAGTTCCTCCCTACTTCCCCTAACCCTAACCCTAACCCTAACCCTACATCCACCCGTTTCTCTTTCCAGTTAGAAAATAAACAGACTTCTAAGGTATAATAAAATAAAATAAAATAAAACAAAAAATAATACATTGGAATAATACAAAAGAAACAGAAGGAAAAAAGCCAAACAAAATGTACAAGAAAAAGATCAAGAAACAAAGACCCGCTTGTTTGCACACTCAGAAATCCCATAAAAACACTAAAGTGGAAGCCATAATATATATGCAAAGGACCTCTAGGGTAAAAAGGTGAATATATATTCATATTCTGTGTTTCAGACCCTTGTAGGCCCTGTGCATGCTGTCTCAGTTACTGTGAGTTCATATGTGCATTGATACTGTTGATTTTGAGGGACTTATTTTCTTGGTGGTCTCCATCCCCTCTGACTCTTACACTCTTTCCATCTCTTTTCAGCACAGAAGGATTGATTAGAGACTTCCTCTTTAGGGTTCAGCGTTCCAAGTTCTCTCAATTCCTGCATAACATCTGACTGTGGGTCACTGTAGGTGCTGCAGGAGGAAGCTTCTCTGACAATGGCTGAGCAAAGCACTGTCCTATAAGTATAACAGAATGTCATTAGGAGTCATTTTATTGCTACATTTGTTTTTTTTAGAACAATAGTATTTGCCTTTACCATATGTCCCTGGGCTATCCAGTCTCAGATTTTTTTACTCATCCATTAATGTTGGGTATAAGTTCCATCTTGGGAAGTAGGCCTGAAGTCTAATGAAATATTGGTTGGTTACTCCTACAAACTGGTATATCCTACAAGCAGGACACCACTGTAAATCAAAGGCTTTGTGAATGGGTTAGTGTTTACCTTTCTCCTTTTTGGTAGCATGCAGAGTACCTGCTTATACAAAAGGCACTAGCACATAGGAGTTAAGGCTCTATGCAGGCACCAACTTAATTTTCCCATTTGCAATGAGTTATATACGTGTTACCTTTGGGAATGGGGACTTCCTATCAGCTTGCGGAGAGCATCTTATAGTCATGGTTGTTTGTGGGTTCCTACGGGATCTCTTTTACCAATAACTCATATGCAACATAAATATCCAGTTTTAGTAGATGTTTAATAAATGCATACAATATCAATAACACATTATTGATTACTCTGATTATATCAAATTGGTTTTGATTGGTTTAAATAACTCTTGTGTAGAGACCTAATGGTGAACAAATTTTTCTCTGAAGATTCCTTACATATTTAATTGTTCTCACTGATTTTCCCAACACTTAACATAAAAATTAAACAGTAAAAATTATTTATTGACTCAATCAATGAGTCTCTGCAAATTCAATGAATAGTTTTTGTCAGTATGAATTCTAATCATGGCAAGTCAGATTTTCCCTTATGTTTGCTATATAAACATTTCCACATATGCATATCATGTACTCTGATAATATATACTCCCCATTGCCCTTACTTCCTTTCCTTCTTCTCCTTGGTACTGTTCTCAAATAGTCTATCCTTCTACTTTAATGCTTCATTTTGGACATGAATATGTAATCCTTGCCTTTGCTTAACACAATCATCTTCAGTTCCACCAATTTTCCTATAGATGACATTACATTGTTCTTTTCAACTCTGAAAAAAGCTCTCTTATATATTTGTCTGCATCCATTCATCTGTTAATTGGAATCTAGCCTGATTCTACAAAACAATCGCCCATGAGTAGTGAGAGCATTTTCTGAAATAAGATTCAAAACAAAGATAAAATAAATGCCTAGTATCATCTAAGACATTGAAAAATAAATGTCCATTAGGCTTAGCATGACTTTGGTGAGTATTGAGTAGACAAAAATCTAATGTTTTGAATGAACAGAAATGTGTTAGTTGAAAGGGATGAGTCGTTTGTAGAATCTTTTTCTGTCTTTGTTGTTGTTAGTGTTGCTGTGTACATATTCATGTGTGTGTTCACATGTGTGTGCATGTGTATATACTTGTGGGTTGAGGACAGAAGTTGATAGTGTCTTTCATTCTAATTCATTCGCCACACAGAACTTTCTCTGAACCTGGAACTTGCCTGATTTGGTTAGATTTCCTGGCCAGCAAACCCCAACCATCCTATCTCTGCTTCCCTTCCCACCACAGCTGAGAGTAAAAGCTCACATAACTATGTCAGTTTTAAATGGGGACTAGGCATAAGAACTTATTACCTTATGTTTTGTGTGCCAAGAACTCCCTAGCCTCTTTTGTTTTTCGTTTGTTTGTTTGTTTGTTTGTTTGTTTGTTTGTTTGTTTGGTTTTTCGAGACAGGGTTTCTCTGTGGCTTTGGAGGCTGTCCTGGAACTCGCTCTGTAGACCAGGCTGGCCTCGAACTCACAGAGATCTGCCTGCCTCTGCCTCCCGAGTGCTGGGATTAAAGGCGTGTGCCACCAACGCCCGGCTGTTTGTTTGTTTTGTGTGGATTTTTTTTTGGTTTTTGGTTGTGGTGTGTGTGTGTGTGTGTGTGTGTGTGTGTGTGTGTGTGTGTGTGTGTGTGTGTGTTACTACTCAGTGATTTAAGGGCTTCTGCTTCAAATATTGGCCACCAATTACCCGCTACTGAGGAAACAATCTTTATGACTCCCACTCTAGTTCTCTGATGATACTATCACATATTTCAGGCATGAAGGATAGGGAAATCTCACCCACATGCAGAGTTTAACCCTGTGCCTCAGTTCAGTGCTCCCAAGAGGAATCTCAGCATTCTCTTGAGTCTTACTGTGCACTTATGTCAGGGGACAGGGAGTAATGATGATTCATTTCAGGTGCACTCACTCCTGTGTCATCACTAGCAATCAATTTAAAAAGCTCCAAGTACGTTCCCTGAGGGTGCTCCAGATCTGCAGCTTCTACTTGATCCATTTCAAAACCCCTGCCTTTTAATCATACCACAATTATAATAAATTTGATAATCATCTAACAATAAAATATTTTATAATATTTTTACAAGTGCATGTGAATTACAAATGTATTCAGTAGAACCACAGTAAGCAACATCCATTTTCATGAGCTGAATTAGAAGTTAACAATAATGAAAGTATGGTAAAGCTGAAGATGGTGACGATGATAATGATGAGAATGGCAATGATGATGATGATATTGGAGGAGGCAGCAGCGTCAGAGAATGTCTAAATCTTTCAAAAGGCTAGTTCAGCCAAGTATCAGATCCTGTGGATAAATAGAGAGATAAATTCACAGCGGCTGTCTGTCAGACACAAGATAAAGCAGTAGAAGTGTGATCTTAGCAAGCATTTTCCTGTCTTCAATCATTATGGCCCTGACTACTATAAATGCAATATTTTGTTATATTTCTATTTCTATCTTTCAATTGTATAATTGGAGAGTACTTAAGATCATATGTGGTCATCCTTTCCAAGTACTCTCCCAATGCAGTTATACCATGCATAACTTTGTGGCAGTCATTTAGACATCCTTTGAGTCTATCCAGTGATAGAAAACTCTCATCTTGAAAACATGGCCTGAAAAAAGCTTTTAGAAAAGCCCCATTTGTGTGATGGGTAAGAGCAAATTTCTTATCACTCTAATCATCATCACTACCTTAAATAACACTAAATAAGGCCACGATATTTACTACATGACCACCTGTATTTGAAAGTACAGCTACCATTGCTCAACAACTGTGACTCATCCATTCTTAAATTCTGAAACCTCTACTATCTCATTTCTTAACCATTATCCAATCACCTCCTAAAAAATTTTCCCATTCTTCTGTAATGAAACAAGCCTGGGTTCACATGATGGCTTTCTACTATGATATGTATAAAATGGGAAATTTTTGTTCTTGAAGTTTTTGTGAGAATGAAAATGACTGAGAACCTTCATCTAATATCATTCATCAAACATTATCCTACTTCCATTACATATATTAACTCATTTGCTTGTAGTATCTATCATTCCAAGAGCCAATAAACACTAGTTCAAGGTCAATTTATTATACTAATAGTTTGATAAACATTCTGTTTATTTTCTTCCCTGTACACTTGCTCCCTTTCCTCTTTATCCTTTCCAGTTTTTCAAAAGCTTAAATGTGAATCTGACTGTGAACTCTTTACAAACAAAAAAAAAAGGGAGGTAATTTTTCTGAGGTCTAAGATCAGGTTTTATTTGATATTATGCACACCATAGTAATATTATTAAAGTCTTATTTCATTATGGCCAAATGAAGATCACTCCCTATATTGTAATAAACCTTTCATTTCTTTGACAAGCATTTATTTGGTGTCCAAGGGAGAAGGGTGAGACGAGTAGTAAGATACATGTACTTGAAATAGGAAAAGGGAGACGGTGGAAATGTAAGACTTTAAGTGCAGATGAGGAGGAAGAAGTTGGGAGATGGAAATAAGTGTGACAAAAGGGCAATCAAAGCAAATGGTGTATAGAAATACCACAAGGATGCTATGTTTTAAGCTAATTTTTAAAAAAATGTTCAAAGAACAAGAATATATAAAGGAAGTTCTAATTTGGGTCATTTTTCATGGAAGAATTTAACCTGATACTCAAAGGGTTAGCTGCAATATCTAAGTATAAATGTGGAACAAAAGCATTTAAAATAGAATTTAAAGACATTGAGGACCCCAAGGAATCTTGGTCAGGGATCCTAAATATGTAGTTGAAATTGAGTGAAATGAACGAGAATAACTTTAAATGAGGTTAGAATGTTAGGGTGCCATATTTGCCAGGTCTTTGTCCCTGAAGTAAGTAAGGTTTTCGTTGCGATGAGATGTTATAAAATCACAGTCATTGTTCTTAGCAAAGATCCTTAAAGTTCCCAGCAGGAAAGCATATGATAAGGACATACTGCTATTGATCTCATAAACCACCTGGAATATATAGAAGAGTATGCAGTCATTCCCTCAGTCTTGAAAAAATCCTCATTTATAGCACTGTTACTATACCACCTACTCTGTTATTTCATACCTTGTTGTCCTCCTATATGTAGTTCTTGCCCTCTACTCTTTCATAGGTGTTCTTTTAAATTAGAGACCATTTATTATTAAGTACTGAAAGAAAGGCTATTAAATTTGATTTGCATATGTATGATGTAATCCTGGGCATAAGGTTAGAACCTATATTTTAGGGGTAATATTGTTTCTACCAATGGCAATAATGAAGCCAGTAATTGGTGTGGAGTTATGATATGATGTGATATAAATTCATAGACATACATAATTTTTGAATTTAATTTTCTCTGTGATCTTTTAAAAAATTTTTTATTTACTCATTTTTGTGGTGTGTGTGTGTGTGTATTCATACTGTAGCATGCATGTCGAGATCAGAGGACAAGTTCTAGGAGTTGGTTCTCTCTTTTCACTATGGATTCCAAATATCAACAGGTTTGTGAAGCAAGTGCTATTACCCACTGAGCCATATTGCTGGCCCAGTTATCTTTGTGAATTATCTCAAACAATTAATCCTCCAGACCCAGTTTCCCTTCTTTAAGCACAGACCTAATATCTATGAAGAGGAAAGATTGTAACAATTAATCAGATGCTTAATTCATGTTTAAGAACCTGACAAAATCACAGACATGCCATAGATTCAATAAAATGATAACTTTATTGTTTTATGACATGCAACAGTTTTCTTTCTCTATGTCATGCTTCACATTTAAATTGTAATTAATTGTTTATTCTATTATTATAACCAAATTAGATACTTTATGTTTAGATGACATCAATTTTTCTATTAGTTTTATGTAATAGTAGTACTACAGTCTAAATGAATCCTTTGAAAAAGAATTTTGTATTGTGTGTGTGTGTGTGTGTGTGTGTGTGTGTGTGTGCTTGCAAAAGTGTGTACAGGAAATCTGAGGCAATGGATCTGCTGAAAATGGTGTTACAGGAGTTTGTGAGACACTTGATGTGTGTGGTAGGAATTGAACTCTGGTCCTCTGGAAAAGCAGTCCACACTCTTAAATGTTGAGCTATCTATCCAGCCGTGAGGGAATCCATTGTTATTGTAATCTTGTAACCACTCCAGCAGGGATTAAGATATTCTAAATAGTTTAGTTAAGGAATTAAGATATGCCAAATATCCCTTTGACTATAGGACTACTGAAACTCTGGACCACAAGAAATTTGAATTTTTTCAAATTCTAGTGATGGATGAAGGAAAGCACTAGGGCACTGGCCAGCCAGAAAGCAACTGAAGATCTCTCAGAAATAAATTTCATGCAGTTCTGAAAAACTGTTAGACCATCTTGCAGGAGGGATTAATACAGGAGGAATGATTAGGTATGTATATTTCTTGCCCTTTGCTTAAACCTAAACCTCATGTTAGAATCTGAAGATGTATCAGGTGGGGCCAGGAACTACAAGATCCATTGTTATCAGTATTTTGATAACTTGTAGTTTTGCAACAGACTTCATCTGTTGCAAAGAGAAGAACATTTTTATAGAGAGGAGATAACTAAATTTATCTGTGGGTATATGGATATATATTTAGAATGCAGTTAGGAAGTATGCTGGTTTAGTAAATTGTAGATTCTCTTCCATGATCCATGACCTCACTAGTCCTGAGTAGCTGGCTAGTTTTTCAGTACAAGGGATGATTTGTCTCTTGCTGAGCAGGTCTTAAGTCCAAATAGAAAGCTGGTAGTTACCACCAAGATATGAGTGCTGCTATTTCTTCCATGCCATGCTGATCATGATTGTTCCATTTCACAGACATCATAGCTGCGTAGGATTATTGATTGTGTCCCTCCTTTGGAAGCCTGCATGGCACATTCTCCTGTTGTGAAAGGTAGTCCTCAGACCCATACTGCATTCTCTGGGTCCTGTGTCCAAACTACACAGTGTCTTCAAAAATAGGGTCTTGGTTTCAACTTCAGGGAGGCACTTGAGGGCAACATCAATAGTGTATAATATTTTAACAGTCTCTTGTACTCCACTGGCAAACAAACCATAAGGAGGCTTATCTTGCTGGCATTGTTTTTTGTTTGTTTGTTTTAAGATAGTCTATGACTCTTATGGGGAACATGGCCAGCCCAGATGAGGAAATTTCATTTAAAGTATGTATGCATACACATAGACTTTTTTGTATTATATATAATTTTAAATAATTACATAATATTATCCCTATGACTTTTTCAGACATCTTTACAGTTAATTTACCTTCGTCCCTCCTTCTATACTTATTTCACTCCTTCCTCCCCAATTAAAGCCTCCACCACCTGTGTTTCCCATTTCCTCCTAAGATCACTTGTATCCTGCTACTTCCCCTCACAATTATTTCCTTGCTCATATTGGTCACTTTTTACATTCCCAGTATTTGTTCTTACTCCATGTAATATACTCCCATCTAAAGATTTGGAGCTAAGAATGTTAGATGAGAGTGAATATGTGACATTTGTCTTTCTGAGTCTGAGTCACCTCAGTCAATGTAAACTCTTCTAGCTCTACCTATTGACCTAAAAATTTATGGTTTCATTTCTATTTACAGATGAATAGTAGTTCATAGTGTATATGTGCCACATTTTCACTGTCTATCCATCAGTTGAAGGGCATTCAGTTTTTTTTCCATGTCCTACATACTGTGAATAGATTGGCAATGAAGATGCCTGGGTATGTGTCTGTAGAGTAGGATGTGGAGTCCTTTGGGAATTTGCCAAGTAGTAGTATTTAAGAGTCATGTGGCTAATTTATTTGTAGTTATTTTGAGGATTATCCAAATTGATTTCCCAAGTTGTTGAACCAGGCTGCAATCTCACCAACAGTGAATAAGGGTTTCCTTTCACCAACATTTGTTGATGGTTGTATTGTTGATCTTTGCCATTCTAACTGAGGTAAGATAAAACCTAGATGCCCCTCAACCTAAGAGTAGATAGAGAAAATGTGGTACACTTACACAATGGAGTGCTACTCAGCAGGAAAAAAAACAATGGAATATTGAAATTTGGAGGCAAATAGATGGCACTAGAGGATGGCATCCTGAGTGAGGTAATCCAGTCACAAAAAGACAAACATGGGACTTCATCCAGTGGCTGAAGGAAGCAGAGGCAGACAACCACAGCTAAACACTGATCTGAACTGGAACCTAGTTGTAGAGAGGGAGGAATGATGAGCAAAGGGGTGAAGACCTGGCTGGTGAAACCCACAGAGACAGCTGACCCGAACAAGGGGGAGCTCTTGGACCACAGACTGATAGCTAGGAAACCAGCATAGGACTGTTCCAGACCCCCTGAATGTGGATGTCAGTGAAGAGGCCTCTGCAATTTATGGGGCCTTGGGTAGTAGTAGATCAGTTTTTATCCCTGGCATACAAATAGACTTTGGAAGCCCATTCCACATCAAGAGATGATCTCACTGCCTGGACTCTTGGGGGAGGGCCTAGGCCATGCCCTGAATAAAATGACAGACTCTGGAGATCTCCCATGGGGAGCAAGTGGGGATTGGGTGGGGGGATGGAGGTTTGGTGTGGGGGCAGGTAAGGGGGAAGGAGAGGGAGCTGGGATTTACATGAGAAGCAAGCTTGTTTCCAATTTAAATTAAAAAAGATAATAAAGAAAAGAAATCTCAAATCTGTTTGATTTATATTTTCCTTGCTAATGATAATAAATACTTTTTAAGGTATTTCTTACACTTTTTTGAGAATTCTCTATTCAGAAACCAGACCAATTTTTGAATAGGCTGTATTTGGGGTTTTGTTATTGTTGTTATTGTTTTCTTTTGTTTTGACTCTTTAGTTTTTTTTTAGTTCTTTATATATTCTGGATATTAATCCTCTGTCAGATACACAGCTGGAAAATATTCCTTCACATTCTTTAGCCTTTCTTTTGACTTGATGACTTTTTAAATTGTTTTTTGTTGTTGTTTTCTTTCTTTTTTGTTTCTTATTCAGAAACTTTTTGGGCTTATGAAGTGCCAGTTGTCAATAGTTGGCCTTAAAAAATCTATTCATACACTGATATCACATAGGATACAGCCTCTGATTTCTTCTTGTAGTTCCAGATTTCACAATGAGGTCTTTGATCCATGTTGGAGTTGATTTTTGTGGAAGACAATATAGTTAACAGGTCTAATTTCATTCTTAATACATGTGGACATCCAGTATTCCTATTTGTTGAAGACACTCTATTTCCCCCAATGTACATTTTTGGTTTCTTTACCAATATTAGAAGACTTCAGTCATGCATACTCAGGAGTCTATTTGTTACACCAGTCTACATGTCTGTTTTTGTGCCAGTATCATACTGTTTTCATTACTATGGTTCTATAATGTATGTTAAGATAGAATGGTGATTCTCCAACATTGTTCTTTAGTTCTGGCTTGTTTTAGCTATTTAGAGTCTTTTTTAATTCCACATGAAATTTAGAATAGTTTTATTTTTTCCCATTTCTGTGAAGAATGGGGTGGAAATATTGATTGGGATTTCACTGAATCAGTAAATGGCTTTGTTATGTGAAAAGACCCTTCCTGGGAAGATATGACATATGTCTTCTCACCCCTGATAGGGATCCTACAGCAGACCAAAGTATGGATTCCACCATAGTCCTACTTGGTGTACTGTGAGTTGTACTGGGGTTACTTAGAGGAATATAGATGATGGGTTGGCTTACAGGAGCAGAAATGACAAGACAGCCGCATCACCCACCCAGCACGGATGACTGCACAAAAGCTAGAAACCTAGAGCACAATGAAAAGCCTGCAAGGAGCTCAACAGTTTGGAGAGTGTTGCTTCCAAGTGACTTAGTTGCTCTAAACCTCTTCCAGGCAGCTTGGCTTGTACTAGCTTCTTCCAGGCAGCTTGGCTAGTCTCAGAGTCTTCTTTGCAGCTCTGCTTGATAAGAGTGACTCAGCAGGTTGGCTTGTTTACTCTTGGGAAGGGAGGCGCCTAGAAAATCTGGTCAGAATCAGGGCTTTCCTGAAGCTATTTTGAGTTGTTTACCTTCCTGCTTAAAGAGTTTCCCTGTAGTATGGAATCTCAGAAGAAACAACAGGTGTTTGGTAGAATGGAACAATCCATCCAATGCAGTATGTCTCTCCAATTTCTAGTGTCTCTTTCTTCAGAGATTTAAAATTTCCACTCTAGAAGTCTTTCACATTTTTGATTAGGTTCATCCCTAGATATTTCATTTACTTTGAGGCTACTGTGAATGGGAGTGAATTCTCTGTGTGTTTGTTATTGATGTATAAAAGAACTACTGATTGAAACAAGGTGCTTCTATATACTGACACATTGCTGAATTTGCTGTTTCTAGAAGTTTTTGTGTACATATTTTGGGATCTCTGAAGTGTCCACACCCCAACGCGCCACCCCCCCCCCCCCCCGCCCGTTTTAGCAGCAATGAAAGGCTAACATGTGCTCACATGACCTTGTTGCTCCTGTCCTGGTCACTAGGAGATTAGATGCCCTCTTCGTGGCAAGGAACCAATCAGAAGTTAGCTGGCAGGGCTGTGCTTTATGGTTCTGGGTATGCTTTATGAACAAGTGCACAACAGTGATGTGAAGAGCATAGCAACCACCCTGGGAGGGCCTATGGGCTATAACAACCAGTTGACCAATCAACACAGGGCAGGTCATCCAAGCCTGGAAGTGCACCAATCCTGAGACTGTTGCATACCCCCTAGATACTCCCCTTATGCTACCCTTTAAGATCCCAGCCTTGAGGTTTCCGGGGGTCTTTCTCCAGCCATCAGCCATGGTAAATGGATGAAAGGCCTGAGCTAATAGGGTTAGCTCATTAAACCACTGCAATAAAAGACTCTTTGCTTTTGCATCAAAATGGGCCTCTTGGTGATTTTGGGGTTCAGAATTTGGGCACAACATCTCTTGTGGACAATACCATACCATCTGAAATTGGGTATAGTTTGACTTATTTTTCTATTTGTAGTCCTTTCTTTTCCTGTTACTCACTGTGGCTCAAGGTGAGTTGAAACTGTAAAAAGGCAAAATACTTGTTCTCCAAGACTTAAACACAGGTTGTAATTTTTGAATCTGCCTATAGATATTTAGTGAATGATTCACATATTCTCCATTGCATAATAGCTCAAAAGAGAAACATAAATTCAGTGTATCAGAATCTCTCCCAACATTTGTTAATCTAAATTTATAGCTCGTTGCTTTAGGAGTGTTTTATTTAAATTCTCTGACAACCTTTATGTGATCCAAAGACAGGTAGGTTAAGCATCTATTATCAGAGATAATAGGGAGCCTTTACAGGGTCTCAGAGTTGTACACATTTCAGAATAGGAGCAACTTGACATAAGAAAAAAAGCAGAGATGAAGTGGAGTTCTTTGAAACCTTGTCTTTTGTCAGATGAGTCTTTGAAAAGGGTGGTTTGAATTTTTGAGGTGCACATACATCCTTTTCTCACTGAAATGTCACAAGAAGGTACACTTTGAAAGAAGTTGACAGGGAATGAGAAATAGGGAGAGCTGCCTAAGGCATTAATGATTTGGAAGAAGGTCAACAACCCATTTCGAGCTCATTATATCTATTATCTGGGTTCAGAATGGTTCCAGATAGAACTTGGGCTGACATACCCAGAATTTTCTCTCTAGTCCAGTGTAGTGGGAAAAAAGAAGGTGGTGGTATCATAACTATCCCTTCCTGCTATCAGAATGAGTTGGGATTTCAGATTCCCTAGATGGGTAGAAAAGTTTAACTGCATACATAATCAATGTTGCTTAAGAGGTAAACATTTTATTTGGTTAAAAAAGAATGCACACAGGGGTTGGAGATATGGCTTGACAGTTAAGGCTACTTGTTGCTCTTACCGAAGATCCAGATTCATATCCCAGCATCCAGATGGCAGCTCAAAACCTGCTGTAATTTTCAGTTCCTAGGATCTGATATGCCCTCTTCAGGCATCCAGAGGTATTATGCGTATGCATTGTAGACATACATACATGAAGATAAAACATTCATACTCATAAATACCTTGAGAAAACACACAAATTGAGGAGTACTCCTGTGTATTCATTTAAAATCTACTGTGATGGGCTGGGTAAATGCTTTGGCACTTGCTGCAGAGCCTGATGAGCCAAATACCTGAATTCAACACCCAGAGTCCAGATGGTAGAAACAGAATTAGGTCTCTGACCTCTGTGGTGAGTGCATGCCCGCTCCACCAAAAATAAACACATGTTAAAAAAAAGAAATACATGTTAAAAACCTAAAACATGTTCTTTTTAAAAAAGAAAGAAATCATGCCTGTCTCCTGAAACTTCTGTGTGCATCAGACATTCTTGAAGAAACTGTATGGTTTCAGTGTGCCTCCACATACCAGATAATCTGAGTTTTGGCCCAGGTATCTTCAGGACTAATGCCTCAAAAACACAAAGTAGTGACAATAGAGAAACCTCTTTTTAGTTCATCAGGGATGCTTTGTATTTATCTACTAGTGTTTTTAGACAGAGCTAGTTTTTTTTTTCTTTAGGTTTGTTTTTTGAGCCTGTCCTGGAACTCGCTCGGTAGACCAGGCTTGGTCTCGAACTCACAGAGATCCACCTGCCTCTGCTTCCCAAGTGCTGGGATTAAAGGCGTGCACCACCACCACCCAGCTAGTAAGAGCTAATTTAAGAACAAGCTGATTTTATATTTAAGAGCTGACATGGCTAGGGTAGAACCCTTGCCAATCATATAACACTATGGATTCCATCCCCAGCAAACAAACAAGGCACCAAATTGACATTTTCTTTTTTTGCTTTCTCTAAAACAAAACTATCACATCATTTATTAGGATGTTTAAAGACTTAAGATGGTGAATTTTTTCCTCATTATCAATGAGCCCTATTTATTTCACATGTATAATTATTATTTTATAAGTTAAATGTAGAAGTTACTCCAAAGTTAAAAGTAGACTAAATCAGCACAGTGACCAAAGAACTAGAAAAGGCAAGAATATGTAGCTTCTGAATGCTAATACAGACTTTGTCAGGCACTGCTGCTCTTAAGTATACACTGTGTATGAAAGACTTGAGCAATTGACATATGAGTCACAGATACTGACATGTTTATTACTTTGTCCTAGCTTAGCAACTTTTACTTTATTAGCCCTGGATGCTACCACGTCTCTCCTACATTCAATCTGAATTTCTGCTTCCATCTATTGACACTGTTTTACTAATTGAAATCTTTGGAAATTTGGAACATTGTTCTCTTAACGACATGAAATTGTGCTGATTCCCCACTTTAAATCAGATCTCTCCTTGAGTCTTGATGAAAAAGGTTTTATCACATCATTTTCTTGCCTGTGTGTGAATCGTCCTGTCCCAAAGATGTGTGCTGAGAATAGAATGCTGTTCAATAAAGATACCAGTTGATTTCACAAAGTCATCTCTCATTTTACATATGTCACATCTAGGAATGGCACCCCAGTTGCTGAAGTCATTGAGATAGTATCTCATTGTAAGTATACTTTCTCTATTGATAGTATCTCATTGTAAGTATACTTTCTCTATTCAGTCACCCACATGTCAACAGGATTCCTTTAATTTGAAGAGATTGCATCTGAGGATGGAAGAGATGGGATGAGGTGAAGATGGGAGGATATAAGAATATATTCTACATGCTTTGTGTATATTTTTCTCCTTTGAAAATCCACAGGCTTTCCTGCATTGGAGCTATGGTGTATTGGGATTGTATGCATTTCAAACAAGACAATGCCTGGCTTCATTATTGTAACTCAACAGAGAGATTAATTCACAAGCCTTTTATAAGATAGTATGAGTCATGACTGTCAGGTGGATATAAAATGAACAAATGATAGAGATTTTATTTAACTCACAGCTGAAAAATATTATGCCATATTACAGCCAGTCCAAGGGAGGATTCAAAAGGAAGAGCGCATTTACAAACATGGAATATTAAAAATTCATGTAAAAACAGAGCTAAAACTGATCTTGGAAGTCGAGAGGGAGACTGAACATCTATGTTGAAAATATTTTGCAATGCTCTGTTTTCTGCAGTTTGCAGAGTTGTTAAATGACTGAAAGTCTGGAATCAGCCAGTTTCAGATAACCTAGAATGGTATGCTCTCAACAGCTTATAGTTTTCCACTAACAAAGAATTCTCCTCCACTTTGACTTTGTGAAAAGTAGCCCAGGCTTTGGCAAGACTTAACAGTGGGCTAGAAGCCATAAGATCCCTGCTGCCAGGTCTTCTTGATCCTTATATGCTCATACTGGCCAACATACCAAAACATTTCTTGAACCTTGTTTTAGGATGCCTTCAGTCTGCTTTTGGACTCATTTTTTTTTCGCCCTCTTTGTTCCTTCAAAATGGTACCATTTAATCATGTGGCAATTAGAATGTTATGACAAGTAAATAGAAGAGGAGATTAACTTCTTTACAAAAAAAAAATCACAAACTAAAAGGTCAACAGGATCCCATTCAATTTCCACTGCAGACTTCTTTCACCTAAAGGTGAAGAACAATTCCATATGTTACACTCACACATCAAGCCGAGGCTGGCATATTAGCTTGTTTTTGCTGTGGTGAACTGGTTGTCATTCTTTCTTCTTGTCTCAGTTTCTACTTTTGTTTTTATACATTTAATTCACTGAGAATATGTGAAAGGCACATGCCCCCCCCACATGCACACGCGCGCGCGCACACACACACACACACACACACACACACACTACATGAATTATTCTGGATTATTTCCTTAATAATATTCTGGATTATTTCCTTAATAGTTAAAATCAGAATGTCTGGGGATGGAGAGATGTCTAGGTGGTTAAGAGCATTAGCTGATCTTCCAGAGGACCCAGGTTCCATTCCCAGCACCCACGTAGCAGCTCACAGCCATCAGTGACTCCAGTCCAGGAAACATAACACCTTCACCTGGCCTCCTCAGGAACCACGCATTCATGTGGAACACAGACATCAAAGAGATGATACACGCGTACACATAAACAAATGCAAATTAATAAACTGATAAAATCAGATTGAGTTGCAGGAGTAAATATTAGATTTTTTAAGTACTGAAAAGGAGCTTAAATATTCAAGAAGTATAGCCCTTGACCAAGATGGAGTCCTTTTACCTTACAGTCTCATTTTGCAAGCTAGAAAATGATTGAATTACACAAGTGATCCCTGAAGCATGTTTCAGTTGTCACAATTTCAGAATACTCTAGACAATGACATTCACCCAACATTAAAACAAAGTGCAATCTCAATCAAGACAGAAGAGATGCCATGAAGCTATTGAAAAGTATTTCTTGACACCACTTGATTCTTCTCTGTGACCTCCATTTCCACAACATACCACTCTCAATTTTAAACATTTATTCACACCTTCATTCTTTAATATGAATGGCCCCATTGTATTTGAGTATGTATTAATGAAGGCACCATATAGACACAATAAATATATAAATACACACATACACAAGCATATATATATATATATATATCACAAACACATCCATTGTATATGGCTAATTACATGGTATACACACAGGAATGAGACTCCAATATGACAAATTACTTACTCAAGGACACATAAGTGTTAGTGCTAAAAGGAAAACCATGTTTGCCTGGCTTTGCATTCATATCTCTTTTTCACTAAACCACATTTTTTCTCTTATATTTGTCAGTATTATATACAAACTGTAAAAGGCACTATGGAGAGCAAAATGTTATTTAAGATTCAACTACTGCACTTTAAGGTTCTAACACAAATGGAAAACTTATTGTTCATTTGAGTTTCAGCAAATGTGAAAATCATGCAGAAAGTGAACATTGTAAATTGAAAAATAAAATTCAGATGAATAATTTTCAGAGGTAGATCCCATATATAAAGCATTTAATGATCCTATTGGTCCCCCACCCACCCACCTGTGTCCTGGTCAGACACTCCTGTTCAGCCATAAATTTGCGTGTGAATTTGGACAACATCTTTCTTTTCCTCTCTGAATGTTAGCTTTTTGATTTGTTAAATGATGAAAATAACTCAAATATTTCAGTTTATCCCTGGGATTCTGTGATGATATGATAACTTGGAGTTCTTTGCTTAGAACGACAGGAATTTAAGAGTGGATCCTGGAAAGGATGATTTCCTGACAAGGAATTTATCCATGTGTGAAGTATGAATTATTTAAAGGAAATGTGTATCTCTGACAAAGTAGCCACAGAAATGCTTCCAAATATCTGACTATAGAAAAACTGGTGAATACCACAAATATACCTTGAAATATGTCCACAGCATCTTTTAAAACAACAATTTGTATGTTAGGTAAAGTATTCAGGAAAATAAGAGATGCCAAAGAAGTGAAGATAGATTTAGTCAGTGCATCTGTTACATTTGGTTGAAATGAATAGTCCAGCCGAAGGGTTAAAGCCAAATAGTCCTGATTGCTGAGAATTCAGCTTAGACATATTCAATAGTTTTATAAACAACGTCAACCATCCATCATTCTATCTAGTCCTTCTTTACAACAAATGGAGAGGGATGGTGAGGGCATGCTGCCCTGACATGGACTCTAATTTCCCAAGAACATAATCTCTCTTCTCCTTGTAGCATCCAGAATCTAGTTTTAGAATGAATAAACAAACAAACTCAGGCTTGTTTCTGCAAGGGACAGTATAGTAGTCCAGGCACCTTTTGACTGGAAAAATTATCCCTTCTGGAAGCAGGAAGATGGCTGAATACAAGTCAAGCCCCGATGCTTTATAACATAAGAAGTCACAATTCACTCTCAGTGCAAGGTTTGGACTTCCAAAGCCTGGATGTGGTGATTGATAGGAAGATAAAGGAATTAAAGCATGACAACACCTGACCTTGCCCACTCCTTCAACTGCTTTGAGCCTGAAACCACAGGGAAGCCACCTGTGGATCCTGACTCCTGCTGTGAACAATCCAAAGTTTCTAAGTCCAGGTGGACACTGATTAAATAGGGAAAACAGCATGAAGCTTGAGTCCCACAAGGTGGCTGTCTTTCTCCTTAACTAACGCTCCCTAGCCCCTTTTACTCCTATATTGCCATTTTCTCTGCCTTTTCCCCTTCTCTCTGGCCTTTCCTTATTCTTTTACCTTGTTTTTCATTTACTGTCTTAGCCTTAAACCTATCTAGACCCACTGTGGCTTAACTCTGCTGTTAGCTACACAGAGCCAAGAAAGTTACTATCTCTCAACAAGATGTGTGTTCATAAACTTCCTTAGACTGAGATCTTAGACTTTTGTATTTCTTATTGGATCTAAGACTGGGCCGGTGTGAATTATCAATCACCCATTATAACTCAATATAATGGGAGAAGTGTTCTTATAGGCTTCCATGTTACTGCAAATGAGACACTTGAGCTTTCAACAGATGATAGACTTTGAAATTGACATGAGAACTCAAATTTTGGCCTCCTTGAAGGACCATGGTTTGATAATGTTCCCATTCTGTCAGTATGGAGTAGAACTTGTTAACAGCCCCAGGAGGAATGTCAAAGTTGCCAGTTTCTAGTGAAGGAACAAGGAATTGGATGGAGTTTTTTGTATCAGTTCTTGGCAGCAATCACTCTTCTGTTTTGCCTCCAAAAAGACATGCAACTTTTAGGAAATGATTTCCAATCTTAAGCAAGATAATATAACATATCAGAATTCTTAGGTTTTCAACTTGGGGAAAACCACAGCTCCAGACAAATCTCATCGTGCCAACTCTCACCAAGGAAAGATTTAGGTATACACGGTTGCACAAGTTTTACAAAACCCAGTTTCTCTTCCTTCCTGAACGAATTGACACAGAACTTTGAGTTAGTGTCCAAATGTGAAGGTGCATCATGAACATAGTCAGTCATTCCTTTCTCCTCCCAGCTGGGGAAATTTCCTTTCTCAGTCCTTGGGAAAAAAATACCTGAAGAAGACACCAAGCATGAAGACAGACTGTGTGGATTGAGAGTTGAGATGCTGCTTCCCTGAACCCATTTTCATTATTTTATTTCCTCTTAACATTTCTTTAATGTGAGCTGGGCAGTGGTAGCGCATACCTTTAATTCCAGCACTTGGGAGGCAGCAGCAAGTGTGTCTCTGTGAGCTCACGACCAGCCTGGTATACAGAGTGAATTCCAAGACAGACTCCAAAACTGCACAGAGAAACCCTGTCTCAAAAGTAAAAAAGAAAGAAAAATTCTTTAATGCCATATTGACACTTACACTAAGAGACCTTGTAGTTGTGGGGATATTCAAGAACTAAGTTAGGCCTTTGTGCAGCATGTCATGGGCCTGTTAAAAATAAGCACACACATGAGGCTTTCCTAAGATAGTTTTGTTAAATGGTCCTCACTTCTTTTTCTAAGGAAGATATGATAGACCTGAAGTGATACTTCATTATCATCTTAGCTGTGACTGTCCAATTGCAAACCACTTCCACGTCGCCTTGTTTTGATTTTTTAGAGAGTAAGATCACAAAGACAACAGAGTCTTCAAATTTTAAAATCAAAGGCCAAAAGGTAATTGTTTCTTTATTGAGCCTTATACCAATTTGAGAGGAAATTTTGGGTGTGGAAAAACTGTATTATATGTAGGCAAAGCAAGTACACTTTGCATTATACATTCACAAGTCCTAGGAAAGGTTCCCCATCCTTCAGGACCACCTATCATCCAGGGTAAAAAGCCTATTCACCATTCATTTCTTTTAAAGTTTCATTTTTCACTTCGTACTTAAAAGTGTGTATATAGCTGTAAAGGTAGCTCAGTGAGTAAAGATAGCTCAGATAGCCAAATGACATAAGTTCAATTCCTGTAACCCACAGTGGAAGGAGAGAGCCAATTCCCCAAATTGTCCTTTCACATTCACATGTGTGCTGTGGCTTGTGTACCCACCCAATAATAATACATTTAATAATATTAAGTTTAATTTATATACATATATATGTATATATATATTCTTCTTATTCTATCCTCATCAAATTGATTTCTGAGTGTGACTAACAGATCACATTATTGTTTTTAGATTTGAATCTAGTAAGAAAGTATTTATTGCCTACAACTGAAAGCATATTCAGCTTTTGACAATGTAACATCATCTATGAAGTTCACATTCAAGCACAATACCCTGGGTCACAGGAACAGAAAGTGTCACAGCAAAGGAAGCAAGTATATACACAAATGAAAAGATGTTTTTTCCATGATTTTGTCTAATGTCCACTATAGCAGTACTCCTACAAAGGCTCATTTTACTATTGGAGCTTTTCTTTACTTCTGTTCCCCTTTTGGTATTCTCTCTGACAGCTGAGTAAAAAGACAGTGTGTAAGGATTGAGGCATTATGCTGGCCTGCCACTGTCACCTGGCAGAATGCACTCAGGCAGTACTGTGGTCAGCCTTGGTGCAAAGGACCCCTTTAAAAGAAAGACCTCTGCCCGCTTATGCTCTCTTTCTGCTCTCTATTTGCTGCTCTATTTCCCTCTCTCTTTCCTGCTGTTCACCTGGGGTAGACAGGACTTTTCCTTTCTCCCTCTTCTCTTCTGACCTCTCTCTGTCTCTGTGTCTCTTTACCTCTCCCCACCAATAAAACTTTTCATTCAACTTCTGTCTGCCTGGCATATTTGTCCCTCTGTCTCAGTCACCCTAGCCCCACACACTGTATCCTAACATGGATTATCTGAGTTCTTTTAAAGTTTGATAGTATGTCTTCTACTAGATGGCTTCTAGTGTCTAAGACTTTGCGTACAAAATAAATCAATGAATCATATTGCTTACTTTCATTGTACACGATAGGAATTACAAGTTTTAGGATCTAAAGAGAGTGCAGAAACAAAAGTTTTGCCCTCATAACTGTCATGCCTACCACTTTTCCCACTGACTCAAATGAAAAGGTCCCTGACTACTTGTCTCCAGTCAACAAAATGCTGAGGTCAATAACTTCTTGTGAGACACTAACCAAAGAATCTGTTGAAAAATCTTGAACAATATTTACATTCATATACTAATCACTGCTGTTACTTTTGAAACTAAACAAAAGAAGAGGGAACAACAGAAAAATGCCAAAAACAATGACCAAGCTACAGAATTTAACTAAATTCAATTCAACAAGAACAAACCGAAACAACACATAATAATTTAAGGGAAAGTTGTTTATCTAATTTAGAAGAGATTAGTGAAGTGTCAACCCATGTGTAATTAGATAATTTTAATATTTTTTGTGAAGATGGATCAACAAACAGGGCAAAATTTAATTGTTCTATATGTCACAGCACGTGTGAGTCATTTTCCAGTTTCCAGATATTGATATCCATAACAAACAAATTCTTGATCAATTAGAAATAGTGACTTTTCTAGAGTTCTGAAATAGAAAAGTGGAACTAAGAAATGTAGTAACTGTCCCATGAACACACAGCTGGAAAGTGAAAGAGCTAGAATGATTCCACAGCCTTTGTCCACACAAAAGATTTCACATGAAAGAGATTACACTCAAAATGCTATTTGAGGAATGAGTTAAATTTTAATGTAAAAGGAAAGAAAGATACTGATACAGTCAAAACCCTGGTGGCAAACAGTAGGCTAAGAAAAGCAGAGTGAAATCCATCATACTAGTGACAAAAGAACCAAGACAAAATGAAAGCCAGTTTAGAAGGAAGGAAATGCATGTTACTGTTGATGTGCAATATCTTCACTTTATATTCCAGATCCCTATTTCCAGCCTCATTGAGAAAGAAAAACAAATAGTCTAGAATCTGAATCCTAGGACAGGCCCACACTGCTGGGGAAGGAAGAGGAAGAGTTATTAGTTTCACAGGAGGTAACAGAGCAGTTAGAATGGAAAGATAAAACCCAAAGTTCAGAATATCATTGGTGTTTGCAGCACCAGAACATGGTATATAAATTGTAGTGTCAAAAGTCTGTAAAAGCTGAATATCAGGTTAATAGAAGGCTAAATTTCTACCACTCATTGACCAGATTCTGTGTTTCAGGAATTTCCCATTTAATCCTCAGAATTCCTTGTGAGGGAGACTATGATTTTGCAAAATTTATTTTTAGGTTTAAAAAAATACTTATTTTTCTTATTTTCATGTTTGTGTAGGGCTACATGTATATGAATGGAGGTGCTTGTGGAGACCAGAGGCAAGCCTGATTTCCTCTGGGGCTGGGATCCAGGTGTATGTGCACAAGCCTCCTGGCTTAGCTGCTGGGAATCAAACTTGGGTCCTCTACAAGAGCAGTGTGTGTTGTTAACCACCGAGCCAATTGTACTGTCCAGATCTTTTAAATGCACCAATACTGAGTGTACAGGTTACTAAAATTAATTATGTCTGAATTGCTAGTTAAAAGGCACAGTCTGGCATTCACTAAAAATCTGTTGGTCTCTGAGTCCTGTGCTTTTAATCTCTGAGATAAATTACCATTGAGTTTATTGACCAGGGGGTTACCCTTGAGAAAATAGCTTCAGCTGAGTAATAAATGCAGAAATCACATAGTAAAAAGTGACTAGAAAAGAGAGGACAGATGGAAAAGTGATTGCAAAACAAATGGGTAGTGAGACAGCAATGGTTATGGGTATCACCCCAGTCTGTCTACAGTTCAGAAGGGTTGACAACGAAAAGCAAACAGGGTGGGGGAAATAGCCTGAGAGGATAGAAGATTCCAAGCAAGTTTCTTTAAGAATGGGAAAGCACTGAGCAGATGGCCAGAGCTGGTGGAGAAAGACATAATTTATAGATTTAAGAATGTGGTACTGAAAGGAGGAGTATGATTAAAAAGACAAGGGGAAAGGTTGAGATTAGGAAGAAAAAGACATTTATTAGGCAAGCAATTTTCTTAACCTCTTTTCTTCCTTATCTCATGGAACTGCGACATCACTTTTATGTGTGATTCACTGAGCACCTTACTCAAATACGTATATTACTTGTTATAACTGGCATACATTATATGAACCCTTGTTGATAAAAATGCAATGGTTAAGATGGTAGAAAACTGTAAAACATTAAGTATAGTTAATTGGAGTTATAAGAAGTTAGGAAATTAAAGGTATGGGACATTAGATAATGATATAGCATGAGATCACTGTCTGATAGTTCCATTTTCATACATAGAAGGAATTTCACATATGTCTCCAGCTGACTCTGACTTGGAAAGATGTTACAGTAAAGGTGTTGATCATTCAGCATTTATTGTTCTACTTTCTGTACTATGCATTGAGGAAAACAAAGATAATAGAATTCATATAGCTAAATGTTCGAAAACCTAACAGGAGTGATAGAAATACAATATAATGCATCAAAATGAATGCTCTGATATAGGTTTAAAAACAAACATGGAATATTGGTACTCTGGGTAAAGAGACACTGGGTGGGGTACAGGGCATACTTCCCAAAGGAGGTGATATTTGAGATGAGTCTTGACCCTGTACTGTTGCTTTTATAGGGACCTACACTAAAGGCCAGGCATTCTCCTAAAGTGTCCCATTACAGGCAACAGCTGCAACTCACTACCAAGGCTTCATCCTCAATGTGTGACATCAAGGATGCTAAAATGAAAGCCTAAGAGGGAGGGTGGTATTCAATGGCTCTAAATTTGGCTTCTGGGCCAATGGGTCATAGGAGAAGGTAAAAGTTATACTCTCCAAATTGCAATCTAGTTTAATAGTCTCCCCTTTCCTAGGACTGGGGTGAGAAAGGGGAAATGGAGAGGCTACTAGAAAGAGGGAAGGAACAAGCAACTACCTTGCTGTTAGATTTTTTTTTATCAAGAAGGAAAGTTCCTCTATGAACATAAACTACTTTTCTGGTTTTGTTTCCGTCTTCATTTTTACAGTCTTTGCCACATGGAAAGGGTAACAAATATATCTCACCCCAGTGCAGAGATATTTAAAAATGAAAAACATCCTCCACCAAGCCCTATTTTTCCTTCCTTTGAAGCTGGAGTACTGCTTGCAGGTCAGCTTCTCTTTTGTATCAACGACTTAGCCCATCTGGAATAGTTCCTCCAGGAAACTGAAAATGAAATTTAAATTTTGGAAGGAAGAAATTACGAAATGACTCCTTCGATCTGATCAGACACACTCCTCTGTCCTCCTGTGATGCTGAGATTCTGAAGAAACTGAACAGCAAAGGTCTGTTCTTGGTATTAAATTACTGGCAACCCCTTCCCTATTCATCTTCAGACTCACATATTTTGGAAGAAAGACTCAGTTTCAATAATTTGCAAATTTCAAATTTCCTTCTCGTTACCCATTTCCTAACAAAAAGAATAGCCACAATGAGGAAGGAAAAAATCATGGTTAAGCATACCGAAGTATGTCACAGAGGTTAAATACTGGATTTGGTAGTAGAAGAATATTATGGAAGTCCTGAAAATCATTTTGTTTTAGGTTTGATATCATTTTTGATGCTTGGGAAAATACTTTTCTTAAAGAAAATTTGAATGGGGAATTGCAAAACTGTATAATCTAGATGGTTTTTATCAATTCGAGGGGTGAATATCATCTTGTTGACAATTTTGTGGTTTTAGTGTGTGGGTTTTAGGTGACCTTAGCTCTGTATTAACTCTGCTACACTGAAAGTTCTTCTCTTGTACTGGAGAATGATGCCTCCCTTAGTGGTGTGAAAGATTCCTAATTCTTATCCACATGAAAGCATTTGATATAGCAAATGGTGCTTTGGAAGGGAAAGTAGAGAGAAGGCAATAATGTTCTTCTGTGTAATCAAAATTATTGGTGAAAATTACAGCATTGCAGTTATGCCAAAATGCCTTCCAAAATGAAAGATTTCAGGCTTGGGAAGGAGATTTTTGTACAGGTGTAAGCACCATATATAGTGCAGCTCAAATTCACTGATATATTTTCTCTTATTTTTCATCCTAAGTCATGTAGGCATAATTTCATGTGGGAAAATCACGGAGAAAAATATCACCTTAATAATAAAAGCAGTGTTATATTTTAAAGTATGAGTTAGCATAAAGAATGGTAAGTATTTTCAATGTATTTTAAATAAAAATATAAGTACTCTTTGGGCAGTGTTTTTTTTTTATTCCCCCTCAGTTGCTATTGAGTTTTATTCAGCTTACTATTAAATGCTGTAATCATGTATATTTTGTCAGGTTTCTTCTCTGAAGAAGAGTGAGCAAACATTTCAGATTTTCCATCACTCTTCATATCTCTGCATTTATTTATGAGTTTGAAATACAAATTTCATACGTTGTTATTTTATATTATGATCATAATGGCACGTTTCATGATACACAACCTACTAGAACTGGACTTTCCCATACTCACTTCAGTGACATCTTTGTGACATCAGGAATAACTCTGATGTGAACATTTATGCAGCATTCAGAATGCCACATTAAAGAAACATTAAAAGTAAACCAAAAGTGGCACATGGCTCCAATCCTAGCCTTTGGGTGATTGACATAGTGAAATAACTCCCGCAGGGTCATTATTTCAAGGCCATCTTGGGTTATGTACCGAGCTTTTGGCTAGCCTGAGCTATATAGTGAGGATCTGTCTCCAAATATCCAGGACTGGAGGTGGAGTTCAGTGGTAGAGTACTTGCCTAGCAAATGCATGTCCCTTGGCTTCACCCATATGCATCCTAAAGCAGATGACTGCTGTTCTTACAACTAGAGAAACAAGGGCCCTAAAATTAATAAGCACTTCGACCTAGTTTTTTTTATGCACAAAGATTTTATTGTACAGGCTTCCTTTCCAGTAACAATCACTAACCATCTATTCTTAGATAACTAATGTCATCTTATCTGAAAACTTTTCTTTCTTCCTTCCCACTTTAACTAAAGCTATATAGGATAAAAGGAAGAACACCACCACCACACGCACACACAAATTTAAAATGCTCAAGGCCTGAAGCCTATTGATAGAAATGACAGCTGCGAAACAACATACTATTTTTCATGAGCTTCTTTGTGGTCATTAGTTTTTCATTACAGTGGGGCAAGTCATATCAAAGTTAGAGTCTGTCTTTTACCATTATGTACATCTCAGTACTCCAAAGATATTATAGGAAAATCTGTAATCCTTCCTCCTTCCCTCCCTCCCCCCTCCCTTCCCTTCCCCCTTCCTTCCTCACAGTATTTTCTGTTTATCTGTAAACTATAGGAATGACATGTTTTATGAAATGTACACAAGGGACCTTAATAGTTGTTACTGTTGCTACAAGTCCTATCAAGACTCATCTAGCTTTGTTTTAGCAATTTCAATTAGGACGAATAACTTACTTGAAAAATAGAATTTTCAGCAACCATTTATTTGCCTGGATATACTGGATACAATGGAATGCCTACAGTCAGTATGGGCCAGTTACTAGGTTACTTGCAGGCACCTCCCCACAACCTTCCTGCCTTTACTGTATCAGGTACTGCAGGAATCCTTTTGCTGTTTCAGCATAATTTTCATTTAGCTGTATACAGGCAATCTTACAACAGGCTTATGACACACACATCCACTGAAGTCCAGTTCCAAGCCATATTTTTGTGTTTGTAGATGAAAATGTTTGTTTTCATTGCACACCCATAGAAATTACCGAAAAGGCTATGGTAGACTAACAAACCTTTTCTATAAACTGCAAACTATTTCAAAAGATTTATAAAAAATAATGCATGAATCGCTCAGTGGGGAATGCAGTCCTTTCCATTAAAACTCATACTAAGGTAGGCAAGAAGGTTTGACGATTTGTGGTTTTTATTCCTTTCTTAAACCCGAGTTTTCCGCTAATATGTTAACGGCTAGAACCGATGAGCAGGTGTGAGAATGGTGGTGAGGAGCACTATGGGAGTCCTAATAGGGAGCTCATTAAGAGGACATCTGAAAGCGTGTAAATGACATGTTGAAAGTAGGTGGTATCTTAGTTACCCTCTCATTGCTATGATAAAATAAGTTGGGGAATAGTTTGAGGGAGAAAGTTTATTTTGGCCTAGAGTTGCATTATGGGGAAGACATGACATTGGACAAGAGTAGGCCTGGTGACTGGAGCAGAGGGTAGGGTGCTTGCCTTTCATTCATCCTCAGGGAGCAAAGAGAGAGTAGGAAGTAGGACTAGAATAAAACCCCAGGAGCTGTTCTTAGTGGCACACTTTCTCCAGCAAGTTTCCACCTCCTAAAGGTTCCTTAACATTCCCAGACAACACCATCAGCTGTAGAACACGTGTTTTAAACATGCGAGTCTATGGAGGGCACTGCACATTCAAACTGCAACAGGTGGTAAATAGTTGGGCTAGGTTATGCATGTATGTAATCCCAGCGCTTGGGCTGAAGAATCAACAAGTTCAAAGCTGGGCTGGGTTACATAGTGAATTCCATGCCAGCCTGAGATAAAAAGTGACACCTTGTCTGAATGTAAAACGAAATGAAGCAATTTAAATAAAAAGAAAATAGGTGGTAAACTCATTGAAATTAGTCACAGAGTAGCTATATTTAGGCTCAGAGAATTCAACATTGATAGACAGCAGGCTAAATCTGTTTCTGCTATTTATTCAGCATGTAAAAAATAAGACCACGGGGAAATATTCTTAAATATATATTTAAAAGTTAAAATGATTTAACATTTAAATAATTATAAAATAATGTTTAATTATGACATTTTCATATAAGGGTATAATGTAAAACCATCATACTCACACTCACACCCTCTCTTGCTGGTCCCCCACCCCAAGTAGGTTGCCCTTATACTTCTATGTTTTTATTTTAAAAATCAAGATTCCATGGTGCCTGAGGAAAAGACTCAACAGTTAAAGTGCTTGCTACTCAAGTGTCAGGCCTGGAGTTTATATCTCAAGAATCCAAATACATGGTGCATGGGTGTAACCAGCTTCCTAAGGCAGACATAAGGCATCCAAAGTGCAAGCTGGATAGTGAGGCTCACTGTATCAGAGAGTTTTTCATTTGAATGAGGGACCCTGCATCATTGAGTAAGATGGAAAACTGATACAGGCTAATTTCCATCATCAACCATGGACCTCCACATGCATATGTACACACACACACACACACACACACACACACACACACACACACTTGCATACCTGTAACACACGGACACACACACACACACACACAGAGAGAGAGAGAGAGAGAAAGAGAAATAGTAAACAATTTTGAATTGAAATTATACAAATGAAATAAAACACATTTGTTTTACTGAGTTTGTATATTTTACCTAATATCATTGGTACCAGTTCCATCCAGGGAAAATATATTCTCTTTTTGATATGTGTAGAACAAAAATCTTTAATTTATAATTGAAAACATTCTATTTTCTAGTTATAATATAGTAATTCAACAAAATTGAAAGAATATCATTGAGTTCTTTTGTTCATTCATTTAACAAATACCACTGAGCACTGGCTCTCTGTCACCTATGTCCCTAGGTAGGGGTTATTGAGAAGAATAAGATAAAGTACCTGTATGACGCATTCACAATGCAGTAGAGACCAGAGAAGTAATCAGACAATTTTGATACAAAATTCTATAATTGAACTAAGTGGAAAATGCTACATGAACACTGTGAACAATACCTCACCTAATGGGATGGTATACCAGGAGGCAAAGATGGTCTTTGAGGAGATGGTTCTTTGGTTGAGTCCTAACGGGTAAGCCATTAGCTAAATGAAAACATCTGGATGAAGCCTGCATAGTCAAAGGCTCGTGCACCTGTCAGTATTCCATGGGAAAATAGAAAGTATGATGTATGTGAGGTGAAAAGGGAACATGCAGGACTATGGTGTAGGGTAAGAGCAGAGTGACTGGTAATGCTTTATAAGTCATGTGAAAGAGTTTGAAATTTGTACTACAGGCAATTTCAGGACAATGCTCAAACAACGAGAAATATATCCCTGATAAGTTAGCAACATTGTCAGAAATCTGACAGAGTTATCATGGGCCTGGATACAGGCAAATTTATTTGAAGGATGGTTCAGTAATCCAAATAGCAAGACAGATTTGAAGTAAAGCAGTTGCACATAAACTGAGTAAAAGGTACTGGAATTAATTGTAAACAGGACCGTGCATGGAGGTACACACCAGTAATCCTGTCACTCAAAAAGTAGAAGCAAGAAGTTCAAGGAATCCTCAGCTACATAGGATTGTTGAAGCCAGTATGGGCTCTATGAGATAGTGCCTCAAAACAAAAAATCTAAGACCTCAGAGATATAGGTGAAGAGATGAGGAAAAGTATAGTTTCTAGAACTTCTATTTCTCACTTGGATGCCAAAGTAACTAGAAAGTGGTGACATCAGTCAGGATTGAGGACACAAAAAGAATACATTTATGGATACCCTTCATACTTTCTATTCTGACTATGTTTTGTTTTAGAGGTACTGGCTGGGACACACTGAAATAGCTGATGAATATATAGTTGGATACAAATGTATATATGTCAAGATAAAAATGAACTTCTATGTTTATTTATTTGCCTATAAATTGTTGATAATTTTATACCTATTCCTCTCCTTTTGTTTTCTCAACTTTCTGTGCATTATCTTCTGAATTTAGTAGGATTCTTTAAGATTATAATGTTCTCACAATATTCACTGATAAGCTAGGGATCCCTACAAGGAAAGGGCATAATGTGTTACCAGAAATTTACTACTGAATAGCTATTGATAGTCATGGTCATTTTCCCCATACATTCACAAGTTACCTCCATTCCCCTATTCTGCATACCATTACCTCAGTGTCCTATTGAGTTGTAAACAATAGAAAAAGGTAGTGGTCAAAAAAGTGACCAGTTCTGTCTTTCTGCTTCATACTTTCATAGTAAAATACAGACACAAGGACTTGGGAATACAAGTCCGTTGGTATTATAGTAAGGCAGACATTTAGCAATAATTGGGTTCACAGTGTTTGTCAAATACCACCACCAAAACACTATTTTTTTGTTTGTTTTTATGAGACAGGGTTTCTCTGTATTGTTTTCGAGGCTGTCGGTCCAGCCAGGCCTCAAACTCACAGAGATCAGCCTGCCTCTGCCTCCGGAGTGCTGGGATTAAAGGCGTGCGCCACTACCGCCCGCCCACCAAAACACTATTAGACAAATATTTGCCTAATATATTCCAGCAATTTACCAAGTCCCCTTTTAGACTTGTAACGCACCAGACATCTTTATTTCAAATAAACGACCCCTCACCGATTGAACGCCCTCTTCCGGACCTACAAAGTAAAACTGGCATTCAACTTCTTTCTTTTTTTTTTAACTTTTTAACATTATTTTAATTTTAAATAGCTTGTTTTACATGTCAATCCCAGTTCCCTCTCCCTCCCCTCCTCCCGAATCCACCACCATCCCCCCCCCCCCCCAGCCTCCCACCCTATTGCCAATTCCTTCCACATAGGGGATATCTAGAGTCTATCATTTCATTCAGGGTGCATTCAACTTCTGAAACCTTTTATTGAGCTTTGAAATTTATTGCTTTTATTTCCCAACAGTAAAGCTGCCTCAATGATAACCAAGCTTCAGGCTATCCATAAAGACTCTATCCTACCCTCTTCACTACTGATTGCCTATTAAGCAATCAATTAGTACTAGGAGACAAGAAATGGACTTGACCCCAGAAGGTCATTTAACCCAATATTTTCTAAAAGGTCAGAAATCCAAAGCACAGATAGGGAACATGGACTGAGTCAACCTCACATAACTCCCCATGGTTTATTTCAGCTGGAATTTAGTTCTCATGGTAACTAGGCCAGTTCTCTTTGTAAGATATCACAACTTCCTCTGTGGGCATATTTCCATCACCTGCTTGCTTTAAACACAATCTCCCTTCACGCCTTCAATTTCATTATCTTGACTGACAAGTTTCTGTCTTTCATAATTACCCTTTGGGCCATTAGGAGCCTGAGCATGCAACCAAATATAACCTTTGAATTTTTCAGATTGTTTTTTCAATAGAGAAATATTCATCGATGCTGGTGTCCCATGTCGTTTCTTGTCAAACATTCCCCATAAGCAGGACTGGGGTGGAGGAAGGGCTATCTCTTCCTTTAGCTGCAGGGGTTAATGATGCTGACATGCTGTACAAAGTTGAAAATTGCAGATTTTATACAGAGAACTGAGGTGAAAGCCACAACTTCTGTACAGAGAGTTGAGGCAAATAAATCAGAGAAAAAGTCCTCATAGACTGACAAAGTGAAGGGTATCTAACACAAGCATTAGCAGCCACAGTGTAGAGTAAGTAGGGTCAGAGAGCATGAACAGAGCAGTCTTATCAAGATTAACATGTGTGAGCAGAGGAAGGGAGAGACATGAGACCTTGGCCCAAACTTGAGCTTGTGCAAGATCCTATTAGCATGGTACAAGGGATCTGGATCTACTTAGTGGAGCCAGAGCAGGGAACTCAAACAATAAAACGGATTATCACAAAACAGGGCAAATGTGTATCTTTGTTAGGTGAAGAGTCTTAGTTTTTGCTTTTTCATGAAAACAAACAAACAATCAGACAAATAAATAAATAAGCACAAGCTGGCAGTGTCAGGATTTAACCTACTCTAGCTCAGAAAAATGCCTCACATCTGGACCAAGTTTTACAGAGTCAGCAGCTGGGCAACCTCCTTGTCGTCACTATGCATCTGCCACCTTTCCCCTCAGTCAGCAATTGGCATCCTGGCTGACACTGCTCAAAATGGTACCATTATGTGCTGGTGATGTGATCCCACCCAGTGGTGATACTTTCTGATGATCATACTGGCAGGTTGCCCCATGGCATAATAATTTGTATTTAACTAAACTTTGAAACAACCAAACAAAAATGGTTTAAGGCCTAATGTCTTAGCTTGGATTGGTTCTTTTTCAGGCAGCAAATAGTGTGTCATTTAGTCTTCTGACATAGGATCAAACTTAGGGCTTAAATACCTAATCATGCCATACTTCCTTCAGACTTTGCTTGTGTTTATTGGGGCTCCTATACCTGTAAAGGGTTTGTCTCAGGAATGCAGCCTAGTCCTTAAGCTGCTCTCATGATTTCCTTCTCACAGTATGCTTTTTTTCTTTAATTCTGGATTGTTTATGATTCCCATGTTTGGTTTGAAGGGTTGATGTACCTTCTCCAATCTGAAAGGAAAATCTGTTGTGATTAATATCAGTGACCATCTCTAATCTTAGCTACAGACCAAAAATGTCAAACACAAAAGAAATAAAATACGCTGGCTAATCTTATGCCAACTTGACACGCAAATTAGAGTTATCTGAAAGGAGAGAATCTTAATTGAAAAAGTGTGTACATAAGATCCAATTGTAGGGTATTATCTTAATTAGTGATTGATGGGGAGTGCGCAGCCCATAATGGGTGGTACCTTGGCTGGTGGCCCATGGGGAGCAAATCAGTAAGCAGCACCCTTCCATAGTCTCTGTATCAGCTCCTGTCTCCAGGTTCCCATCCTGTTTGAGTTCCTGTCTTGACTTCTTTTAATGATGAACTGTTATATGGAACTGTGAGGGAAATAACTCTTTTCCTCCCCATGCTACTTTTGGTCATGGTGTTTCATCGCAGCAAAAGAAACCCCAACTAAGACTACCTTCATATTCATTATTCTCTCTTACTAATTCACATCTGCTCCTGAACAGCAGTGGGCATGTTCTCATTTTTGTTACTGTACTTTTCAGTTCCAGAAGTTGTGTTTCCTTCTCTGCCTATTTGGAGACAGTTTCTGTTTATGTAGTCTATGTTAGACTCCAAATCTGGTCTCCCTGCTTCAGCCTCTCAAATACTGAGATTATTCATGTATTCCAGCATTTCATTAAATGTTCTATACCAATAAATATTCCGGCTCTCACCCAGGTGATTGCTCTGTGAGTGTATCTTGGAATGATTTCTGTGGTCAGTCATGAAGTTTACAGCTCTGGCTCAACCCTGAGTTTCTTTTTGTTTGAGTTATAGTCATGACTTTCTTTGATAATGAACAGCAATATGGAAGTGTACGCCTAATAAACACTTTCTTCCCCCATTTGCTTTTGGGCCTGGTGTTTCATTACAGCCATAAAAACCCTAACTAAGACAATGTTCCTAGGCAATATATGTAAATTAGATATTTAAATAGTCTTTATAGGTAAAGGAACAAAATCATACAGATAGTAAATATACCTGATGGAACCAGGTTCCCATTTGAGTTCTGACATGTACTAGTTCTGTGACCTTCATTAAGTCATTTCGTCTAAAGATGGGTTGTATCAACAGCTACTTCACAGGCTTTATTAAAAGATTTTTTTAAAGTAACTGAGATAAAGTACTCTGCACATGGCCTGACATATAATTAATATTCAGTGCAAGGTACCTGTAATTGTACTTGGTGTTTATTCCAATTAATTGACAAAACTACTGAACCCTCATGCCCACAGTAACTGGCATGGATAACCTGTGTTCTTCATCTACTTCCTCATTCCCAGATCATGATTAGAGATGTACTACCATTTCCAGCACAGGTTTTGCTTCATTCCTTTTCTCTTGTCCAGCCTTCTCTATTGCCTCCATTTTCTTTTGCTACCCCACCAATGACATGGGACTATCTCTGCAGTAGAGATCCAGGAGACATTTCTTTCTTTCTTTTACATCCTAACCAGTTCCCTTTCTTACTCTGCTCCTAGTGCCCCCTCTGCCTCCCCCCTCCCTTCTGCCTTGCCCTTTTCCCTTTGTGTTTCCCCATCCACTCCCCCTCTATTTCTATTCAGAAAAGGACAGGCCTCCCATGGATATCAACATCTTGTAGTGGTTAATTAAGAGTTCAAGGCTGCTTTACTGTGTGGTCACAGCTGTTTTGTGTTCTTTAGTGAAAGCATGACTGAATGCCATAAGTTGAAATTAATTGACATCAGTCAATTATCTGTGTTCAGGGGTGTTCATTTGGGTGTATACATATTGATACACCAACAATTTTGTAAAGCTTTTTCCTGTTCTTCGAATACTCAGGAATTTCTTTATGAAAGGAGACTGGGTTGGGAAACGCAAAGGATTATAATAACTGTCCTTATTATTTAAAAATTCCATCACTTTTTTATCATTTGTGTATTATTTGTGTGTAAGTGTGGTCACACATATGCCATGGCATATGGATTTCAGAGGAAAGAATCTGGGAGTAGATTCTCTCCTTCTACTGTGGGCTCTGGGGGTCAAACTCAGGTTATGAAACTTGCAAAGCAAATTCTTTTACTTATCAAACTACTTTACTGGCCTGTAGATTATATTGTTCTTAATGATATAAAACTAGATGTATTTTCTGGCTATGCAATTTTAGGGCTATCTGTAAATAAACTTTCTCATCGGGACCTCCAGGTCACAAACAATGACACAGAGACTTATTATTAATTATTAAAACTTGGCCTTAGCTTAGGCTTGTTTCTAACTTGCTCATATAACTTAAATTAACCAATATCTTTTAATTGACATTTTTATGTGACTTGATTAGCCTTAGTCTGTACTATCCATCTTGCCTCCTCTCCATCTGGCTGGTGACTCTTCCTTTCTTTTTCCCAAAGCTCTCTTTCTACAAGTCCCATCTCACCTCTTCCTTCCTAGTTAATAGCTCTTTATCAAACAAATTACACTGACACACCATCACACAACAGCAGATACATATACACATACATATAGAGATATTTAAAAGGATTGGGTAAAAGAAGAAAGGAACAAGAGTGCAATTTCTGATCGTACATTGTACCAGATAGACAGATTTAAAGAGACAGATGTGCTGTAGACAGAAATATAAGGTAACTTTATATACAATTTAAATTCAACTATACTAAATATCAAATGTTTCCAAATTATTGTATCTTTAAGTGATGGTAAACATTTAAAGTTATAAGGGTCTATTTCAAATTAACAAAATATTTATGGCACCAAGTCCTTCCTGTAAGCTGTTTACAAAGGTAAAGTTTCCATTACAAAAGGGGATTTTTCTCTAGTTACCTATGTGCTTAAGACACTAAAGATAAATTTTGTCTACTAAGATATACTAAACAGACAAAGAGCCCTCAAATGCTCAGAGATCTAGAGAACATGACATTTAAGTGTTTTATTAAAAAGCTTTTTATAATAAAGAGACAGGCCAGTTACTGGCACAACCCCATTTCCTCCAAGAAGACTGGTGGACACTGAAGAAACTCCATCCACTGACCAACCCTGCCCTTTACCTCAACTGCAGCAAAGGACTCTTCTATGGACAAGAGGATGGTGAAATCAACTTTTCCTCTACTCTGCTAACATCTTGCCAGACCTACAGAAGTGCCAGAGTTCAACATAGCCAGGAATGCGATGGAACAACCAGCTACTCCAGATGTGGCAACACCCCAGCTTTATCATGTTCTCCCAAAGATGGTCAATGCCCCCCAGGTCAACAGAAAGCAGTCTTAAGAACTCAATGTCCTTATTCCCTAACCTGCAATGTCTAACAGCCCCACCTCCTTTTAATCATGAATAAAGGTGGGAATGAAAGGTTCAGGCATTATGCTGGCCTGCCCTGTTACCTGGCAGAATGCACTCAGGCAGCGCTCTGGCCAGCCCAGAGTTCCATGAGAACCAGTCTGCATGCAGGTGCAAAGGAACCCTTTAAAGGACAGACACCTGCCCACTTATGCTCGCTCTCTCTCCCATCTTCTCTCTTACCTTATGTCTGTCTCCCTGCTTTTGGTCTCGCTATAATAAACTATGATTAATATGCTCAAAAAAAAGAATCATAAACAAGCTGGGAAGTGGTGGCTCATGCCTTTATTTCCAATACTGGAAAGGCAGAGACAAGCAGATCCCTGTGATTTTGAGGCCAGCCTGGTCTACAGAATTATTTTTCAGGACAGTCAGGTCTACACAGAGAATCCCTGTCTTGAAAAGCAAAACAACAAACAAACAAAACAAAACAAAAACAACAAACCCCCATAAACAATTAAAACAGAGTGTAGTTCTTAGTACAATGTGACTAAATGAACCTTCCTAATTAGGCTAAAGGCCTCCATTGAGCCTTTAATCAAATTCACCTTGTACCCCCATAGCAACAATGAAACTCTGTCATTTTCTTGTTGTACCACGAGGAACATAGTTGATAGTTCTAGCTGCTGTGCTCTGAATCTTTCTTACACTGAGGCACACATTTCTTACAGGTTGATTTCAGACAATAAGTGAGCATGTCAGTGGCACTAGAGCATCTCATCCCTGAGAAATACAGGGTGACTTTGAAAGAAATTCCCACTGACTTTACAATAATACTCTTATAATTCCTCTGCCTTAAGACTGGTTAGCTAGGCAATGGTGTTGCATTCATTCCTTTATGCCTGGCACTCCGGAGTCAGAGGCAGGTGGATCTCTGAGTTTGATGCTATCCTAGGGTACAAAGCAAGTTCCAGGACAGCCTGAGATACACATAGAAACCCTATCTTGAAAAACTAGGAAAATTCTTGCCCTTACAAGAATTGCAATCGTATCACAACCAGTTGTCTTTCCCAACTTCAGTTATCCCTTTCCTAGCTTTTGTTCCTCTTTTCTTCATGTCCTCAGTAAATTTCTTATATGTCTTGTTCTGCCATGGCATTCATTACTTAGAGGACTTGACCAACACACTCCGTAACTCTTCCAACTGACTTGCCAATATTCCTTGATCACAAGTTAAACATGATAAGGTAGTATGGAGACTCAGTAGCCCTAGAAACAAAACAAATAGTTTACATATAAGAAAAGGAATATATAATTCTCAATTTTAGTTCTCTGAGATTTGTGCCACTTTGATAAAATGGAATTTCTATTCCTACTTCATATCATGGTTAGGAAGAATCATGCTAATACAGGCAAAATCCCTTCAGTGCGGTAAGCATTTGATACTTTTATTCACATTAATGCAAAAATAACTTTTCTGGAACAGTAGAGCTTGTGATTGTTTGAAAATTAATGATGGCATTTTTACTAATAAAAAATGTAAGCTGCAAAGAACAATCAGTACTGTTTCTACTGCTTGTAATTGTTCTTTACTGGCAGAAATTATGAACAATAGAAAAGTTTCAGTGCATAATTCTGGGCTCCTGGGAATGCCTGTGCTTTAACATGCTATGAACATATCCTACTTGCTTTGTTCAGGTTGTCTCTGACTGTTAAGAAAAAAAAGACCTTAAATAAATAAAATGTAAAAATAAAATTTAAAGGACCTTTTGAAGCAAACAAAAATTAAATAAAAGTAAAGATAAGGAAATGAAAAACAGAAAAATGAATTTCTGAAATGAAAATTAATCATTAGATTAGGAGATGTGCCTTTTTAACTATACTCTGCTTCATCGGGTCCGTGATGTTTCAGGGAATCTGCAGAGAAAAATCCTCTGCATAAACAGTAACAGAAGGAGATGATGAATTTGAACTCTCCTAGGACTGCATCTCTACGACATTGAAGAATTCTTTACTAAGGGGGAGGCTGTTAGGTGTTCAACTTACTTGGCCCAGAGATACAGTAGTGTTTTCCATTTTCCAAGGCAACAAAACAAAACTGTGATTCTTCCTTTGGCAAAAGACAATGATGAGTTGGCCACCAAGCTCGTGTAATTACCGGAGTGTGGAGGGTTCATATTAAGGTACCGAAGGTGTCAAGAAAGTAGTGACAGGTTATGGTTCCCACTGCCATTGACCACAAACTTCCAGGACCATCTCAGACCCATGCCAACCTGGTGGCAGCAGTGAATTAGGGAAATCATCAGGCTATTTAAAGTTTTATATAGAGGCTTTTAGACTGTTAAAGTAACATTTCCTGAGTTGTTTATACATGAGCATTAGATTTAATATGCAACAAAATCTACTATACCACTTTCAGATCTTTGCTTACTATGTTTTATGATTCTAGATTTTAAAAAGATGTAGTTGTCATCAACTGATTTCCATGAAGTTACCTCTATGATCTTGCTTTAGTAAGTCAATAATATTCACTTAAGATGCAATCTCTTACCTAGAATTCTTGGATTGAACTAATTCTTCCACCCAACCTCAGTAGAGCAAAAGAAGACAATGTGTGAGGAACTTCCAGAAATTACCTGAAACCAACAAAAGATTGCAATGAACTACTAGAATTGTCAGTTAAAGATTGAATAAACTCTACTACAATTACTATCTCAGATGATCCTCTTTTAACAAAATCTAGGTTCAATCTGGATTACTCATATTCCTTTCAATAATAAATAACAGTCTGTAAGAATTTTGAAGCATGTTCGGTTTAAATAACAAAGTACAAAGCGCCCAAGTACACATATCATTTAAATGCATACATAAGCCACAGAGAGGTAGAAGTCAAAGTTAAAAAGTACAGGGACTCAACTTGAGGGTAAAAATGAAAGAGTTCAAGGGGCAGGCCACTTGTCTGTGAACACCAGAAGATCATTCAGACCATCTCAGTGCATTTGTTTTCATGGGGCTTCTCTGGACTTTCTCACAAGAAATGTGACTGAAAACATGCAGCAAGAGGAATGAAGCCCTTAGGGTAAAGTTTGTCATAGTCCTCCCAGAGGAAAGAGAAAAGGTATCTGAAATATTCTTAGGATTCCATCTTTCCAAATAGAATCGAGTAGGGGCTAGGATGACAGTTCTGTAGAATAAGTACTTTCCACACTAGCGTTTTAATCTATATTTCACTCATAGAATCTACACTACAAATTTAGGATTGAGGCACATATTTGTAATCTCATCACAAAAAGATGCAAAGACAGGCTCATAACTGGAGCTCACTGGCCAGCTAAGCTTAGAGAAATTGACAGGCCTCAAGCCAATGAGAGACTCTCTCAAAAGCCAAGGAAGACACCTAAGGTTGACCTCTGGCTCAGCATGTGCCCAAACACATGTTCAACTCTGCATAAAAACATAAATATTCTTGTGATATTTTAAAAATAAAATTAAAATAGCAACTAGGAGTAGGAGGCAAAAGATAGCAAGCCAAATTTGCAGTGTGTTTCCAGAAAAGCAACATCCAAGGGAAAGCACACTATGATGCAGAGGAGAGAGAGAACTCTACTCCTCTACATACTGGTATCATTCTGGGAGCACTCTTTAGGCTAGACTAGGACTCTTTGTGTTTTTTATTTGTTTTTACATTTCTAATTAAAATACAATTACATCACTTCCCCACTTCCAGTTCCTCCCTGCATCCCTTCCCATGGACCTTCCCTAACCTTTCCCAAGTCCCCTTGTATTATTTACATTTCTGTTGCTATGATCAAATACCATGACCAAGACAACTTATTAGAAAGTGTGTCTAATAGGGCCAACCTCTTCCATAAACAACATCACATTTGCATACTTCCTGGCCACCATTAAGAAGACATGAAATTGCCAGTGCCCACATTGTAGAATACAGTACAAAATGCTCTACTGGATTGAGAGTACTATGGTGCTTAGGTCTAAATTCTAGCAGTTATAAGTGAAGACATGTTCTATCAATAATTTTCAAAGGACATAATATATAATTATGTAAATAAACTATATTGTCTCAGATGCAACAAATAAATCTTCCATCTAACTTGTGTGCTTGATATTGCAGATTATTACTGACTTACAGTATTTAATAGGTCAAATATTTTTAAAATTGATTATGACTTTCTTAACCCTGGGACAGTCTTTATCTCTGAGGTTTGGGAAAGTGTCACTTTATAACTTGTAGGCCTGGTATATTTCCTTCTATCATGGTAATATCTCCATTACAGAAAAGAACTAGAAAAGATGAGTTCAGAGTTCAGGCACATAACTTTTGCCTGAGGCTTTGTAAGTCAGCAAAATTTCCTAGGTCCATATCACTTTGAGTAACTTCTCTTTATGTAACCACACAATTTACCCGTGAAAACCGAGCGGGGAAAGGTTGATATCTGCCCACACCAGAAATAATTCTTCTACACAGTTCAATTCCTCAGAGAAGTGCTATTTTTTAGGTTAAGTAAGAATTTCCACTGGTATTTATCATCAAGAAAAGGAAGCTGGTTTTTAGGAAATATTCTTGGCCTGAGGATTTAGGTAGATATATGATATTTTTTTTGTTAATTGGGGCTTCAATTGTATGACAGTTTGGCATGAAAGACAGCAAGAGTGTTTTTCTTATTATGAAGCAATCCCAGAGCAGAGATGATAAACAACAGGAAAATAAGTTGAAGAAGGGAACCAAGGGGGAATTGAGACTGTTCATTCCATAGAAGAGCTGGCTAAGAGGTGACTTAGTAATGATCTTTGAGGACCTGAAGGACAATCATTAGGACCAGATGCTCCCCATCTGCAGATAGGGTGGAGACACAGGAAATGACAATATAGCAAAAGAAAGTTTAAGAATCATTTACTGGCAGTGAAGGCTGTCAAACATCAGAATACATTACTTCAGAGGTTGTGAAATTACCTCTGGGCTGTTTTACATTTGGATTTCAAACAGGAGAGATTCTTGTCTGAGATGGCTGAGGTGAAGTTTTGCATGAAGATCAGGGAAAAGGACACATGATATTTAAGACTTTTTATTGCTCTGTGATTCTATGAAGTCTGTATCTTTATGTGCCCTGAGGTACTCATTTTATAGTATACATTCTGTATTCCACTTCTCCTTAATGAAATTTCAATTTCTCTCTTACCTGTAGTTATGGAAGTTTACTATGTGACTGTTTTTTCCCCAACCTTCTTGGATTATTAGAAATCATAGCTCTGCCTCCTTGCCCTTCCTCTCCTCACAAACTTTTTCTCTTAACTTTATTACTTTTCAATTTTGCGTAATCTCCTGCAAAGACTTGAGATAGTGTACAGATTTTATATAGCACTTAGCACATTGCATGTTTTAGATGAATTTAATAGCTAATTGCTATTTTAGAATTTAAGAACGTCATAAAAGATGAGAGAATGTAACGCCACGCAATGACAACCCAGCATTCCATTTCTCCTTGACCTTGACTGGGTATATATCTTTACAGCTACATTTGCTGTGTCTATCAAAACAGCCATTTGCTTCAGCTATTTTAAGGTAGGGACTAAGAGCTTGGATCTAGAAAGAGAAAATATCCAACCACTTAATAAGTAACTTTAGATTAAAATGATATTTTGTTGCCTGCATTTTTGTTCAGGACAGTGTTTGTCAAATTCAAGCACATGATATGTCCGTGTTCATGAAAATGACTACAGATATGTAAGATTGTAGGAAAAGTCAATCAGAAACCAATGGGTCTTCACTGTCTAGAAAAATCATTCTTAATTTATAAGGTTGACACTTGGGACCTCCCCAAATTTAAATGGAGATTTCACTCTGTTAATTTTGGTCTTCTATTTTAATTTCACTATTCCCTCCCAACATGTGTATCCTAAATTCTGCACTTTTCTCACATGCCTTCTACAGTTTGAATATTGTCAGGCTCATGAGCTAGTCAAGCCCCCCTCTTCCTCATTTATCCTCATTTTTTCATACTAGGTGTTTGGGGTTGATTTCTTACCTTGCTCAGGGCACTGTCTGATGCCTTCAAGTTCCTTAGCTGTCACTCTTAGTATTTGCAAGGATTCTAATATGAGTTAAATATTTTTAAAGGTAATTACTAGTAGCTTCTCTGACAAGATACTCCATTTAATCAGGTAAATTCCACTAATACTACCTATCTGAATTCATAAAGCCTATGACTTTTACCTTCTAGCAAGACATTAAGAGGCCATCAACATGGTTCAGTAGGTAAAAGCACTTCCCTTACAAACATAACAACCTGAGTGTGGTTCTTTGACTCACAATGGAAGGAGAAAACTGACTACCAAAAGTTGTCTTCTAAACTCCACATACCCTGATCCTCCTCCTCCTCCTCCTCCTCCTCCTCCTCCTCCTCCTCCTCCTCCTCCTCTTCTTCATTCTTCTTTGTCCTTTCTCCTTTTCTTCCTTTCTCTCACACACAATAACAATAATAATAATCCTCCATATTCTCTCATTTTTATCCTCATGATTAAGCTACAACTTTTAAAGGGAAGAACTGTGCCTTTCATTACTATCGATACCAGTACAAATGTAAAGTATACAGTAAGCTCACAATCAAGATAGTACTCTATGGTGGACTGCAGAGATAGAAGGGTATAATTAGAACCTGTTAAACTTGTATGTTTTGGCACCAATAACATGTTATCATTTTATTGACATCCATTTATTGAGTATCCATTGTTCATCAACTTCTGTGTTGTGATTTCTGAGGATAAAAGAGAAGGAAAAAAGAGTGCCTCTGCCTACTATATAGAGAGATCTAAATGTACAATAATGGAGGAAAATAGAACAAGGGTATGTGAATAAGGAGAATGTTGAATGAAACAAAAGAACCAACATCAGTTGAGTATTGAGCTGATCATTATTTAGTTCTAGACCAGGGAAAGGATGTCTTTGGAGTTCCTAGAAAGTGCCCTCCTTTTAGATTTTGAATACAGTATAGGTGATGCATATTTCATCCAATAATTTGGTGAGAAACTAGTCCTGGAAGGTCTATCACCTATGGTACTATTTGTTATTTTGAGTTAGAGTGTTCTTTATTTAATAATTAAAAGCCTTCCCTTGTACTCCTTCATTTTTGTGTAAAAACATCTGTTCCCAACAGATGAAAACTTAAAATGTATTCAAGGTCATGTTTCTGATGTTGACTGTCTTTCACCTTTAGAGTACTTTCTCATCTTTGTTTCTCAGAATACACTAATGTGGTTCAAAAAACACATTTTTTATCAACAGAATTTAGGCTAAATGAATTTTTATAAGTCTTAAGATTAGGCATGCTCACTTTTCAATTTAATTCTTCCTATCCTAACCAGAGTGGTGGAGCTAGATTCCAAGGAAATGTGGAACTTTCAGGAACGTTTCGAATCAACTGAGATAGTTAATAAATCATCATGGTACTCTGAGACAAAAGATTCTTTGGTATGACTGGACAGACTGTTTGCTTTTCTTCTGACACTTCTTTCTCTTGTAAACCCAACATAAGGAATGCAACATCAGGCTAAATCCAAGTCTCAAAAGAACAACCATTCTGTTCTTAGAAATTTCTAACACATCACATTTCTCCACTAAAGGCAGAACTCTGGAATCAAGCAGGAATCTCAATTTGGGACAGTGAAAATCATGAAGCAAATCTCCCCACCATAACGCAGCTTATACCTTGTATATGGGATATACTTGCTTCAATTATAAAATAAGCATTTCTCTCCTAAGTCTGAAATTGTTTTCTATATTGCCAATTATGTTGTGATATTTGGCTTGTTGAGCTTTATGATACACTGTCCAGACAATTTGTTGCTCTTAGGTTACAATGGATTTGTTTGGCTGCAAAAAAAATTATGAACAAAGTGAATGTATTTGCAGCAATTTGTGTCCCTTCAATGTCACAGAGCAAAATGTAACACATTTTTAATGGAAAGAATCCATTTACCATTTCATCCATTAAGCATGAATCCTTTGAACAGTGATACTTGATTGACTAAATTAGATCACTGCTGTCAACTTGGTACATATGAGAGAAACTTTGCTTTACTGGACCAAAGATAAATTTTCTGTCCACATTGAAATGCTGGAAGACTAGTCCATGACTTTTATTTTATTACCCATTTAAAAGTCATATTATTTTGGATGAGAATAATTAGAGGGAAGTGAGTGTTGTACACAGTTGCTTGCACCATGCTACAATTATTTCTTCATTGCAAATAAAAGGAATCACTGTATCTTTTTTTTCATAAAATAAGGCACATTTTAAAAGAGTGTAATGATATTACAAAGATTTGCCTTTTGTAAGTTATCTACACAGAGAAACTTACATTTAAGTGTACAATATTTTTTTGTTTATTGGAGAAAGAATATTAAACAAGCTCATCACCTTCTCTGAAGTAGATTGTTACTGCCAGGAGCATATATCATGACAATTTTGGGAATCACTGTATCTTAATAGCAAGTGTTTATGTGACAGCATGTCTATTTTTTAAAGCAAGTCACAAATGTTTAATAGAATTTGACTTTTCTTTCAATTGCCTTTTCCATAGTTAAAAATTAAAACCACTTAATAAAGTTACACTTCACCACTTACACACTTAATAAATGACTTACATGCTTAAGAATTTAGACACCAGTTATGTGATAAAATTCAATTCATGAAATCAATATATTCTGAATTTCAAAGATGTGACAAGTTCTGCAGATTATCTTTCATCAGAAAAGGAACGCTTTCAATTTTCATGGTTTTCTGTCAGGCAGGCTCATGGTTTCATTCACTGTTTTGAAGTCAAATCCATAGGAAGAAATGACCCATGGCACAGTAAATAATGATGAGATGATAAAGTCTGTTCCGGTACACTGAGTATTAAGCCTATAGTTTTTTGAATGGTGGAAGGGACATTCTGTTTTATTATAAACTGTGAAGTAACAGAACTGACCATTTAGAAGATGGCACTGGTGATGAAACTAGTGTGTGAGGAGTACTGGAATGTTACTCATGTGAGTGAAGGAACAATCTGGTTTCATACACAAATACATAAGATTTAGAATTTGCATGCACAAGCAAACATTTTTCAGCAAATCTACAATTTGGGAAGGCTTTGAAAGGTCAAGATGGCATGGTGGTTCACTTACTCAAGCTCAGTTTTACAAGCAAGCCAGTCCTTGCTGTGCTCCAAAGTTTTTATACTTTCTCTGCCACTCAGGCCATCAAGCCCTCTGAACATCAGCTGTAGCACTGTGGGTGGAGGAGACCTCTGAGTCCCTCATTTGAGCCTGCAGGTTAGTGTAGCAGATTCATTCAAAGCACATCTCATGCTAATCTGATATGTCCTGGTAGGCTGGGGATACTATCTAGTGTCACTATAAACTTGGGACTTGCAACTTTATGTGTTTGTAGATGATTTTGTACCTGCATAAAGTGTCCTGCATGTACCCACAGGGTACGGGCCTCATTCCAAACTCCTGTTTGGTCTTAGTAGTATTTCCTCAGACAGTTTTGGCTTCTTCAGAATAAAGATCTTTGGTCTGTGTGGACCGTGGGTTCCATGTTATAGTTGTTTTGCTTCATTTCTGTTTCTACCAATTAGGATAACAATTGCCTGTATTTAGTTCCTTCCACTTTTTTGTTTTTGTTTTTGTTTTTGTTTTTGTTTTTTGCTGTCTTCCTTTGCTTCCTGGACCATTTCTGCTAGTTATTTTTCCTTGCAAGTTCTGGGATCACCTGGCTTTGTCTGTTTCTGTGGAACTTCTGTTAGACTTTGCTGGTACAAACAAGTTACTGGGCATGCTTCCTGTTTAGGAGTCATAACAAGCATCCTCCTCCTCTGCTCCATCATGACTGATTTGTTGTTGTTGTTTTGATTTAACAACTAAGATTACAGCAGTAGACTTTCTTTCCTGAAAGTTTTTTTTACCTCAGTACTAATTTATCTAAGTTGTTTGTGAAGAAGGACCTGTAAGTTTCTCCTATGCTGCTAAGCACTTCGGTTTCACACAAATATCCAGTTTGTATACTGACTGTTCTCTACATCCAGTTGCTTGGCTGTGAATCCTGTTTTGCAACTGCTGATGTCACAGCCTGTTTGAATGAGTACCAGTATCTGCATTTCTACTTGCAGATGGTTGATAAATCTCAATAGAGGGATGAGAAGAACCGTATGCATATGTAACTGTAGGTTTCTGCTGAGATAAGGAATTCTCTTGCACAGAACTGAGGTCCTCATCAATGAGATCATCTAGTTCTGGCTTGATAGCAATCATGTCTTCAAAGGCTGCTGGTTCCCCCAGAGGCTTCACTGTTGACATTAGCTGGGTTTGAAGCTCCAGCATCACGAGTCTGTCTGACGTCGGTAAATTCCTGCTCCTCTGAATTTGCAGAAACTCTGGAATCCCCTTTTTCCTGTCTAGAGTTCGAAAGGGCAAGCGGAGTGACTGCAGTTTCATGCCCTATCTCATCTTGTTTGAAGGCACTTTGCTCTCAAAGATACTGGTATCAGAAGACTTTAGACTGGAAGGTTCCATTGCAACAGACTAAAGTTTATCTAACACACCATGAAGCCCACATAAGCTCCCGTTCTCCCAATTTCCCCTTAATGCCACTCCAGATCTTGCAGCTGATCTCAGTGCCATTTTCCATGGCTCAGTGACAGGTAGCCAAAACACCACACTATGCTGTAATTTGGTTACCGGTTGCCCACTATGGGCTGCTACCGGGAAGCCTGCCCACCACTGCAGTTCCACCTCTGCTCTTCACTGTGGATGTGATGTTTTAAGCTTCTGCATTGACCTCCCTGCAATAATGGACTGTAACCTAGAATTGTAAGCCATATAATCCCTTTATTCCCCTATGTTGCTTTTTGTAAGTGGATTTGTCGAGAGAGCAAAAATGAAAGTATAACACACAGTGAAAATATAGGGCCTCCATCTTCTACTAGATGAAGGCTCTAGGATGGCAATTAAGGCACTCAATCCCGCAACTAAGCACTGAGCCACACTCATGGAATTCAGTTATACAGAGAGAGTAGGAATGAGCAAAGGAGTCAAGGCTGTGCTGGAGAAACCCATAGAAACAGTTGACCTGACCTAGTGAGAGCACACGGACCCCAGTCGTAAAGCTGGGGAACCAGCATTGGAAACAAACAAACCTTCTGAATGTGGGAGCAAGTTAGGAGGCCTTGGCAGTCTATGGGTCCTCTGACAGTGGAACCAATAATTTTCCCTAGTGCACAAATGGGCTTTGGGAGCCCATTCCCTATGAAGGGTACTATTGCAGCCCAGATACAAGACAGAGGGTCTAGGCCCTCCCCAAATGATGTGACAGACTTTACTGATCCCCCATGGAAGGCCTCACTGTCCCTGGGGAGTGGGTGGGGGGTGGGTTGGGGTATTGGTAGGGGGCATGGGAAGATGGGAGAGAGAGACAACTGGGGTGTTGATATGTAAAATGATTGTTTCTAAATAAAAAAGGAGAAAAAAAAGAACTAGGGCCTCCTACTAATGGCCATGTAAGTGAGTCATCTTTAAATGTTCCTGAAACTTCAGTCAAAATTCAAGTGGTTGCTGTGGTGGTAAATTTATATTGTCAATCTAACTGGATTAAGAATTGCCCAAGGCATAAATGGGTGACAAATTTGGGTATTCAGAGAGAAATAAATAATGGGAAAAACCCTACTGCACATCATGGTCTGCTTCCTGATCCATTCAGATGAGCAAGATGAACCACTCCCATCAACATGCCTTTCCTGCCTTGATGGACTATTCTGTGAAGCTATGGATCCAAAGAAATCTTCTATCCTTTCAGTTGCTTCTTGTTAAGTATTCTGGCACAGTAATGAAAAAGAGCTGTCAGTATTTTAACTGAAAATTCCTGAGGTGTTCAACTCAGCCAATGCAATTTCATCCAGAGGCAAGTGGTGGTAGAGGTGTTGCACACCTTTAATCCCAGCACCCGGGAGGCAGAGACAGCCAGATGCGTGAGTTCGAGGCTAGAGTGTTCTACAAAGTGAGTTCTAAGACAGCCAGAGGTACACAGAGAAACCTGTCTCAAAGGAGAAGAAGAAGAAGAAGAAGAAGAAGAAGAAGAAGAAGAAGAAGAAGAAGAAGAAGAAGAAGAAGAAGAAGAAGAAGAAGAAGGAAGAAGAAGGAAGAAGAAGAAGAGGAGGAGGAGGAGGAGGACTTTGCATTTTGTCACAAGGGAACTAATAATAGTAAAATTGATTAAAAACTGTCAGACCTAAACAATTAGACTATCACTACTCTGAAATCCCCGTAAAGATATTTTTTTTTCTGTGTACGTAGGTACAACACACAGACCACAATATAAGTCATTATGTAGAAAGGATTTTCATGTTTTACCGAGTTGTCCTAATAGCTCAGAATCTAAATAGTTAAGTCTCACATGAATGGAAGTAACCCCTGAAGTTCTCTGTGTAGGCTTAAGGCTTTGTGGACTTTTCCACGTCCACTTTGTTTGGCATGTCTGATGGAGTTTGGACACTATGGGCAACTAAAGAATGCTGAGAACACGGAAAAACAGTCTTCCCCAGGGAAGAGCACACTCAGGGGGTTATCCAGTGTCAAACGTTCAGCCCTGAAACCTGCATATATGTAGCATTATACAGACCAAGCTGGATATATTTAGGAGTATATTTTATATACATACATGCATACAATGTCAATGAAATACCAGGCTATGAATTTGAAAAGGTGCAAGGAGAAGGGGGAGGAAGGTAAAGAGAAAAATACTGTAATCATAATCTCAAAAATAAAAAAAAATTTAAAAAAAAGAATTGACCCAGAAGCCTGTGACCCTGTTATGTCCCCCGCTTCTCTTCCTATGTGTGTATGTTTGTGCTTGTGTGTGTGTGTGTGTGTGTGTGTGTGTGTGTGTGTGTGTATCCTTTTATCCAGTTTAACAAAGCAGCATGTTGTATTGTTTTGCCTTCTATCATTTGGGAGAATAAAGATAAACTAAGAAAACTGTTACATTTTCCATGGATGGACTTTGAAAACACTTGACCTTTACAAAAACTATATCCACCATAATACCATTTAACATTACTTGTTTTATGAAAAGGACAAATAACAAGGTGTTTTATTTCATTTTGAAAGATTATATAAGATTAAATTTCATTATAAATTATTTATTGAGTGACTTAAATAAAAATATTGATTCACCATCTGGCCATATGTTTACTGAACTAGATTTAATTTTATCAAATATTTCTGGTTTTTTTCAAAATGAGTTTTTCTTCCTCTGACCAAGCATGAGCTAAAAAAATGTAGAAATAGCACTAACTTGCCACAACCTCAAAGCTAACACACACACACACACACACACACACACACACACACACACACACACACTTAAGTTGATTATAATTAGTCCAGGGTAGATAGAAAGACTGTGTAACAAAAACAAAAATCAAACAAATAATTGACATTTCATTTTTTAAATAATTTCAAACAGCTTCAAAACAGCTAGCATTATTTTGATAGCAAATTACAACACACAGTAGGTTTATCTTTATAATTTCTATAATGCTTTCAACATGAATATCTATTTTTTATTCATAAAGATTGCAGAACCTTTGGGTCAAAATTAAAGATAGAAATTCTTATCCTTGATGAACAAATAAGTCAAAAAAGATTTCTCATATTGACAATTTTTTCTTCAGTCCTCTTTTAGGATTCCATTGGTTCAAGTTTTAGCACGTTCCTGGACACATATTATTTTGTTCCAAATATAGGAAAGAGAAAGCATTAAACATCAATTCTATATGTAGAAAAACCTGACTTGTCTCATCCAGAAATCCACTATAGTTTCCCAAGGCCAAATAACTAAGGTCCTTTCATGTCTTGAAAGGTAAACCCAAACATCACATTCTTCTTGATTTGCTGTATTATTTTCATTTTTTACATGCAAAGAAGCTTTTATAAGTAATCTTTTTATTGAGACAGCTGTACACTCACATTTATTTGAGTGTAAGAAATAATATATGAAGGATGGGCAAGATGGCCCATTAAGTAAAAGTGCTTGTTGAGCAAGCCTGACATTTTAAGTACAATTCTTTGAGCCCAGGGTAGGATAGAACTGATTGAGGGAGATGAACTCTGACATTCGCATGTGCACCATGGCTTGCGCACTATGGCACACATGTGCCTATACTTACATGTACACATTAAACATGGGCACACATATACAATAATAATAAGTAACATATAAAAATAAATAAATTGAAATTTATTCAATGAAGAGAAAAACATTGCTACTGAAAGATATTATGTACTTTCCACTCAGGTTCCTGAAGAGGCAAAACTTCCTGTACTATGTCACCTAGTGTACTAATACTGATACATTATCATGACAAAAGCGGGGATCTACTGATAAGATCATTCATGTTCCTTTTTATAGCAACAACCAAGTTCTTAAATTGTAATCTATTTTGTAATTACGTCATATTGACAATGTTAACAATGTTTAATCTTTGGAACTAGCTTACATTCATCTTACTTCCCCAGTGAGTCATCCAAGTTACATTATCCATTAATCACCAGCTTGTTCTTTAATTGTTGGTGTTTAGCATTAGTATGTGATACATATGTACCAATGCTTATTGAACCATTATCAGTTGATAGCTATTTGGGTTGTTTCCAGATTTGGATCACTATGAATAAAGCCAATATAAGCATACGTGATCAAATATTTATGCATGAGAATACAGTTTTTTATGAGGATACTTATAGATATTTGTTCAAGAGTATCATTGCTGAGTCATATAGTTTATGTTCTTGGAGAATTTTTATATGCATATAATGAAATATGATCCTATCTTACTACACATACCATTCCCTAATTCCCCATGGCTTATTCAACATGTCCTTCTCTTAGCTCCTCTTTAGTTTTGATAACCCACTAAGTCCAGTTACTGTTGCCTTTATATTCATGGGTGTGGAAGCCCTCTACTGAAGAATAAGAAACCTACAAATGGCCACACCTCCAAAAAAGGTTTTCACTTCCAAGTCACAGTACATTGTTGAAGGAATTCAGAGCAAGTATTTGAAGCAGAAACTTTGGAGGAATGCTGTGTACTGTCCTGTTACTTAGTTTCTGACCTCTATTGGTGTTCAAAATGGAACACAAATATCAAAGTTAATATCCCAAAATGTGATAAATAGATAGCATTTGTCTTTCTGGATCTAGGCTGTCTTACTTAGAGTAATTATTTCCAGCTCCATTTATTTACCTGCATGAATTATTTTTTTCTTAACAGTTGAACAATATTGGCTTGTGCAAATGAGCCTCATTTTCATTATCCATTCATCAGCTGATATTGTGGACAGTACAACACGAATGAGAAAGTCCCAGGGAGGGAAATGGCCAAGAGTAGGTAACTGTCCTTGGCAAGGAGCCCCAAGATTTGGGTAACCCTAATGAAGGGAGCAGTAAAGGAGAATTCAGATGCACATCACCTGTGATCAATACAGTATCCCAACCAAGGAGCCTTCTAGGATTAGGCAAATTCAAAAGGGAGGGAGATAGACTGAGAGGAAGCAACTGTCTCTGGCAAGCAGCCTCTAACGTAGGGAACCCAAACTTGCATCTTCTAAGCTTATCTCAGACTTGCTTCCTATCAGTTTATTAAGTCCAACAAGTTTTTCATTGTAATAGCTACTATTTTGGAATCAGTGTGTCTTTGTCCTCTGTTTTTATTTAACTTGAGATATTCCTATCTTTGGTTTGACTAAAAAATTTCCTTTAAAACATGAACATTTTTACTTAGACATTCTGTCTTGACTGGCTTCGTCTAAAACCACCCACATCAAGAGAAGGGAGAAAATTATCTCACTGTTTTAAGGTGAAGGAAGAAGTCTGTTTTACACACTCAGCTTCTACCAACACTCAAAGTGAGGGTTCGCTATCCACTAATGGTCAAATGTGGACTCCAGGTTCTTCCACAGTTTCTGTCAGCATCATGGTAGGAATGGCCTCATTATTGCTTGACAGTGGTGAAAGGCCTCATATAAGAAAAATCCAGTGGAGAAGTAGAGAGATGTCTCATTATAGTTGGCTAGAAGTCCAAAATACTGCGATTGTCCTCAATGACACTTCAAATATTTTAGGACTAGGGAGTGTTGTTCTTATTAATAACTGGAAGGATGAAAATCTTGGTTTCCTGTTTGACTGCCTCTAATATAATGCTAATATTTTTGTGATACTTTGTTTTTATACTTTAAGAGTAACTATCTAGGCTCTCCGTTTGTCATCCTTTGCTAATATGGGCAGGCAAGAACAATTTTTCTGTGATGTTTGAATAAGTAGGATAAATAATGACTTTTTCCATCTTATTATATCATCCCTTTCATTACAGTTTACCTAGAGAAAGCATGCATATTGTAGCCTCTCCTGTATATTTGTATCGACGTTTTTCAGTTTCTGACATGTTTCATAACCCTTGAACATATGAGGCATGAAATGAACCCATACCATGACATATTATGACCTAAGTGTCTTTAATCTTCTCCTACTTTTCATAATCTGCTCATGTATATTATATAAAATAACCAGATATCTTAGCTCTAATTAGTGGGAGAAATAGAGGAAAGTATATCTGACCCATATTTCTAGAAGAAAGATTCAAAAACTGATTTTATTTTAAGTTTGTAGATAATGGGCTTCTAATTGTATTTGCTCATATTTCCTCTCTGTACTACGTATTCCTTCCTGCTTTCTCCTACTGATTCACTTTTTCAACTAAATAGGAACCCCTCTGCTTTCATGATGTGTTTATAATTTATACATTATATGTCTATATGTGTACATGTGTGTGGCTGGATGGGTGCCTATGCATATGAATGAAAACAGTGTTTTTCTTCTCTATCCATTGTTATTTCTGATTCCCCTTTCTTTAAGACTCTTAGTTTTCCCCTTATAGTCCACTTTTAGTTTCATATAGTATATGTGTATGTCTATATTTCTAAAATCAAGATTCCATATATGTCTCTAGGTTTGGTTCACAAACAGAAATTGCGTACAATTAAGTTTTTGTTCCATTGGTAACAATCTTCAATATTACCCAAAATATCACAGACAATACTAAAACTCATTCATACTAGTTTCAATTTCATGATATTTTGAAACAGGATGCTGGTGGTGGCAAATAGCGTTTCAAACACAAACACAATTTGTCTTTTATTTGTCTTTTATTGGTGGTTGATGCATTAGTTACTTTTCTATTGCTGTGAGAAAACACCATCACACAAATTTATTTACGGAAATCTTTATTTTGGCTTACAGTTCTATTAGGATGAGGGGTCCTTCTTAGTAGGGCAGCACAGCAGCAAGCAGCAGGTGGGAGAACCAGGGCAAGAAATTGAGAAATCACATTTTTTATTACAAGAAAGAAACAGAGAGCGAGCTGGAAGTAGGGTGAGAATATAGAATCTCAAAGGCTGCTCCCCATGATGTAGTACTTTCACCATTAAAACTGTGTATCTTAAACATTCTCAAAAAGCACCAAGGTTAGGGACTAAATACTCACATACTCAAGACTCTGGGACATCTCTTGTGCAAACCACGGCAGTTGCTAAACAAGAGATCGAAGTTCATTAGGAGGAGACTACAAATATTTGTCATTTTCTTAATGGCATCTGACTCATGGGATTCCATTTAAAGCCTTCTCAGAGGCAAGTGCAATGGGGTTAACCTAAGAAATATGGGAAAACATATTCTCTTTTACCTAATGATCTTTTTAGCCAAATGGAATCTCTATCGCTTGAACATCTGTTTTGCTAGAGGGACATGATTAAGATTATTGCTATAAATCTTGGGAAATTGCTACAATATTAGACTTTGCTTGGCATGACATTGTAGGGCTACTCTACTAAAACTGCAGGAAATGTAAGATGAATAATAGCCTTTTCAATAGCTGTATAGCAACAAGTAATGTGTGACTACACAGTGCTTGTGAAAACCAGGTTATAATATCATTATGCTACATTTTCTTACACTACTACCAGTGTATCAGAGAAACAGCAAACTACCCTTTGTGACCACATATTTATTTACTAATAACTAGGTAGTATATAATTTTCTTAAATATAATAAGCTTCAAAGTAATTTTTGCTATACATTATGTGATGCAAATATCCCATTAAAAATCAAATACCCTTTAGGTTCTTATTATTGTTGATTTGGTTATTATAGCTTTTTTTTATAATACATCATACTTAAGAGTAATTTTCTTGTATAAAGGAAAAATGCAAAAGAAATATTTTCATTGCTCTCTTGTTTCCAGATCTGTGCTTGGAAAGTTTTACAGGTGGTCATTTGTATTAAAAGGGAAAATCATCACCAAACTTTCTGTATCAAGAATTTCTGATAACTTTTTCTCCTTTGTATTAAAGTAATTATTGAAATCCAAAGGATATGTAAACTTGGCTTGAATTTTGTATAAAATATTTCTTTTCATAAAATATATTTTGATTCTATTTCCGTTTCCCAACTCCTCCCTTCTCCTCCCTAGCTTCCTACTCACAAACTTTATGTACTTCCTTCATTCTCTTTGGAAGAAATAAGTCACAAAGACAAAATCAAAACAGTAAAACAAAAAATGCCAACATAAAGTAAAAATAAGCAAAATGTCTCCCCCCCACACACAAACAAAATGAAGTTTGCTTTGAGTTTGCCAAATATTCCTATGCATGGGACCTGCCCTGGTGTGGTTGTTATATCCATTGAGACTCTATTGGAGAAAACATATTAGCAGGTATCAATTGCTAATAGCTCCTTTGTTAGACTTTGGACATCCTCCTCTCAGAGCTGGCATTCCACCTGGTATAAACCAGTGCCAATCTTGTGTGCACTGCTCCAATCTCTCTGTGGGGTCATACCTACATCTGTACTATAGAGTCTGGAAGACACTGTTTCTGTGATGTTGTCAGTCACCTCTGGTTCTCATATTCTTTCTGCCTCTTCTGCATAGCTCCCTGAGCTCTGAGGAGAGAGGTTTGATAGACACATCCCATTTAGGACTGAGAGTTCCAAAGCCTTTCATGCTCTGCACATTGTCCAGTTGTGGGTCTCTGTTAATTTCCATCCATTATAAAAAGAAGTTTCCCTAATTAAGCTCAGAGAGGCACTGGTCTATGTGTATAGCAAAATGTCATTAGGAGTTAATTTATTGCTAAGTTCCCTTAGCAGAATAATAATACTAGAGTTTCCCCTGGACCAATCTACTCTCAGATTCATAGCCACATAAGCAGTGTCAGGTATAGGTTCCATGTCATATAGTAGTTCTTAAATTCAATTTAAAATACTTTCTTTACCTATAACATATGTGCCACTATTGCATCAGTGGGTATATCTTACAGGTAGGTCATTCTTACAGATCTCAAGGTTTGTAGCTGAGTTAGATTGAAGATTATCTTTCCCTTAAACAAATGCCAGATGCCAGTGATAATCAACTATCAAAGAGATGAAGTTTCCTTTGATTCATGGTTATTTATATCCCAGCACATTATCATAAAAACCTAGAGTTTGTATGATAATGTGAACAGTTTTAAACTTAAGTAGAGGTGTGTGGGCAGAGGCCATTATGTCATAGTGAAGCAAATATCGGACACACACAAAAAAGAAAAAGACTAGGGGATCTCCAAATTATCTTGATGAGTAGGTACCCTGGTGACTTACATTTCAAATTAACCCCTACTTCTTAAAGGTTCTCTCACTTTTCAATAGCTGAAAGCTGGAAGCAAGCACTTAACAATCAACCATTGGGAAAACAAATAAAATCCAAGTTATAACAATCCTTTAGAATGATTTTACTCACTAAGCATCACAAGATATGCTATATATCCAAATTATGCACAACTATGCCAATCCTGTATTATTTGAAAGCCTGTTGTGTCCCGCCTTTACCACTAAACTCTAGAGAATAAGCAAAGACATCAATAATCTTACTCTACCAAAGTCAAAGTAGTGTTTTTACAGTACTTATTTCAAATTCACTAATTCATATTAGTATGATGCATGATTAGCACACACACTAGGATTTTATATGTCATCATTTTTGACATTTAGGACTTGAAAGATTATTTGGCAAAGGGACTGTCTTGTGCTGTTGAATGATCCCACCTACCTCCACCAGCTAAATACTTTAAACACTCCCCATCATCTGTGACAATCCAAAATGCCTCAAGACGTTGAGAAATGTCCCGTGGGGGAGCAAAGATTCCCCTAGTACTTTTCTCCTATCTATCTATAATGTGTGAGAAAATTAAATGCAGGTTCAAACTAATGTACTCATCAAACTTGCAGTTATTCAAATGACACATCACAGCCTTTTTACCAACTGAAGTTCTTCCAGAAGAAAACTTCTTGTAATGCTTTAGTACCTGGTCTTTTGTAAAGAAGAACAAATGCTACCTATTGAGACTCTTCAGTGTTATCCATATGTACATGTGTTTATGGCTAACCATTTGGGATCATGTGACTCATCTCTGGTGAGAATTGATTCTCTCCAATTCTGGAGTCATTGACTGCTTATAACTCTTCAACTATGGGTGATGTCTTGTGGGATTTCCTCATAAGTGTATTTGTATATATGCAACAATAATTGTAGTAGAAGATATCATGAATTTGGGAGGGCATTGGGGGATATTAGAGGAATAAGAAGGATACAAACAACATAAATACACTGTAGCCATGTATGAAATTCTTAAAGAATAAAAAATAACATAAAGTGAAGTAAAAATAAACAGTTTCTATTACACTCTGAAGCTCAGATTCCTCACCTGGTATAAAAACTGATCATCCAATCAAAACTGTGGATCAATTTTTCTATGAATAATGACTCAAACCAGAAGATGTGTATAAACACAAAAAAGAATAACCAATAAAACATAAAGCAATAAATACAAAAACTACATATTTAGTTGGTTAACATTCAATACAAAACAATAATATATGGATAATTGAATAATAAATTCAATACAAATAGGTAACAATAAATCTAAAATGTACTGAAAAACCTCAAATTGGTAGCTGTTCTTCTTTAGGTTATAGAATCTCTTGCCAATGTTTTCCTTACCTTTTTAAGTTTTCTAAATAATTCATACTGGAAACACTAGGGTAAGAACCATGGTGGAAAGAGTTGAGAAAAGGACTCTGATATCACAGACTGCACTTCCTCCCGATGGCTGGGGAGGATCTTAAGGAGACATCCAAGTCATATAAAAGGGTATTCCAGAGAGTAGCTGGCCAATAAAAAATGAGAGAGTGTATGCACATGAAGTTGTATGTATAGAGAAGTGGTGAGTATCTAGGAGGATTTGGGTGAGGGGAAAGAATATGACCAAAATATTGTCCATTTAGTTTTGTCCATAGGCGCATGTGCTTGGGGCTGACCATTTGGAACTGGATAACCTATCTGGGCTCATCTTTGGTGAAAACTGATTCTGCCCCCTTCAGCAGCTACTGACTGCCTATAACTCTTAATCTATGAGTAAGGTACTTAAAAATATATAAGGAATCTTTAAAGTCTTCTTTAAACCAACTAGAAGATAACGACTAATATGTATTACAATTAAATAATTTGAATATTCAAAAAAGCAAAAACAATGTGTTCTTTCACAAAAAAATGAAAAGTAAAAATAGAGCAGACATGAAAAGGGGGAGAACTTATTTATTTTGTGGATAAAATACATCTTAAAAATGTGTCAAAGGACAGCTTCTGGAAAAGTTCCTCATTTTTCTTAGCATGTGATATACAAAATAATTTTCTAGTTATTCGACATAGCCTCTGATCTTCTGTATGTGTTTAATACATGTAACTATACTGAGAAATGGATCACAACAAAATAGAACTCTAAATGGCGCTTGAGTCTCTAAGTTATGATCCACATTATGTATCATAATGTGCAGGTGAAGCACTTCTTTTATGCTTCATTTTTAAGTATTGAATCATAAATATCTTTGACAGTGAGAACACAACTCTGTTTCGAAGCCCAGGAAGGTAAAAATTAAACATACTGCCAAAAGATCATTTTCCAAATATAGGGGATTTAAAATATGTTTCCTCTACTTTTCTAGTGTATTTGGCTAGGCTTCAAATTAACTTAACATAATGCAGATTAATGAGAGGGAAAATTAATTCCATGTATACATGGGAATGCCACAAAATATAAAGATTCAAAGAAGGGTCAGATGACTGTAACTTATGTTGCAGCCTAGGCTACAAAGGGAATAGGGCCTTTGGGATTCTACAGGGATGTAGTGATGAGTTATGGGAGGATGAAGGGAGTAAATACATAGGGAATAAGGTTGTTCTTGTTATGCAGATTAAGAGACTACCAGTTGATAAAAGTTGCCTAGGAACAGTTCTCAGAAGAAGAGTGATATGCCTATGGTATCAACCTCCAGTCTCTTCTCCTGTGACCCAAGTTAATTTCCTTTGATCTGGAGGTTCCCGGGTTAGGACTTCATGACAATGCTATTCCTTTTGGAAGATGCCTCTTTAGGCAACTGAGAGAAGCTCAGGAAAATACTCTGCCTGCATTCTATTTTCCTTATATGCTCTCAGGTCAAAGATGTCAGCATATTAAAGCATCAGATTGCTGGGTATCATGTCTTGAACTTCAAAAGGAAGCTAAATTCATGCTTTTATGCAGATATTAAACATATTATATGAGCAGAGAAGAAAAAATGTTTTGTGGACTAAAAAATATCGAAACTAATTGTAATAGAGACTGTTAATAAGAGAATGAATGTGATATGCATACAGGTATATGAGAAGGACTTATTTCAGAAATCGACTTAGACAACATGACAGGCAACCTGAAAGCTGGAGACCCTGATACTCCAATACTATACTCAGTCAGCTTCTAGTCTGGAGGTCTAACTCCAGTTCTTCAACTATAAGTTTATTCTTCACCCCTCATCAAGGAAATTTCTCTTTGTGACAGATGGAGACCATTACAGAAAACCACAACCTAACAAAATGCAGAGTTGTGGAGCTCAGTCCCAACGGACACATCTAAAACACACTCCTGCACCTAAGGTTCAAGGATCATTCCATAAGAGGGTGTGGAGAGTTTCTAAGAGCCAGAGGAACAGGGAGTTCGCTATGAGATTGTATCCCCTAGGCATGTCAGAAGCTACAGCCATAGAGCATCACCAACATCACTATGAAAACATGAGATGAACAAGGACAATAACAGGAGACATGCTAAAGTAGATGGGGGAAAGCCCATGAAGCCTCAACTATACACTCTGAACTGCAGGCAACAAAGGAATGCCAAGAGGGGAGAAATAGCCTTCCTCATGGAAAAGCATACAAGTTTGTTGTCCAATACCAAGTGGTCAGTTCTGAAAACATACATATAAGTAACATTAAACAGACTGATCAGGTTGTGTTTATGTATTTACGAATACACATGTATATATACAATGTGTCAGGAATTTAAAAAACAGGGAGTGATATATAGGAAGGTTTAGAGAAAGGAAAGTGAAGTGGGGATAATGTTATTATATTATAATGTTCAAAACTAAAAGAAATATTTTAAAGGTCTGGACACTTCTGAATTAAGGTGATTAAAATTGTAACTCCCAGTTATAATCTGTAGGATCCAAGAGTATGAGAGGCACCAGTGGTATACGTGGTCTTAAGTCCTAGAGTCCAAAGGCCAGAGAGGGTGCAATTCTACTTTTCCAGGAAGGAGAAGAATCTATTCCAGATAAGAAAGAGAGAAGGGGATTGGAATTCCCTTGTTTGATGTGTCTTGACCCTTAGGTGTTTGGATGGTGATCATGCACATTCAGCACCGACCTTTCCACTGTGTCAACTGAGATTCTCATCTAACCTTTCTTGGAAATCTTCTGACTCTAGCAATGGCTTAGCTCTGCCAAGCTAACATCTAAAGTCAAGAATCACAGAGCAAAGTCCTGCCTCAACTGAATGTGTCAGGCTTTGTTGACTCCCCCTGGGAGGCCTTACCCTTTCTGAAAAGGGGGTAAAGGGATGGGAGGAGAGGAGGGAGAACTGTGGTTGGTATGTAAAATGAATAAAAAAATATAAAAAAATCACAGAGCAAAATCATATTTCTAGGATGAGGTAAGGGAGTCACATACCTACCAAGTAGTTGCAAAATAGCTTACATAATTAACAGACTTAGAATCAGACAGCCCTGAAGAGTGTTCTAAAAAGATGTGTGGTATTCTATTGGAACGTAACGTTTTTAAAAGAAAAAAACTCTCTTCTTTTAGATAAAATAAATTAAGAAAAGAATAAGTTGTTCACAAAATTAGATTTGTCTCATTAAATTTGTTGCAATTGTTCAATAGGTTCAGAAAGATTTTGATTTGTTGTATAGGCCTTCAAAAATTTTTAAAATACATTTTTAATAAAAATAGAATCATGCTGCTTTTCTCCACCTTTTATTCCCTACAGCACCTCCCAGGTAACCTCCCACAGCCCTTCCCATGCTCTCTCTCTAGTAGCCTCTTTATTATTATTATTATTCACACATATGTGTGCGCACGCATGCACACACACACAAGTATGCACAAATACAAATGCAAATACAACTTGTTTGGCCCATTTTGTCATACATATACATATCTACATGTATATTCAGAGCTTAACACTGTATTTAATAACAAATAAATGGGTTCATCCCTAGGAGATGTTGTCTATACTTCTTTGTTTAGTGTTTGACCCCAGACAACTTTTCTGCTTCCATGTTATCATTTTATTGATATTGCCATTGTTATGGTCTTTTTATACAGCCATTTCTAGGAGCACTTGCTTCACAGCAGACTTCCCAATATTTTGGCTCTTCCTATCTTTCAGCCCCTTCTTGGATATTCCTTGAGACTATGGGCCTTCTTAAATATGCTTTGAAAATGCTTCAAAAGGAATTCTGGAATTGGCTTAATGGGATTTTTTAGATTAATTTGTTTATTTTGCACAGACAAGAGTTTTGCATGCATGCAAGTGTGTGTACCACATGTGTGCCTGGTACCCACGGAGGCCAAAAGAGGGTATCAGATTCCCTGAATCGGGAGTTATGGATGGTTGTGCACCACTATGTGGTTGCTGATAACCAAACTTGGGTCATCTGCAAGAGCAGCCAATGATCTTAACCATTGCTCCAGCCTTAGAGATTTTATTTTATGATACATTTTTATTTATTTGTGTCTGACTGTGTGAATGCATACCACATGTGAGTGGGTATACACGGTGTCCAAAACATGGTGCCAGATCCCCTAGAGCTGGAATTACAGACAGTTTTGAGCTTCCTTACATAGTTGCTGGGAAGTGAGCTCAGGTCCTCTAGAAGAACAGTAAGCACTGTTAACCACTGAGCTATCTCCCCAGCCCATGACTGAATTTTTAAAAGGGCATCTAATAATTTGTGGTTCCAAGGCTAAGGAAAAGAGGATTTTCTTATAGTGCCTATAATTTTGGCTGGATTTTTCTCAATGTACATGATATATCCTAAGGATTTTTACCTACCATGAAATGTCCTTGTTCTCTTATCTGGATGGTTGAGAATACTGGAAGCCAGGCACCACCACTTTACTTCAGTTTTGGCTTTATAAAGTCAGTGTTAGTGTCTTAAAGGTAAATTGTCATAGTTTTCAAATACAACATCCATGGTCACATAACAACTGTTTCTAATTATGTCCTAGTAAAAGCAGAACATATTTTCATTGAACCTGTTAAGATAATTGCACTGTTATGAAAATAAGAATATTTAATAAAAACCTGAATTCTGAAGGAATCTGACAGGGTGAACAACCTATTAATTATACATGTTTCACTTTAGTATAAAGGGGCAGAGTCTGCTAAGCTCCAGTGTGTTACACTATGGAGGCAGAAAAGTACAATACATATCCTTACACAACTTAAGGGTCATAGCTAATGTACCTACAACAAAAGGCAAGTTAAAGAGAAAAGCATAACAAATCTTCTTGATTGTGAAATTATATGACACAGGGCTTTAAGAAGTCAAACACCAGGGGTGGACTATACAATTTAATTAAATTGTAGTTACTGCCTCCCACAAGTATCTTTCCCACATTTATTCCTTTCTGCTTTGTTTTCTGACCCACTGAATTGAATCATGGTCACTCGTGTGATATTTGGATTTAGAATTATCCGTTGGAGTTTGGTGGGCTAACTAGTAAATATACAACTGAAAATAAGGTCTCCCCACACCCATAACCCATCATTTCACCATCATCTAGTCAAGCCCATGAGTAGTTCCACCATCCGTGGTTGACTGTTGACAAGGCCACTCTTTTGCAGATCCATTGTAGGTGAACAGTTCTGTGGCATCATGATTGTAATAGCTGTGCCATGCACAGAAGACAATAGCACAGCACTTTCCCTGTCTTCCAGTTTTTGCATTCTTTCTGACCTCTGTTCTCCAGTGTTCCTTGAGCCTTAGAAAAGTGGCTGAAATAACTTATTTAGAGTTGGGCCCTCAATCTTTTCTTATTAGTAGCATGAGCAACTAGGACTCTCTGCATTGACTACTGTTTACTACAAAGGCATCCATAATGAAGGTTGAAAGCAGCCTTTGTCTATAGGTGTAAACATTGCTGTTTAGAAAGTACTGATCAATTGCTGAGAAGAGACACTTATTCAAACCACAACAGGTATTATGTTAATTTGGCTAAACAGCAGCAGTAAGATTTCCTATAGGACATATGGCCTTCTCAACCTAACTATGTTTGTAGTACCAGGCTATTTATAGTACCAGAATTCCCTCCTGAGGAGCAGACCTCAATTATAATCAGAATGGTAGGTTACTCCCATAATAGTCATTTATATATTTAAATTCAATGATTTAGAAATATGATTGAATAAAATGGTTCTGATATGGTTGAAATATAATGAGAAAGTGAGGCAAACAAGATTTATCCATTCAGATTCCCCTTGGACTGTCTGTGTAGCATTCTTTCCCCTGGGTTTAAGTTTGGAGACTTCTGGAGAAGAAAGAACAGCAGGAGGAGAAGGTCAGAAGAACTTTGCTTATGAAGGCTTTCAAGTGTAACTTACATTCAAGGTATACTGCATCAACTGTTCATCATGATGTAAAAAATAACAATAGCTTGAAAAGAAAAGGAAATGCATTCTTTATATTTTCAAGAAATAGAAATTTAAAAATAAACAATATTCTTTAAAACATAATCTTGTATTAAGGCAGACATGTACCTTGAGTTAGTAGAAGTCTTTATCTGAGAGTATCTAATAAAGGGACTGTAAAGCAGACTTCCTTTGGTGAAGAAGATGCACTCAGTGCTGTAGTTTATGGAAAATGCTTTTATGGAACCATCATAGTAAAAGAAAAATGTGGATAATTTACCACCAATAGAAGAGAAAATCCAATGAGCATACATTCTTGCAAAGGAATTTCGTTGGGTTTCTCATCTCATCTCATCTTCCTTCTACCAGTCTCCTCTCTTCTCCTTCTCTTCATTTTCTTATTCTGCTATCTCTCACCGGCTCTCACTCTCCACTTTCTCTCTTGCTCTAGATAGCATCTCACACATATCCCATGCTAGCCTAAATTTTACTATGTAACAGAGGAGAACCTTGAATTTGTGATTCTTCTGCTAAAATCTACCAAGATCTGGGTTATGTAGTTCTATGTAGTTCTGAGAATCAAACCCATGGTTTCCTGAATTATAGGCAAGCATATTTCCATTCCAAGTATATTCCCAGGCCCCTGGTTGTTTCTTTAACTTGCAAACCAAAATAGTAAAGTAAATCCAAAAAGTTTTAAGGGAAATAATTATAAGCAGAGAAATAAAAATTATTTCAAAGATCATGAACATCACCTTTAATTTATAAAAATTAATAAATATAAATATGGAGGTACAAGTCCTTCAGATATGAAATATAATAAGCCTTATATAATGGGAAGTAAGTATCACAGATTTATAATAAGAATAAACTGATAATGTTGCAGTATCAAAAGAAGTTTAGAATGTCTTACATACAGCTCCAGATTACTGTGTATTAATAGAAATTATTTGATAAGAGATATGACTTACAGTGGAAATCATTAACCTTTTTATTTAAATTAGAAACTAGCTTGTTTTACATGTGAATCCTACTTCCATCTCCTTCCCCTCCTCCCCTGCCCCCTACTAACTCCCTATCCCATCCCCTTTCTGCTCCCCAGGGATCTTCAGAGTCTGTCATATCCTTTGGAGAATGGTCTAGGCTCTCCCCAGTGTGTCTAGGCTGAGAGAGTATCCCTCTATGTGGAATGGACTCCCATAATCCATTCAAATTATAGTGATACATATGATCTATTACCAGAGGTTCCATAGATTTCTGAGTCCTCCTCACTGCCACCCACATTCAGGGGGTCTGGATCAGTCCTATGCTGGTTTCCCAGCTATCAATCTCAGATCCAAGCAATGTAACCCAGTCACAAAAAAACAAACATGGTATATCCTCACTCATATATGGATTTTAGACATAGAGCAAAGGATTACCAGCCTATAATCCACACCACCAGAGAATCTAGGAAACAAGGAGGACCCCAAGAGAGACATATATGGTCTCCAGAGAAGGGGAAAGGAACAAGATCTCCTGAGCAAATTGGGAGCATGGGGGAGGAGACAGGGAACTAAGAGAAAGAGAAGGGAAGAAGAGGAAGGTAGAGGAGGACATGAGGGAGCAAGAAGGTTGAGTCGGGAGAATAGGGGAGAGCAAGATAAGAGATACTATAATAGAGGGAGCCATTATAAGTTTAAAGAGAAATCTGGCACTATTGAAATGAGCCAGTGTAAGAATAGAGAAGAGAAGGATGAGAGATATCATAATAGAGGGAACCATTATAAGTTGGAGGAGAGATCTGGCACTAGTGAGATTTTCACAGATCTACAAGAATGACACCAACTAGAATTAAGGTTACCTTAAATGCCCTCCCATGATAATGAGATTGATTACTACCTTATATGCCATCCTAGAACCCTCATCCAGTGGCTGGCGGAAGCAGAGGCAGACACCCATAGCTAAACACTGAACTGAACTCCTGGAACCCAGTTCTAAAGAGGAGTGATGAGCAAAGGAATCAAGACCAGGCTGGCGAAACCCACAGAGGCAGCTGACCTAAACAAGGGGGAACACATGGACCCCAGACTGATGACTGAGAGGCCAGCATGGGACTGATACAGACACATACCCCCCAACCTGGGTGTCAGAGAAGAGATCTCGGCAATCTCTGGGACCTTGGAGAGTAGATCAGTATTTATTCCTGGCATACAAATAGACTCTGGGAGCCCATTCCTAATGGAGGGATGCTCTATCAGCCTGGGCACATGGGGGAGGACCTAAGCCCTACCCAGGATGATATGACAGACTCTGAAAATCCCTCATGGAAGCCCTTACCTTCCCTGGAGAGCACAGAGGGGATGGAGTGAGGTGGAGGCTTGGGAGGATTGGGGAGTCTAGAGAGGAGGGGAGGGAGATGGAACTGAGAGTAGCATGTATAAATAATTAAAGAAAAAAAGAAAAGTTCAGAGATCTACAAGGATGTCACCAACTAACAATCTAAGCAATAGGGGAGAGGTTACCTTAAATGCCCTCACTTGATAATGAGATTGATGACTACCTTGTATGCCATCCTAGAGTCTTCATCCAGCAGCTGATGGAAGCAGAAGCAGACACCCACAGCTAAACACTGAAATGAACTCCTGGAATCCAGTTGCAGAGAGGGAGGAGTGATGAGCAAAGGGGTCAAGACCAGGCTGGTGAAACCCACAGAAACAGCTGACCTGAACCAGATGCAACTTTTAACTATGTTAACATTTTTAAAGTAATGACAATCATGATTGAGATTAATATTTTGTTGTCATCTAATATTGAGAAAAGTATGGCAAAGACTCTAATAAATAGAAACTCATGGGCAACAAGGGCTTTGATGAATCTTTTGTAACATACCACATAGTAAACAAATTACTGAAGTTTTTATATACATATTTTTCACCCAGACAAAATTGACAGAGATAATAGAACATCTCTTCAGTTGTGAAAAAATTTATTATGAAATTTATCAATATTAACATATCAAACAAAATACCTTTTTGTTTCAAGAAAGGTAAAGTAATCTTCTGATTAGCACTTATTATTTTTGTAACCTTTAGTTTTAAAACTGAAAAAAAAACTTTCTGCCTTTACAAAGGCTTTAAAAGGTAATGTTTGTTTTGAATTTTTATTTTGTGCCCTGTATTAGTTTTGGAGAAGACAGAAATTATCCAACATTAATGAAAACCAATTATGTAGCTGTTTGTTATAACAACAATTGAAATCTAATATACATGGTGCTTTAAAAGCAGTAAGGGATTAGATAAAAATAGAAGCTATAAGGCCTTTGGAGACATTGCTCAGGAATTGCATAATGTCATATTTATCCTATTTATTTAACTAAGTCAAAAATTTGCATATAGGAAAATGGAATTCATCTCTTGATTGTAAGACCTAATAGAATGGAGGGGTGGTTCTTTTTTACTTTACCTTTTTAAATCCAACATAATCCATTTGAAGGCATTTAGAGTAATCCAGGTGAAAAGAACTCATTTTCTATGAGCAGAATAAAAACATGGAGAAGTTCAAAAGTTATGTCGTAGATAGACCATCAAATTCAATGATTAATTGAATGGGGAGCACAGCAGGTGGAGGTAATTAATTCTTCTCAAAGTTCAATAAATATTATCACCTACCTTCAGTGAAGGGGACTATTAAAACCTAGAGTGCTCAAAATAATTCATAAATGGTGTTGTGTAAGTTGAACTATAACACAAGATCTTGGCACCCGCATGATTTTCTCTGACTAAGATCTCAAGTAAATCAAAATGTACCCCTTGTTTCATTTAGAGTAAGTATCCTTCCTCATTTCCACCTTGTATTTCTATATAACCTATATAGTAATATCAAAAGTGTCTATGGCAGAAATTATGGGGCTGGGGTAATCTTTCTGTCTCCTAGAAATTGACAGAGAAGCTACATCTGTAACACCACAATATGGCTGCCTGACTGCCCGGCTGCCAAAGCAAGACATGAACAATGGCAAAAACAATAGACATATTAACATGGAAGGGCAAAATCTCATGAGGTCTCACCCCCACACCAAGAACTACAGACAGCTGAGGAATGCTAAGAGAAGGAAAATTAATTTTACCTGAGGATGAGCCTCCAAGTGGTTATCCAATAACAAGTGATCAGTTCTGAAGTCATATACATACAAGTAACTGAGTGAGCTGTATTTATGTATTTATAACACACACACCACATTCACACAAAGTAAAAAGGAAAGTAGGTCATGCATTTGAGAGGGAGAAGGGGGAGATAGTAGAGTTGGTCGGAAGGGTTTGAGGGAGGAAACAAAAGGGGAAATGATGTAACTATATTTTAAGTAAATTTAAAAATTCAAAGGAGAAGGCAGTAATGGAAAAACAGATTCAAACAAGCCCGCCTTTTAGAATCACACCAAAAGGACCATAAGCATAAAATATTGAGTTGACTAAGATTTCTTTGGGAGACTGCAGTTTATTTTGTTTCTCTTTGTCTTTCTCATTGGGAAGGATTGGTGAGTGCAGGAAGCTTAAACAGCCAAAGTTTAGCAAGGTTAGCTTTATTTCTTAAGTGCTATTATACTGTATAACTAGTTACCTTAGCAACTGTTTACCTATGCCCCTGTGTGATATCATTAAAACTTCAAAGACAAATGTAATAAGTGATGCTGTTCTTAAATTTATAAAAATTTACTTCTAAGTGCCACTACTTAGAATTTCCATGCAAAAAAGGTATATTCTATTTTGGTCTCAATTCCTATAGACAAGTAGTATAACATTGTGTTATTTATCAATAGGTAAATGAAAGAGTCAAGCTATGAAATCCGTACTGTATTTCCAGGAAATAATATATCAGGTCCCGAGTCAACTATCACATTGGAAATTCTTATTCCACCAATGCAGGATATCATCCAATATATAGCATACATTGTGTTTCCCTTAATCAAGCAGCGAAATAGAAATAGCTTATCAACCTTTTCTAACATTAGAAAATCTAACCAACATAAGATTTATAGGATATGTTTAACAAGTGATAGTCATTATCATTATGATTATCAGATTGATTTTAATGACATATTATGCTATATATGCAAATGAATTGTTGAATCTACCCAATCAATGCAACACTTCATATAATTACATTATTTAAACTGATAACATTAAACTTCCCCTGATTTCTCTTTTCAGGAGCACAAAACAGGGATATTAACTATAGTCACCATGCTATGTAATTGACCTCTTGAATCTCTATCCCTTGTGGCTGTAACCTTATAATCTTTGACCAATAACTAATTATGCTAGAAATTCTTGAATGATAATATATAAAGAGAAATGGAACAGACTTCTTGATACATACTGCTCATATGTAAAAACTAACTTCAAGTAAGTAAATAGCTCTAGAATTGATATAAAAGTGACACCTTATGGTGTATTACTGTAGCAGGAACTGTGCTAGGCTTTTTGTACCATGTCACTGAGTTGTCACAGAAACGTTGCACAGTGTACAGCATTACTTTCATGATTTTATATATGATGACAGTACAGTGGCAATAATAGATGACTTGAGAAAGCATAAACAGTTGGAATATGCCAAAGCCAGGATTTGAATACAGAATTCAAATATGCCTAACTCTAAAACCTATACTTAATCAATTGCTTTTATGCCTGTAAAGCAATATCTACAGATAAGTTATTTTAATGGTAGCCCATCTCAATACAGTTAAAAAATTAAAGGACTGGAAATTCTACCCCAATTAGTGAATATTCATTGTACGACTATGACTGTGTAAAGATATAAATACAGGCATGGTTCCTTTCCTAAAGGAGCCCATAATCTCATCAGACAGATAAGGAGAACACATAAATAAACTAGAGATTCATAGTTAACTGAATAAAAGCAAGTGGCTGAGTTTGTTGTTTATCTTTAGCCACACGAGGCCTGAGTTACATAAATCAGCAAGGAAGGAAAGATAGGACGGCCAGAAACCAGGACGAAGGGTATGGGCACAATTCCAGGTGACCAGTGATCATTCGCGTACATCATATCTAAAAAGATATACTGTCTGAAGAGATGTGCTTCATTTAGATTATGGCAAATAGCCAAAGGGTCTCCATCTGCTATTTAACATCAAAGCAGATAAAGTGTTTATAAGCGGGTTGTTGATGCTGAGTGAATATGGAACAGTACATCCAATCTCTAAGGATTAAGTGTTGAGAACCTGCCAAAACTTAAGGCAAGGTATTATGGTCCTAGCCAAATGAACTGGAGTTAAACTGCAACTCATCATGGAAGTTATAAAAAAATGATAAACATAGAAAAAATGGAATTTGAGACACATAGATATATTTGGGTCTCACCTCATGGATACTATACACTGTGTTCTATCATATTGCTTTCATTTATTCAATCAAGGGAACATAGCTGAGAGACCCCAAGACAATGCATTTCTGGAATCCAGATATAGCCACAATCAAGTATTTATTTTGGATGGCCTAATGAACTATAGCTAGCACAAACAGAACCGTAATTTCAGTAAAGGGATGAAGACAAGGTTCTAGATAAAAGTGTTGTATTCAAATGCTTAAGTTTGAAGCTTGAAGCAGGACCATTAGTGGGAGGAACAGCTAACTAATGAATGCTTAGAATATGTGGGAACAGGCTGTAGTTGTGTAGAGTGGGATACTCTACAAGCCTTTCATTTATGTGATTGCAGTTGAGTAGCTGGAAGTTACAGAAGATGTGCTGACACAGGAAGAGAAATTCCAGCTGCCCTTGTGTATGGGATATGCTATCTTAATGTGCTCTCCCGGGGTCAGAGCTAGTTTAGAAACTGAAATGTCTTGTGAAACTATAGAAACACAATTATGCCAGGCTGCTAAGTTGATGACGGTTTTCTCATAGGTATATACCAGTAATATTTAGTTATGTGCAAATGTTACTGTGATGAATAAAGCGTGCATTTAGTCTAGCCATTAGTGAATTTGAAGCTATTTTTATCATTATTTTTTCTAAAATTCACATAGTAAAAATAAGTAAAGGTAGGATGGGAGGTAGCTCAGTATGTAAGAGTGTTTGCTGCATAAGCATTAGGACCTGAGTTCAGATCGCCAACAGTCATGAAAAAGCAAGACATAGTTCAGATCGCCAACAGTCATGGAAAAGCAAGACATAGCTCAGATCGCCAACAGTCATGGAAAAGCAAGACATAGCTATTTGTACTTTTAACTTCAGCACTAAGAGGAGGTGGGGGTAAAGCTAGGAGGATCCCTGGGCTTACTGACAAGTGAGGCAAGTTAAAAATAGTGAGATCTAGGTTCAGTAAGAGAGTCTATCTCTATGGAATAAGTTTGTAACTGATACAAAAAGACACCTAACATTTCCCTCTGACATCCACACAACCTTACACCGGCCATGTGTACTTATATATGTACATGTGAACACATACATAGAATACATGTACACAAAGATTTGTAATAACATTAGTTGTATTTTTATCCCTATGATGAAAGACCTGACATTCATTTTAGGCTAAAAGTTTCAGAGGATTCGTCCATGATTTCTTTGTGTGGGTGGTTCTGGGAACTTTAGGAGATAAGACAACACAACCACCTGGGGGGATAAACATTCCAATACAGAAGGTTACCTTATTTAAACTATAACCACAATGCAGAAATTGATGAGACCAGCTTTAGGAAGTCTTCTTTCTTTTGGGGAGACTACTGAATGCCATAGTTAAACAATACTCCAGTTTTCTTCTTAGACCCAGGTCAGAATTGCAAGAATGCTCAATGACCCTAAATCTGGGATTAAAGAACCAGAAGTCGTACCAGAATTTCTTACCTATAGTGTTAGGTAACAGAGACATAAAATATAAGAAATCATTTCTTTGGAATATGGAACTGTAATCAGTCTTTGAAAAATAATTCTAAATCTAAAGAGTAACTAATAAACACTTGATTTTAAAATTGGCAGATATATTTGATAAATTTAGTGGCAATTATGGAGCTTTCTATGACATTAACAATAATAAATTTACAGGTGAAGGGTATTTCCAAACATACCAAGAACAAAAATAAGTAGCAATCAATTATATTAAAGACTGAATTTCTTTCCATTCTGTCTAAAGAAATTACTATCATATAAAGAAAACTTTTACAGTGAAAATGTAACTGTATTTCATGCAGTTCATCCATGAAAATATTGTTTGTTGGTTATTCTGGTCTTTGTAATGTAACATTTATTAACTTTTGAAATTATGTATGTGATTACATAATGCATATATATATGCTCATATACTCATACATGGACATATGCATATATATTTTTATCCTAAAATAATTACACATACAATTTCATAATTCAAAATTTCAATTATTTGTGTTAATGATATTTCCCTTCAAATTATATGAATTCAGGATCCACAAAAATCAAACATGCTTCATATGTATGGATTTTATCATAACCATCATAGTATTCCTGTTATACTTGAAATATTAAAGAGATACACTTCATTTATTCAGTTTTCTAGCAAAGTATTATTACGGTTTAGCATGTATCAATTTTACAAGTAGGTTCTGAGAACAAAGCAGAAATATCACAAACAAACAAATTCTTCATTTTGTAGAAACTATGTCTTAATAATATAAGGTCTTATATCAATATATTGTCATTATCTTGTATAATATAATTAATAATGGGTAAAGATTTTGGAGTACATGAATTTTCCTTCAAATTAATTGCTCTTCCTTTGTGTCCATTTGATAAATCATTTCTCTCGATGTATTTTTCCCTCTCTGTGAGATGAAGCAATGGGATCAATTTCCTTGCAAGTCTGGATAAATTTCTGCTCTCTGTGACCTACAAGGGTCCTGGCATGAGTGAGATGCAGTTCTGGGGGAGGGTTACTTATTTTTAAAATGGCCTTATTTTATCTATTTTGGGTGAACACATTCTGAGCATACACTTGCTGATCCTTTTTATCCTTTTCTCTAGGTTAGTGTTTATATTTTTGTCAGGTTTTCAAATTATAGCATGTCGCAGAGAACAGATTCTGAGCCATCATTTTTTTTGCTTTCTACGTAGAAAGGAGTAGATGACTCCTTTTAAGTGTGTTCAAGCAGTCTCAGAATTTCTCTAGAAACAGCAACAGCAGTGTGTGTGTGTGTGTGTGTGTGTGTGTGTGTGTGCGTGTCTGTGTGTGTGTGTGTTTTGTAGGATTTCTACAAAAATTTTCCCCCAGTAGCAATGTCTCTCACTTTTTATCCCTTGCGAAACAGTTGGTGTTGATAAGAACAAAGACTCCCAATGTTGTAGAGGACAACAAAAGTTATACATATAAGCATGTAACAGCAATTAGTGAAAAAAAGAAGCCATGAATTTGAAAGGGCAAGGAGGAGTACATGAGTGGACTTAGAAGGAGGAATGGAAAAGGAAAGAATGATGTAATTATATTGTACTTTCAAAACTAAAAGAAAGGTTCTTAAAAAGTGGCATATAAATTGGAGTGGGATTGGTTCAAAACAAGTCCCTTCTCTGCACTGCTTTAATAGCCATCACTACATTCAGAGAAAAGTGAGTGCTAATATCCATTTCTTATAGTAATTTTACAGGAAGCTAAGTGTGAAACGGAGGCAAGAAAGAGCCATTTGGAACCTTAGATTAATAGAAATAATGGAGTCATGTAGCCACTCCATTCCTCATGTTTATGTAGACTTGTAGACATGATCTGATTTTCTCCGAAGATATACATGGTAAAAAGAGTTTTCCTAAATGACTAACTTATCCTTCAAGACGCAAACTGTAGAATTTATTTACCTCATTCAGTACAACTGTCTCTTGTTTTCCAGGCAATAGCATTTGATGTTACTAAAAATTGCTTACATCTCAGTGGCTTTATGATTAGATTTTCCTAATATGCTCTCATAAATACAACATTCTAGCTTGTGAAAGCAAAGCCCACTTTATTTTTGTTTCTAATATGTCATTAAGAGAGATGATGTGTGAGAATGACCAAATTTACTATTTCAGTATCCCTTTGATTTATTAGTGAACAAGGACTTCTTTCTCAGCATCTTATTAATAATAGTATTTATCATCTTATTCACTGGAAATATAAAAATGCTTACTTCATGATCATGTTGATTTGATTTAGAGAAGTCTGAGTATTTTAATCCCTCTCATACATATGCTTAATAAAAAAGCATTATTTCGTTGTCCTTCACAACTTGCCTCAGTTGGGTCCAGGTTTCCTACCAATACCGAACTTTCTATCCTTAAACATTGGCAATATTTCCTACAGGCCACATGTCCTGCTACCCTTTGGGGTTTCCTGTTAAGTGACGCAATGAGGAAAGATCATAAAAATGAATGCAAGTTTGGATAATAGGTATAACTTTATGGTACTGCTCTATGTATCCCAGGAGTTTTTTAATTTAATAAGATGCAACTCAAAGCTTAACTTGAGCTAGATATTATAATATAATTTTAGTTACTAAGCAAGCCAACTGGATTTCCATGATAGATGAATGGTGTGGGACAGCAGGAGTACATTTTGAATCTTTCATTATAAAATATACAGATAGTGGTATATTTTATATGAAAATGTGCTTAATCTTTGAGAAAATTTATACAGAAATCCTAAATTTACTCATTTAGATTTTCATCACAAAACAACAGCAACAATAGTAACATTTCTAAAACAACCAGGCATAATTAATTTTTTTCATCAATTTGCTGCATTGAGTTCCTGAAATTCCTCTTGTGATGCAACTGTTTCAAAATGTATTTCTCATCCCAGTGTCTATCAAGATGAATAAGTCAATTCAGCTTCAGCTTGTTGCTCCAAGTCAAGGAAGACCAGCTGCTTCCCTGATAGATGGCCTACCTACCTGCATGGTAGAGCAAGTGTGCTGTTGCTAAACAGTTCTCTCTCTCTCTTACTATAACAACTGCACATCCCAATACCAATTCACTTCATCTTTTTAAGAGTATCTTCAAAGCTTTCAAACAAACAAAAGAAAACCTTGTACCTCTAATTTTTCACATCATTGCTGTATACATAACAAGGTGTTGACAATGGTTGTTTGCTTTTTGTTTTATTTTCCAGATTTTATTCTTAGATTGCAAGAGTGACCTCTAGTGTAAAACATCTGCATAGTTATACAAGCTTCCAGGCCTCTCACCCAGCCTTAGTTTCCACACACTATGGGAAGCATAACAAGCAAGACTTCTCAAATTTGACGCACAATTATTTAAAAAGAAAGTTGCATATACCCTTAGTTCTTGTATATTTGATCCCTAATCTTTGGTTACCAAAGAGCTGTTCCGTTCTTGGGATTTTGAGATAGGAAGGAGGGGCATTTGTAGAAAACTGGAAATAAATTATGATATTATTTATAAACTGTATATATTTGACTGCTGACAAAGAATGTCCTGCAACTTTTGTGTTGGCCCTGGCATTCTTCTTGTGAGTAACTGACTGGCACATTCACCTGCTGTCTTCTTCTCCACAGAAAGGGAGTGTTTTCCTTCTCACCATGTGGGTAGACATAACATGTGAAGAACACACCGCGTTCTTCAATGATAAAATTAGACGGAAGTATATGTCCTGCCCTCAAACAACGTCAGCCAGAAAATATGTGGTATGGTCAATGGCATTACTTATTTCCCACATGAGTTTCAATGAGACTTTCACCTTCCTTTCATAGCCTTGTAACTCTTACAAAACACTTTCATTCAGATCATTCTACTTTTTCCACTAATTAGTTTTAGGGAGTGGGCAGTCTTAGTCCCATCACACTGACGGAAAATATGAGATCCAGTGAGATACAATGGCCTGTCCAAAGTAAAACACATTCAAAAAATGGTAAAGGTATAGTATGTTGGATTTCAATCACAGTGCATATTTTCATACAACGGTTTCTGAATACAACAATTAAGCTGTGCCGAAACAATATACAAACTTCAAAAAAATGTTAACATGCAAATTTCTAGAGGAAAAAGAAGATCTTCTTGTAAGGATCAAAGATTTTATGGATATCAAATACAGTCCAGTTTTTAACACAGAGAAAGAATGCAGACAGATGAGTAAAACCATCCCAAGTTAAGACAAATCAGGGGAATGGGAAAATGTGGAAGCAGTCCAATTTTCCTAAGTGTGGGAAAGTCTTAGGAAGTAATGTACTGAAAAAAGTTGAGAACAAAAAATACAAGTTCCCAAACAGTATTGCTGACATTGGGACTGTATAATTCTTTCTGTGCACTGTAAGGTATTTAGTAGCACACCCAACAGATACCAAAAATGTACTCTCCTTCAATTTTGACAACATAGAAATCTCTCCACATATTACCAAATGTTTCCACTATGATAAAATCCCTGCCCAGCCCCCTGCCACCATAAAAACTACTTAAATAATTAGATTTTGGAAACAATCCATATTTTTAAGTAGAGATGTACTAGGAATATCTCTGAGCTTAGAGAAGACAAAACAGAGAATAAATTGAAAAGGGAATGAATAAAAAGATAGAAAAATATAAATACTATCAGGAAGCTATGTCAGTGGCTTTTGGGTATGAGCCAGAAGTGGCTTCTATATGGGAACGGTCATTAAAGTTAGAGATAAGGCACTGGGGGTGTGCTGGAAACTTTGCCAACTGTTAGCATTTATAGGAAGAGTCACTTAAATGCTACACTTCCCTTCCCATTTTTGATCTAGAGTAAGAAGGTGAGGCATGATGAACTCAAAGTCTCATTCTAGCTCAGTTCAAGACAGATATGAAAACACTGTCACTAACTTTAACCACATTCATTAGTCTCCATTCTAAAAGTAATGCTAGTGAGAATCAAATGCGTACTACTCTGTGGAATGATTCACCATCTCAGATTAAGTTCAGTACAGAGGAAAAATCATAAATATCTAAAATATAAATTATGTAATGCATCTTAATTTTTAAATTGCCTTTAGTTATTTGTCTGCATGACCTCACGCATGCAATTGCTTGTGTGTAGCTGTAAAAGGACAGCTTGGAGGAGCCACTTCTCTCTTTGCACTGTGTGGATCACAGTGATCAAAGTAAGGTCATAGCCATAAGCCTTGATAGCAATCAGTTTCTTCACTAAGTCATCAAGGCAGTCCCATATAATGCACTTTAAAGGCACGCGACTGTATCTCTTTCAAATATATGTAATAGATGAAGAACTACATAGGAGAGGTACTGAACTGAAAGCATACTTCAGTAAAAGATACCATTAGGCTTTGAAAAGGCTGCTAACATACATTAACTATAGTATTAATTTTGGAATTGGTCATGGAGTTTAATTTTGCTATTCTTAAAACAAAACAAAGCATTTTCCTAGGTTTTCAAATATTTGAGAAAAAAATAATAATCAAAAAATTATCCATGGACTCAAATGCTAGTAGGAACATGATTAGTTTGTCTACTATGGAAATTAGTGTGGAGTTTCCTCAAAAGACTAAAAACAGAACTTCAGTGCGACCCAATCATACTGCTCTTGAGTATAAACCAAAAGAACTCTCGGTATATTATAGAGATACCATGCCTGTGTACATCACTACACTTTTCACAGTAGCAAATTATAAAGTCATCCTAGGCATCCATCACAAAGGGGAATTATGAAGACTATATGGCATATATACACATACAGACAATGGAGTTTTATTCAGCCATGTAATAAGAATAAAATCATGTCATTGCAGGAAAATAGATGCAAATGGGTATCATTGTGTTAAGTGAAATGCCCCAGACTCAGAAAGATGAATCTTGTGTAGTTACTTTCATTTGTAGATCATGGATTTTCTATAGACACATAGGAGCATTTATACATACATACAGAACATAAATGCAGGAGAGAACCTCTTTAAGGGACCAAAGGTGACTAGCGATAGGGAGGAGATGGAAATATAGGGGGTAAAAGTAGTAAAACTATCATATATTTGTGAGTGAAAATGTCTTTATGAAACTTACCACTGTGTATAATGAATATACCTTATGGAAATTTCAATTTTTAATATTTGTAATTGCTCTACCCATAGACTGACTTGTTTTCCCAGTACATCTTTAACAAGTAGACCAGAGGCTTTGGCAATTATTGAGATGCTTATATGCAAATTGTTGCACTAAAAAACTTAAAAGACCAAACCCTCTGAATGTGGGTGCCAGCTGGGAGGCCTGGGCAATCTATAGGACCTTTAAGAGTGAAACTGGTGTTTATCTCTAGTGCATAAATGGACATTGGGAGTCCCTTCCATATGGAGGGATACTACAGCAGCCCAGATACACGAAAAAGGGTCTAGGCCCTCCCCCAAATGATTTGACAGACTTTGATGATCCCTCGTAGAAGACATCACTATCCTTAGGGAGTGGGTGGGGGTGTCTGTGGGAGGCATGGGAGAATGGGAGGGCAAGGGATTGGGGGGATTGATATGTAAAATAGGATTATTTCTAAAATAAAAAACTTAAAAGCAATATTTCAGAGGTTTTAAATATTGAATATCCATTTTAAATTTATCTATGCTACTTTTTAACCTTAGTAATCTTTGTTCTAATTTTTAGTATTAGGGTTTTAGTATATATTATACAAATAAATCCAAGATCTGTGAGAATTATTTTCCTGCTGAACTGTTTCTTGTGATGTTCTCTATTTCCCTATCTTCAGATAATCACCAGAGGTATGTACATAGTAGTTACATCCCTTTGATCAATAAGTCATACTTGAGACAGTTACTGAAGGACATTCATACTCTAATTGCACAAGTATATAGTGCACAAGAATAGGCCAGAAGCAGCTATAACCAATTCAGAGGAAAAATACCATTCCACTCAAAATGTGAAATAAACAGATAGATGATATAAATGAAGTTAGGTAGATAGGTAGCTATGGAGCTACCTTGATAGACAGAAGATAAAGAGATAAATTAAAAATATGTAAACAAGCACATGAACTTAGGGAAAAGTGGTAGAGGATAGGGGATGAATTGCAGGGGAGGAATGAGGAGTAGATTTGACTAAAACACATTATATACATCTATGAAATTCTGAAACAATAAAAATTCAAAATACAAAAACAATTTGACACACATGTGAAAGAAGTATAAACATATGTGTCCGTGTACATATAAGCTAAAGGAAATCATCACAATTAGAACTTAATTAAGAATTGGCTGTACTTTACTTTCTTGTATCTGCTATGTTATTATACTATGATTCTTTCCTTAATTAGTGAACAGACCAAAAATGGAATGTGTTTGGCTTATTTAAAAATATAGAGACAGACGCCCACTGCTAAACACTGAACTGAACTCCTGGAATCCAGTGACAGAAAGGGAGGACTGATGGGCAAAGGAGTTAAACCAGATGGGCTGGTTTAACCCACAGAAACAGTTGACCTGAACAAGGGGAAGCTCTTGGACCCCAGACTGATAGCTGTGTGGACAGCATGGGACTGATCCAGATCCCCTGAATGTGGGAGTCAGTGAGGAAGCCTAGGCAATCTATGGGGCCTTGGGTAGTATTTATCCCTGGCATAAAAATGGACATTGGCTGCCCATTCCACAATGAGTGATGCTTTCTCAGCCTGGACTCATGGGGTAGGGCCTAGGTCCTGTCATGGATGAAATGACAGACTCTGGAGATCCTCCATGGAGGGCCTGACCCTCCCTGGAGATTGGAGTGGAGATTGGGTGGGAGACTGGGGGGCCTGATGGGCAGGGGGTAGGGGAGGGAGAGGGAACTGGAATTGACATGTGAAACCGCTTGTTTCTAACTTAAATGAAACAAAAGGAAGGAAGAAAAATAAAAAATAAAAAAAGAACAGCTATGAACACAAGGTCCAATCATACCCCAAGTGTATACTTCACAGATTTAAACAACGAACGGTTTCCCTTTGAGATATCTATGGATAACTTTATCAGATAGTTTCAAAATGTGAAACAAACATCTGGAAAAATGTATGTCTTCTTGTATAGAGAAACAATGTGGGTAAAGGAAAGAAATGTAAAATGTCCTACAGAAAGAAGAAACAAGATGTTCTAAGAAAATACTTGTTGAGAAAAATAAGCTGATAACTACAGCAGACTATTTTACTTGGAACCCAACTCCTGTCTTCATAGAAATACAGGAAGGAATTCTTCACAGAGTTGAGGAGGTCTAAGACTAGTCCTTGGTAAGAAAGGAAAATGCCTGCATAATTATTAGGGATGAGTAGATAAGAAGAGTTCACCCCAGTGGAGAATAGATGACTACTACCCCTTTCCTTTAGATCCTAAGAAAGTAATAATTAAAAAAAACTGAGCCTAGACCCCTGAGTACCATCTGCGTTAAATATGAAACTGGGTGTAGTGACTCACTTGAGCGTGGTGGTGCAAGCCTTTAGTCCAAGCATTCCTAGGCAGAGGCAGATGGATTTCTGTGAGTTTGAGGCCAGCCTGGTCTACAGAGTTCCAAAACAGCTACAGCTACTTAGTAAGACCCTGTCTTACAAAAAAAAGAAAGAAATGATTAAATAAATGTGGAAATGCACATGAAAGTATCATGATAAAATCCATTATTCTATATATTAGCCAGAAAAGGAAGAACTAAATATTTAATTAAAACAAGCATGCCTTCATTTATTCATGCTATTATGTTTTAGAGCATCGCCTAACTAGAAGTGTTCTAATCAACTAATGAAGCCTTGTATGGACCTCGTGCCATGGCAGCTACTCCAGAAGAGTTCAGAGAGAACCATGCTCTTTAGCTTCAGGGATCTGATCTTCTTGATAATGAAATACAAGACATAGTTGTGTAATTCTGACATTCAATACAACTTTAAAAATGGTGTTACCAGGGCACTCAAATTTATAAATGTGCTGTATTTCAACAGAATTGTGAAGTAAATTGTGAAGAGTTAATTTATTTGCCAACCAGACAGGAAAAGACTGCTGCTTTTGCTTTGTTTTGTTTTATTTTGTTGTCTCTGCCTTTCCTGGATCAGTGTTACAATTTAAATCAAAGTTACAAATACATATATGTTATGAGAACTATGTGGAAGTTTTTCCTGGGAGACAAGTTTTTCCTCTTTCTGGAACCAAGGTTTCAGCATGTCTCTTCCTTCACAATGAGATTCCTATGGAAAGCATTTAAGTCTTTGGGTCCCATTTATATCAACACTCTTATAGCCAAAAGGAGGAACACAAGTGTCTTTAGAATATCTCCTCTCTCATCAGCGTGGTCACACTGAGACTTTTGCGTCACTATCTGGACTCCTAATTACAGAGGTTATTTGGTGTTTTAAACTGAAATATTTCTTCCAAAAGATTTGGCCGTTTCTTCATGTCCAGCTTTCTTAGCCCACTTTGTAATGGCATTTTGAATACCTTTCTATTAGGTAGCCACGAACATAAGGCAGAAAGCCAATCCATGCACACCTTGACCAGTTTCCAGCCCAAATGCATGAAGAAAAAGACTTCATTTTCTGAGTGGAGTATTTAAGGAAACTCATTTTTGAGTTTCTGTTTAACTTGAAAACTGTTTGGGGAAAACTTGCTTTTAATCAGGCTTTTGACTACTGACAGTTAATGAGAGACTGGGAGGAGAATGGGCCAGAGTGAAAGAATGTTGAGGTTGCCTTTGGCTCCTGTCAAATGGAGAGGAGGGTGTGACAGAAACAATCAACTCTGAGACGTTTTTCCCCAAACTAGGTCACTCCTGATATTTGACTTGTACAATATTTTCACTGTGGAGCACAGGGAGCAGTACAAGGGATGGTCCTGTCCCAAGGATACTTATGAAAAATTCTGAAGGTTTTACCCACATATATGAAAATAAAACCAGTACCCTCATCCCCAAAACCATAAAACTGTCTTCAATAAACAGTTTTTAGTGACACCAAATTCTTGCAGGCATGATTGTGACTCTGAGTTTTCTTTTAATTATTGATGATGAACAATTAGGAAAAGTCTTTGCACACAGTACACACTTACTAAATATTTATTCAACTGAAGTGACAAGTTTGTGAAATAAAACACAATAGTCCTATAAAAATTCAAACTAGAAACCTTCTCACAGGATGCTTATAAAGCAAGTAATGCCATAATTAGTAAGTTACTGTATAGGAAAAATCTTATAAGTATCACATTGTAGTAAAACATCATAGTTTATAAAGACATTGGAACAGAAATGAGAGAAGAAATATAGTACTGGAGTAGATCGAGAAGGCAGAATGCTTCCTGTGGATTTTGAAGAATTTTGGATGCAAGAAGAGCAAGGTTATTGAACAGCCACTTTGTGGACTGAGAGGATAGATTCACAGTGAAGAATTTTAGGAAGTTCTGCTGTGTTAAACAACCTTTATTGCTTAACAGTTGTGCTGTTCCTTGAGATACTTCACTAAATATGCACATTACTTTTTAAGGAAAACACATCTATTTCATGGAAGAGTGTGAGATTACAATTTTGAATCTCTACCTCATGTTTTCAAATAATTTGGCATTATTTTTATGAAATTAGACAATGGTTTTCATCATAGAAGTTGCAAAGAATTAGTCAAGGAAACAATGCTGATTGTCTTGTAAAGAAGGAGTCTATTTCTCTCCATCATGATACTCTGGTGCAGAGGCATAATGATATGGTAGCTTCTTGTATATAGTGATATAACAAATAACCAACTTCAAAACCCTGTTCCATGTAGTTTACATAGTCTTTTGTTAAAGAACTGAAATGGTCAGTTGAACTTACAACAAGAGTTGAGTGTATCTTTTTCAATCTCCTTTTCTGGATCTATTGGACTCTTTTCTGTCTTCTGGAATTTTGGGCCATAGTGAAGGAAAGAATCCATACACATGAAAAATTTAAAGACAAACTCAAAAAGTCACACAAAAGACACAGAAGCCACTCCCTAATTGCATTTCCTAATCACAGCAGTATGTTGATTTGCACAGGCATGTAAACAGTGATGTTTTCCCCTTGAAACATACTTCATTTTTTACCCCGCTATGAGGGAACTATTTCAAAGACAACTCAGATAATGTCTATTTATCTTCTTTTCCATTATCTTTCTCCCTCCTTTCCCATCAAAATGGTGAGTTGGGAAAGAGGATCATGACATTCTCTCATCTGGACATGATGTAGCCCTTGTAATATGAACTTACTCTTGATGCAATAGCCTGTATAAGACCTGCATAAGACTGAGCCTCTGAACATTCAGGCATAGGTATAGAAAAGTCTCATGGGGCCTTGTTCTTCCCTGGGGAACTGTTGATTGCTGATGGATTCTGGGGAAAGGAGATTATTTTCTTCAGTGGTATCACCACTGGCAGTTCCCCCATGCTTCAGTGGATGACTCCAATCATAGGTTCAAGGTATCAATCTTGATTACACTGACTAGGTCATAAAATAAAAACAGAACAGATGGATGTGAAAGTAGGAGGAAGATTTGTGAGAAGGAAAGGTGAGCAGAAGTGGAGTGAGAATGATAGATGGTAGAGGCAAAGTGTGATCAGAGTATATTTTATTCCTTAGTGAAATTGTCAAAGAATAAGCTTAACATTTAAGATTGAATACATAAATACTTTTTAAAAAAGCATGAACTTTAAGGCATTGACTTACCTTGCCTTATGCCAAAGGCACTGATTTACCATGCCTTATGCCAAAATGGATGTATTATAACTTACAAAACATATTAATTCAATAAAATAAAATCAATTAAAGTAAACAGAATTAGGAAAAATAAGCTATACCTTTGGAAGTCAAGCAAGCACTGTTGAAATGCACTCCCACATTGCTAGTCACTGTAAAGAAGTAAATATGAGAACTGACTTCTGAAACTTGTACTCTGACTTTTATACATGTGCAACTGCATATGTACATGCACACACACACAAGAAACATATGCCTGTAAAATGTAAGATATGGGTCAATATCATTAAAGAGTGTAACTTTTACTTGGGAAGAGGAAATGTGTTTATAATAGGCAGCAGAGAATAATGGTTAGGATCTTTGACTTTACAAATCTGTCTGATTCCAAATATCAGCTACATATATTTATGATTTTGAACATATTGTTTAATCCTTTTCTACATCTGTATACACATTTGTGTACTTAGCTTATGCATGCTTTAATACTCCTATGAAGTAGAGCACATCTTCACTTTTAACTCCCTGTGGCTATGTGAAAACAGAATGTAGAGGAAAGAAAGATGTGAGTGTACACTAGGAGAGATACAAGTTCCTTTCATGTTATAGATGAAACTTGAGCTAGATCTTGCTGTCTATGGACTTAAGTTGCCATTTGTAAAAGGTAAAGTAATGTCAATTGAGTAGGGTACAAATGAGAGCATAATGAATAGTGAGACTAGAAGAATTTGTGCTGACAGAAAATTCAGAGTCCAAAAGAACCATTACAGAATTTTAGAAAATCAATAAAGTCACCCAAATCTGATCTGTAATCTGTGGATAGCTTTATGTTTCATTTTTTTCATCTGGAAATTAAAACTTGGCATTCCATTTTCTACAGGATCAGAGGATCTGTACAAGATTATGTTAAGCATTATTTTTTTCAGACAGCCAGCGAGATTCTTCAAAGTGAATGGTGCCTATGTTAAAACCTCGACTCATCTTTTTTGTTTTTATTTTTGAAGATTCTTTCAAGGTTTCCATAGCCACAGTTTAGATCACTCCATTATGTCCAGTAAAAACACATTGATGTTTTCTTCAGCCACCATCTAATCCCGGATCAGTCTTCAGATACACAGTGAGAAATGCTGTGGAATTGATGCATTTCTTCCACAAAATTGTACAGCAGGATTTGACTAGGCAATATGTTTGTAGTGCCAGAAATTGTGATCTTATCAGTAAGGGATTCAAAACTGCTACTTTTGATGATGCAGAGGGTAAACAGAAAAAAAGTTTTCTGTTTCTAATCAAGAGTCTTCAAATTACAAAGGTAACTTCTTTCAGAAAAAGTAATGGCTATTCATTGTTCTGTGTTTACTGCTATTCTATATATGCTATGCTACTAACCTATGCTACGATGCTGACTATGCTACTAACTTTTATTTCTAAGTCAATATAAGAAAATTTAGAACACCAAGTCATTTTATCTCAAAGCAAGTGAAGGGGTCTGCTTTTCCCCTCTGTTTATCACAATATAGAAAATAATGTATGTTTATTTTTGAACTATTAATTCAGTCCAAATGAATTCTTTTGCAACTATACATCCTCTTTAATGCACACACCCAGAGGATTTGCTTCCTTCAACTCTCCTGACATCTCATTTTGCTGAGAATGAGTTGGACTTACTGACGTAACAAGTTAATATCCAAAGACTTTGTCTTTCTCCCTAGAGAGCTTTTCAAAATCCTTTTGTCAAGCTGAGATATGGAGAGCACTAGGTCAAGGAAAGCAGGCCATAAGCCAAGATCATCAGAGCCAATATAAGCAGCAAGGAGCCAGAGGCTAGAAAGGAACAAGGTTTCAAGGCAAAGTAGGGCTCATAGACAGGAAGCCCACTCTGAAATAAACAGTCAGAGATTAGAGAATATAGAGGAACTGAGAGTCTAGAGACAGCAGGCAAGCAAAACAAAACACCATGGCCATGGGACCTTGGAGCTAAAGCTAAGACCTTTCCTAGGCACAGAAACTTGCCTCTATATTTTTTTGTTCAACTGATCAGTAAGTGATTTTTCTAGAGTGGTGAAACTAGAAGTAAAACAGTTAATCCCACCTCTAAAAGGCTAAAACACATTGTTCTAGAACAACTGCTTAAAATTTGTAAAAGTTAGAGTTGGAATAATGTTTAGAGAATTTCTTAATTGACCCTATCAGTTTTTAGAAGAAAACAATTGAAGCTCATTGAGAAAGTAGTTATAAAACAAAGTAAAACAAAACAGCAACATGGTAGGAAGGCTGAAGCAGCAAACTTAGTGTTCTGATACCCCTACCCATTCCATGATATGCTTCTGCCCAGCGTCTGCCAAGAGCCTTTGGATGACAGATATGACTGAGAGCACTAGGATATTTACTGAGCCCACAGGTCTTTACCCAGAGAGGGATGAAAGTAAAAAAAAGTTATGGGCATGGTGGGTAGTTAATGGCGGTTCTGGTCATTCAACCCAGAACAAATATAGCAAGAGAAACTTCCTGAGATTGAAGCTACTTGGCAATTCATCAAGACAATTCCTGTTAACTCTGAACACCTTATACTCTGCTAGGCATCATACCACTTACCACACTGAAACAATTGTGGGCCAAAGTCAACCCATCACTTGTAACTGTGAAAACTGTTCTCTATCATCTTACCTTGAAGCCTATGTGGTGCTGCTTCCTGTAGGATAGGCAAGTAACTATTCCCTTGTTATTTGTCATTCTCAAAATTGATTTCTTGAATACACACACACACACATACACACACACACACTCACGCATAGAAAGTTTAAAACACTCCCAACTCTTTGTCTACCTCCCATTCTCTCCACTCCCTCCTTTTCTTGTTATTAATTATTCTTGTCCAAAGATACCACTGTGTTTTTCCTAGTCAATTAATATTAGTATTTAATTTTATTCTGTTTCCTGGGTAGGGAACACTATTTTTCAGAAGTTTTCATGATCTTGAACAACAAGTTTATATGCCTCATTGTCTCATTACTTTACTTAAACTCACTATCAACCACACTTCAAAGTGGCACTTAGTGACTTCAGCATTTAATTTAAATTTGGAGAATTTTGAGTAGAGGCCCCCTCTTTGAGAAAGAAAATGTTTAGAAAAAAGCTGCATGGGATTACCATGTAAAGTGGAAGCTCCATTCTTTCCTAGATGTGTACTAATTGGAAGGCAACTTTGTGTGTCTCGTTCATTAAACACTTCTACGTATTAGAATAAATGAACTAGAAATGATGGATTCTTTCTTCTGCTTCAAACAGTGGCCTCAGTAAAGCCAGTTAATTTTTTTCTGGCCTTTTTTCTAAACCTTAAATAATCCATTCAGCTGACTGGAGACTGGAATCTCAGAGTAAACAAAGACACAAGTGGTTTTACCAGTGTGCTTTTGGTTCCAAGTACATACTTAACCTATTGGATGACTGATAGGAAAGGCTAATGTGAGGAATAAAGGGTCAGATTGAAGGAAAAGAATAAGATACAGTGATTTGTGTGCATGTGTGTGTATGTGTGTGTGCATATATATATATATATGTGTGTGTATAAGATATATAATTTTATTTTCAAAATAAGACGATGTGTGCTGCTCTCCATTTAAGCAAACCTCATAGGTTCCTGTAACATTCTTGGGTCTTTTTTTATTAAACTTTTAATTTATTACTACTTTGAGTTTTTGCTTTTGGGGACTAGAATTCAGACCTTTGTACATGCTAGATTGTAAACCTAGCTCAAATTTTCGAACTGAGCTAGTTCTACAGCCAGTATTTTCCTTCTTGATACAGTGGAAAGATGCCATGAACTATCAGACAGTTCGAACGAGACATTCCCCATTTACAATTTGTAAGTCCACCCTTAATCTCTCCTGAAGAAAAACAGACTTGATTATGCATAGAAAGTGACACTTTTAGTAACAAAACTTCTTAAATATATCTAACAGCCAATGGTAGTATGCCTCTGTGTTCCGTGTGTCCTGACACTAACTGATTATACGACAGCATATAGTTCAGGACACTCTCACCAGTGCACACAGAAATGTGTGCCCTGATAGCAGATTTCCTTCTTGGGAAATCAATAAACCTCTTGAAATGGACAAACTTAAGTACATAAAGCACAGCAGGAAATTGAACAGCTTTTATGTTGACATCATGACTATCTTCTCCCCTTTTCATCTTATCTCTTAAAAGCTAAATCTATGTGTGATCCCAGAGAAGAAAGAATGATCTCTGCTTAGGGTAGCAGTAAGAAGGAAACTTTGTTTAACAACTTCTTGAAAATGAAATGAGTAAAATTAACATCATTCCAGCTCATGTTACTCAATTTACAGATTTCCATGGTAGATATTCAGACACAAACTCAATTTAACACAGACTTAATTGATATGTTGAGGATAAACATCTTGCAGCCATTGAAAAGTTCTACTTTAAAACAACAGCTTATGTGCTCATTGAACTTTGAAAGCAAGTTAGGCATGTCTGAGGTTTTGGGAAAGAAATGGTAACTCAAAACTAGAGAAAGTGAATAGCTCCAGCAGACATCACCACCCGATGCAGACCTGGAGAGTCTCAGAGTTCTGCACATGATTTTTTAAAAGTGTGGATCTAGGTACTCAGATATCCTGTAATGCCTGAAAATACATAAACCACATACAATTCTAGAAAAATCCATTCATTGTTTCAGGAAATTGATACTCAAGGTGGAGCCATGATTATGAACTGACAGTTGTAGAAAGTCTATAGTTAGCATGTGTGTGAAATTAAAAATCATATATGTGAAAAGTCCTGAAAGCAAAGAAAGCCAGAAAAACCTCTTTCCAAGCCTTTCCAACCTCTTCTTATGAGATTTCATTATAGTTTGGAGCACTCAAGGCATACACCAAAAATAATCCCAAGCATGGATACATGATACATGAATACACACACAGCTATAAAATTGAAGCCTTACAAAAACATTACCTACCATGAGAGTGCTTCCAGTAACACAAATGAGGAAGACCCATCCCATGAAGTAAGGATAATGGAATAACTGGGGAGGCATTAAAAGAGTTTGAGCCTGAGTGAGGTAACCCAGTCACAAAAAGACAAACATGGTATGTCCCCACTCATATATGGATTTTAGACATGGATCAGGGGAGTGCCAACTTACAACCTCACTACCAGAGAGTCTGGGAAACAGGCAGGACCCTAAGAGAGATATGCATGGTAACCCAGAGAATGGGAATGGAACAGGGTCTCCTGATCAGATTGGGTGCATGGGGGAGGGAAGAGGGAGCTGGGAAAAATGAGAGAGGAAGAAAAGCAGGGGAGAGGAGGACATGGGGGAGCAGGAATTTTGAGTTAGGGGAAGAATAGAGGAGAGCAGCATGAGAGATACCATAATAGAGGAAGCCATTATAGGTTTGAGGAGAGATCTGGCACTAGTGAGATCTCTAGCAATCTACAAGGATGACATCAACTGGCAAACTAAGCAACGGTGGAGAGACTACCTTAAATGCCCTTCCCTGATAATGAGATTGAGGACTACCTTGTATGCCATTCTAGAGCCTTCATCCAGTGACTGATGGAAGCAGAGACAGACACCCACAGCTAAACATTGAACTAAACTGGAACCTAGTGACAGAGAGGGAGGAGCGATGAGCAAAGGGGTCAAGACCAGGCTGGTGAAACCCACAGAGACAGCTAACCTGAACAAGGGGGAGCTCTTGGACCCCAGACTGATGACTGAGAGGCCAGCATGGGACTTATCCAGAGCCCCTAAATTTGGGTATCATCGAAGAGCCCTCAGTAATCTATGGGGCCTTGGGTAGATCAGTATTTAGCCCTGGCATACAAATGGACTTTGGAAGCCCATTCCGCATGGAGGGATGCTCTCTCAGCCTGCACACGTGATGGAGGGCCTAGGCCCTGCCCTGGATGAAATGATAGACTCTGAAGATCCCCCATGGAGAGCCTCACCCACCCTGGAGAGTGGAGTGAGGATTAGGTGGGGGGTTGGGGGGATTGTTGGGGGTGAGGGCAGAGGGGAGGGAGAGGGAGCTGGAATTGATATGAGAAGTAAGCATGTTTCTAATTTAAATTAAAAAAGCCAAAAAATAGTTTGAGCTGTGATTAAAGATAAAACCGAAGAAAAATTTTGGCCAAAACAGGTCACTGATAGTTACTCATGGTCTATCAGTAATTCAGAGATGGGGGCAGCTGTGTTTAGCAAGTTGTTGTCCTTGAGACATTCTTAGAAATCCTGGTAGAGAATGATATTGAGATGTGTGGAAAGCAAAATGCCTTTTCCATTTTCACCCTTGCTTGAATTTCTCTCATATCTGCGGTGTCAATCTCAGGATCTTTTAAAGCTCTTCATGGAGTAATTACATGGATTTGAAATGCAAAATAGAATCTGTTATCAAAGTTATCAAAGCATGTCTTTCACAACTGAAAATATGTTAAGTTCTGAAATTCATTTATTGTCTTACTTTCAACTGTCTCGTTAATGTCAAAGAAGATATACACCAACACTCACATTTGAACTTCACTAGTTTTTCATTGCAAGCACAGGTTCTATAAATTATAATTCAACAAATAAATGAAAGTGTCCTGTGAGAATCTATTGAGTACACTATACCCACAAAAGCATTACATTTATTCTTATCATTATGTGTAAATCATTTTTCCATCTTTTATTATCAGTAAAGTATGTAATAAATTTATGTGATACACACATACTTATTTATAAGACAACAGTTGCTTAAATATTTATCAGCAAACTACTGATGGATATTTTTGTTGTTCAGAAAGGTTTGTAATAATAACATGTGAATTCCATCACTCTACAACTGCTATACTCTTCTTCCTACCTAAATTCCAAGTCACCCCATACACCCATGGGCACAGAGGGCCACACAAACCCTACTGCCACTACAGTCATCACAGATTTTGTTGTATTTTAATTTTCTTATTTCATAATCACATTGTAAAAAGTTCAGGCTTCATGGCATCAGGAACAGTAGAGCAATTGTCATGATTCAATCTCCAGAAGAAAATGGGAATGCAGGGGAGGGAGAGGGAAGAGGAGGAGATGGGTGATGAAAAGAGAAAGGAGGGGAGATGAGGATCTCATGGGATATAAATATTTGTATTACCACTTTAGAGACATTCCTCCTGAGCCCATCCTTATCTTGAGTACATCTGTTTCAAGACAAAATCCTGTAAAGTAATAACTGTCAAAATAATTAAGCTGGTTGTGATTGCTAGATTTTCAAGGTCTCAAAGCAATCTTCCAAATGCTGATTCTCAGAGAGTTCTTTGAGAAAGAAAATTGAAGTAATGTTAAGGCAAAGGAAAACTCAGCTAGTCCATGTACTCCATTTTTTATAAAATAAAATAAAATATAATAAACCTCACCTACCTTATTACTTAGTACTATGGTACCAAATGACAAAGTTCTTTTCATTTTAATAGTCTTCTGACTGCTTGATGCAAATTTGAATTGGCTATCTCTACAAGTAAGACATAGTTACAGAATGACTTTCAAAGTGTCTGGAGACAAAACAATACAGCAGCTAACAGATGCCACTTCTAAATAGAATTTGACATATCAGGCAGGTTTGAGAGATACCTAGAAAGATTCTGTTTTAGATGAATTGCCCAATCAATGCAGACATCTTTCTATGCCTCTTGGAAGAGAGATCCATAGTATTTAGCACATACTGAACATAACTAATAAAAGATCCCTTGGGAACTCTGCTTCTAATGTGACAGATGATGGCTGAACAGTTTTACTGTTTGCGGCCATCAACGTAAGGCTTGAGGATATTTACTCAGCACTGTATAAAATAAACTTCTGAAATGTCTGTCTCTTCTGTTTATTTAACAAGGATCTTTCTGATGGGAAGAGAAAAATTACTTACAAGGCAAATTGTTTCAACGGTCAGTACTTTGGATGCAGAGTCAAGGGAAAGGGCACACACTGCTATTTTTAATGGAACACTTCAAGAAGCCCCCCCTTTTTACACACTACAATAATTGTCTTTCTCCATTAAAATAACTCCAACATGGGCACCCACACACAAAGAAACACTTAAAGAATTTTAATATAGGCCGGGCGGTGGTGGTGCACGCCTTTAATCCCAGCACTCGGGAGGCAGAGGCAGGCGGATCTCTGTGAGTTCGAGGCTGGGCTGGACCGATAGCCTCCAAAACAATACAGAGAAACCCTGTCTCATAAAAACCAAAAAAAAAAAAGAATTTTAATATATATATATGTTCTATGTTATTTATTTTTTCAACATAGCTCAAAAGAACAATAACCAATATTTATATATATAATTGTGCATGCTGGCAGTTCCAGTAATTAGAATCTCTAATAATAAAGCTTAACATAATCTATTGATCTTTCTGTTATCTGATTTATGGTTCCTTAACTATTTTCATGTCATGAGAATTAAAAGAAAAAGGCCTAGGGAGGAAGAATATGTTCAGGTTTAGAAAACATAGGGTCTTTTCAGATCAATCATACAAATTCTAAATGCAAAAAAATTTACAAGAGAATGTTGAGAATATATTGTCCCACAAATGTTCTTACATAAAAGAATACAAGATTGACATGGTCAAAATGAAAGTATCTATGTCTCAAGATCATATCAAACTTGTCCTCAAATTTAATTTTCCATGGACAATCAAGTCTCAGAAGGCAAAAAACACTGAGCTAACTCTTTTGTTTTGTTTTGTTTTGTTTTTGAGACAGAGTTTCTCCATTTAACAGCCCTGGTTGTCCCAGAACTGACTTTGTAGACCTCCTCTGGATTCTGCTTCCTGAGTACTGGGATTACAGGCATGTGCCACCACCACCCAGATACACTGAGCTAACTTCTGATGATGTTTTTGAGTTCATGAAGCACTTTCATATTCATTGTCTTCTTGAGCTATCAAAAATCATTACCAACCTTATTGCAGGCATAAGAAATTACTTAATATAAAGTTAAGTTAGGAGCATTAGCTCAGGGGCAATGGTCATGACAGATCTAAATATAAAATCCACATTTCCTGAACTTTAGTCCAATGTACTTTCTATAATGCACAGCTGTATCAATTTTACCCAATGTCAGATGAAGCTTGTGTTCAAATATATGGTCTCTCGTTTGTGTCAATTATATTGTGCAGATTATTGACCTTGACAGATCTGGCAACTACAGAAGAATACAAAGATCCAGGATCTGAAATTTGAGAAGGGATATGTTAATATTATAATAAAATAAATACTTGTCAATATATCTCTTTATGTGGCTAACCTATTGCCCAATATTTGTGTGTCTATGTGTTCTCTGTACCCCACATTGTCTTCACATTGACTCTAACTCCTATTTAGTTGTTCCTTTCTGAAAACAATCCTCAAAGAAAGCCATTTTCTAGTTGTAGTGATGAAAGCTATTTGGATTCAGAAAGTAGTAGTTATTGCAACATGAAAGCTATGGATAAATTTAAGCTAGAATGAGGACGCTGTCTACGGCACAGAATGAAGATGGAAACTCCACAAAGAAAATAATTTTGAAGTGGTTTTATCTAGTCCTCTAAACAATGGAAAATGTGTTTGTGAAGAAAATTTTATGCTATGTGTGCTGGCTGGATTTGTGTGTCAATTTGACACAAGCTAGAATCATCAGACAGGAAGGAGCCTCAGTGGAGGAAATGCCTCCACGAACCCGTCTGTAAGGCATTTTCACAATTAGTGATCAGTGGGGCAAGGCTCAGCTCATTGTGGGTGGTGCTATCCCTGGGCTCTATAAGAAGGCAGGTTAAGCGAGCCATGGGGAGCAGGTCAGTAAGCAGCACCCCTCCACAGCCTCTGCATCAGCTCCTGCCTCCAGGACCCTGCCCTGTTTGAGTTCCTGCCCTAATTTCCATCTGTGATGAACAGCAATGTTGAAGTGTAAGCCAAATAAACCCTTTCCTCCCCAACTTGGTTTTTGGTCATTTTGTTTCATTGCAGCGAAATAAACCCTAAGACACTCTGCTATAATTATAAATCGAGGGATTTATGTGTCAAATGCCAGCATTGTATTTTCTATACCATTCTTCCAAATATATTTAGTTTGCAAGAAAAATACAATTAATTCTAGTAAAATTATAAATACCTGTATATGCTGGGCGGTGGTGGCGCATGCCTTTAATCCCAGCACTCGGGAGGCAGAGGCAGGTGGATATCTGTGAGTTCGAGGCCAGGCTGGACCAACAGCCTCCAAAACAATACAGAGAAACCCTGTCTCATAAAAACCAAAAAAATAAAAATAAAAATAAATACCTGGATATATCTTGAGAAATTTATAATTAAAATATACATAACAGAGTCCAAATATCTTGCCTAGAATTATTTAAGCACAGTAAGTGAACTAAAGAATACTGAATATATGGCAAGAGTTGTTTTTCCTGTAAATGTTAAAGTCCTCCAGGGAGGCAGAATCAATGTGATGACAGATAATTTATTAAGGAGATAAATGGATATGATTATGGAAATTGAACAGACCCCAGCAAACTTTTGCAAGTTAAACAGCCAAGACAGTAGCAAGTCTTGAAATCGTAGACCCAGGGAAGTGCCTGGTGTAGTTCTCAGTGTCGAAGTTGAAGACATAAAAGCTCTTGAATCTATTGGTGGATATCCTTCAGTCCAAGAGCGAGAGAAGCCTAGTCCTAGTATTCAAAACCAGGGAAGAAGAGTGTCTAGGATCTAGGAGAGAGTGAGAGGGTGAATTTTCCATTAGTGATTGTTGTGTCGCTGTGATTACAGTTATGGGAAATATAACTTTTAAGGAGGAGGGATTTATTTAGTTTTATGTATTCATAAAGTTTCTGTTCCTTGTAGCTTGGTCTCCTGCAAAACTTGGGAAGAAAATATGGTGACAGGAAGGCTGCAGTGAAAGAAATACTTCTTTGTTTCTTGACATATAGGAAATAAACAGCAAGGGATGCACAAAGTATGCTGTAATTCAACAACCTGTCACCAGTAACCTACTTATTCCAATAGTCTTCACTGCCCATCTTTCACCAGAATCCACATTTGCAATCATTACAAATCCATACAGGGTTCAAGAGAATGTTGCAACTCAGCCCATAACATCTGATGTCAATCTCTTCTGAAAGTCTCAAATTATGATGGCCAAGTATCGAGGTATTCCTTAATCTTTTCAAGTCAACAACAAAATTAAACCACCATTCCGTATAATTTTTCTTAAAATATATTATAACATGAAGAAACAAATGAAAGTGTACATGATCTTAATAGTGAATAATCTATTATTGCTTTTCAATTTTTATAATAGTTTGAATTTTATAATTTCCCCCAAACCCTCATAATAATGATTTGCTGACATTCAAGAATTTTTGGAAAATAGGGCACCTCTGAGTTTTCCTTTGTATGTCAACTCTCCATCCATGTCTCACAAGGTTCATTCACTTATTGCTTTTTTCTCTTTCTCAGGTAAACCTCTGAACATCCCTTGCAAAGCATTCTTTGGATTCAGTGGAGAGTCTGGACCAATGATCTACTGGATGAAAGGAGAGAAGTTTATTGAAGAACTGGCAGGTCATATTAGAGAAGGTGAAATAAGGTATAGGAGTCCAATTGTTTATTTTTTCTTTGCTGTATTTGTAATTAATCAGTAAATCATGCTAGGGGGATTCTAACTAAAAAGTTTTTATTGCAGCTTCAAGTCATTCTATTCTCTAGGACCTGACATACTGGAGAGATCAAGAGTGATATTTGACTTAAAAATTCACATTTGCAAAAAATGCTTATTTTCAGGTGTCTTTTCTGTGGGTTTTGGAGGATACCATGAAAATGTAATGATCCCCTCAAAGCTTTCAAAGAATATTCCATCATGTTTCAAAAGCTTAGGCCACTGTTCCTACACTAATAAGAGCAGGCCTTTAATCTTTGCAGGTGACATCTAAGTTTGCTGGACAAATCTCTGTTCACTCCATGGGCATAAAACAACATTCATATATCATAAGTATAATGCTATAGTAGTAGTAGAAATCTGATACTCTACCAAAATAACTGTTGATTCTTTTTAGTGCTTATTTGTCCCAGCATCCACTCCTTTTCTGAAAGAGACTGATCCTTCAGTTTCGCACCTCTTTCAGTGTTTTTCACTGTCCTCTTGGTATGTATCTATCAGTTTAATTCATTTGGCTTTGTGTTTTCATTATAATTATTTCTTTTATTTTTTGAGACTTAATTGCATCATTCCCTCTTCCCTTCCTTTTCTTCCCTCTAAACCCTTCTTGCTCTCTCTTTCAATAATTGTTGTTATATACATATATGTATATGTAAGTAGATACATATTCCTAAATGCATAAGTACAACAAGCTCAGTTCTATATAATGTTATTTGTTTGCTTGTTTTCAGGTTTGACTATTGGATTTTGGATAACCAGTTGTTGTGCTTTTCCCTGGAAAAGGCTATTTCTCCCATTCTCTGCATCCCTTAGTTGCCTGTAGTTCTTTGTACAGGGCTGGGCCCTCTTGGGCTTTCCTCCATTCACTTTAGCAATATCTATTGTTGTTGTCCTTGTTCATCTCATGTTTGCCCAGTCATGTTGGTAAAATTTTACTGGTGGGTGTAGCTTCTGACATCCCTGGGAGATACAATCTCATACAATAAACAATCTGCTCCTCTGTCTTTAGCAATCTTTCCATTTCTTCTACAATGTTCCTTGAACCTTAGGTATGTGGGTTATTTTGTAGATATATCCTTTGTGTCTGGGATCCACAACTTCACATTTTGATTGGTTGTGGTTTTCTGTAATGATCTTTGTCTGTTGCAAAGAGAAGTTTCTTTAATGCAGGGTGAGAATATACTTATGTTTGGGTATAAAGACAAATATTCAGACTATAGATAGGGATTGGTGTAATGAGTCTTTTTTGTCCTGCCAGCCAACTCCCATATAATGACACAGCGACTTACTATTAGTTTTGGAAGCTTGGCCTATAGCTTAGCCTTTTCCTAACTAACTCTTATAACTTAAATTAATTCATTTATATTAATCTATGTTCTATCATGTGGCATTACCCATCTTCAATCTTGCACCTTTGTGTACTCACTATGTCTTCTGGCATCTTCTGCATGCCTAGATTCCTCCTCCTTATCCTTTCTATCCCTGAGAAACCCACCTATCTCTCCTGCCTTCCCATTGGCTGTTCAGCTTTTTAATTCACCAATCACAGCAATACATCTTCACACAGTACACAAATACCCCATAACAGATTGGGCTGGAGTATCTCCTCATTTTTGCAAGAAAAAGGTGAGCATTCTTTTAGTATGTTACATAGTGGATACTAATAGGTGTGAGCACGCTTTCCCTTCCTTCCCACCAATAATCATGCAGGAGAAATAAATATGATTTTCATAGTACTTGTAATATGTACTTTCCTGTGGTTGTTTCTGAAACAGAGTCTTGTTATGTTGTCCAGGCTAGCCTTAGAATTCCTGTGCCCAAAGGATCCTCTCATTTCAGCACCCTAAATAGAACTGTAGGCATATGTGCACATGCTTTGCTCAAGTTTTTCTTAAGTATAAATTATAGCACTGTGTGTGAAAAATCACACTGTACAATACTTACCATAATTGATATAATTTATAATTACTCCCGTGACAATCAATCTTCATGTATTCAATAATTCTAATCTATAAATTCATAAAATTGGGGACCCATTATCTCCAAAATCATATATATAAATTGACAACAGGAGTATATTTCTAGGAAAAATATTTTAGGAAAATGTATTTGACATCATCAGTTATCAGAGAAATCAAAACCATGTGACCCTACTTCATACTCTTTAGGATGGCTTAAATAAAAAAATACGAGCTATAAATTATGCTGGTGAAGATGTAGAGAAATTGGTAACCTTACACCCTCGTGAAACAAATGTAAAGTGGTGCAACAACTTTGAATAACGATCTGATAAATCCTCAAATTCTTAAGCATAGTGCTACTAGGTGATATAGCACTATACCTCCTAGATATAGACCCAACACAAATGAAATGTTATATCCACATAAGAATATGTATATGAATGTTGATAGTAACATTATAATGAGAGAAAGGTGGAAACAACCTAAATGTCTATCAAGGAAGGAATACATATATGAAATGTGGTATATTTGCATGTGGAATATTACTTTTTATAATAAGTTTTGAAGTACTAGCATATAGTAACAACATGAACAAAACTGAAAACATTAGTGAAAATAAGCCAGTGGCAAAGACCACATATTATATAATTTCATTTAAAAGAAATTTTTAGACTAGGCAATTCTGCAGAGTTGTAAATGTGATTCCTGCCTGCCCAAGGCTGGTGTGGATGGATAGTATAATGGGTGGTTATAGTCACATTGCATACATGCAACATTTTTGTAAATATAGCCAAATTTAAATTAACATAAATGCACATTTTCAAATGTACAGTTCAGTATGTTTCTTTGAACCTCCATAATATTGTACAACTACTACCATTATCTACCTCAAGAACAGTTTCAACACTCTAAAATCCTGGACTTCATAGACTATGGCTTCCTTTAAAAAATAAAAGTATTTAAGAGCAGGTTGGTGAAATGGCTCAGTGGTTAAGAGAATTGATTGCACTTTCTGAGGACCCAGGTTCAACTCCCAGGACACACATGGCAGCTCACAACTATTTGAAACTCCAGTTCCAGGGGGTCCAACACCCTTAAATAGACATGCATGCCAGCAAAGCATCCATATATATAAAATAAAAACAGTAAAGAAAGAATGAAAAGTATTTTAGAATCAAATCATGATGATGGTTGCACATATTTGTCAGTATTATAAAACAATGAAACATAGAGCTTCAATGTGCAAATTGTATATATAATATGTGAATTTTATCTCAATAAAGTCATTTTCAAGAGTATTTTGAGGTATGGTATTCTAAAACTGAAGATAGCCTTGAATTCCTTATCCTCCCTGGTGCTGATAACTACAGTCATGAATTACCCCATCAGACTTTTTGTTAAAGTTGTTTTCACCATGCATTTTCCTAGGTTTCTGTTTTTTAATAAGCTCTTTGAAAATATTCTACAGTGTATTTTGGTCACAAACATCTCTTCCTCCAACCCCTCTCAGATCCATCACTTTTCTCTACCCACACTCTGTGTCCTCGTTTTTTTTTTTTTTGCAAAGCCCATCAAGTCTTATTTGTGGCACCTGTGTAACTTCAGATGTTTTTAATTTTAATTGTATTGGTTACCCAGTATAGCATAGATCTTCAGCAAACAAGGAGTCTCAAATTTAAGGTCTCATTTGAACTTAAAGTCTTTTAGTTGTTACCATTTTATTAGGATTTTTAACGATTTATTTGCAACAAATATAGTTGAATTATTTTAAGACATTTTAGAATACTCATGTTTAACATTATTATCAATATATCTACATTAAAATGTACCACTCTTCATTTTATTTTTGAGACAGCAAATGGTCCCTCAAAAAGGACATGTGTTAAATACATTTGTACCTACTTAGTTCCCAATTGAATTTCTACTACCCAAAGTAATTACCTACACTTTCTTGGATGTGACTGAGTGGATTTTTAAAGGTAGATAGTTTTATGGAGCTATAATTGACAGACAATAAACAACACACAAGTTAAGGTTTACAATCCATACAAGGTGTTTGTGAAACAATTTGCCATAAAGAAGTTCACTTCTTGTTTCCTGGCACCCCCTTGAAATTCTTCCCACAACACTAGTCTTCGTGTCACTATAAGTCAGCCCAACATTTGTAGTTTTATATAAGTAGAATGATATCATAGATATGCTTTATGTTCGTGTTTTTTCACTTGACAAGTCATCCTGTGAATTAACCATGCATTACCTTATTCTCTTAATAACAATGAATGTTGGTATGTGGAAAGAGTGTATGAAAGTTTGGCTGTCTGTAGGCTGAGTTTTCCAATCCTGGCAGCCATTTCCAAATAACCACTGAGGATTTTATTAGTTGTAAATACTCTGCCAATAGCTCAGACTTATTGAGAGCTAGTTGTTACATTTTAAGTTAATCCATATCCCTTATTTACACTCTTCAACATGGCAGTACCTTTATTAACATGGCATGTTCATCTTCTGATCACTTTGTATCTAGCTGGTGTCTCCTCTGACTCCTCCCTTCCTCATCCCATCATTCTCAGCTTGGCTTTCATGCCTAACCGTATCCTGTTCAGCTACTGGTTGCAGCAACATATATTCACCTAGCTGTCTATTTACCTGTTGATTGCATTTGGGCTGCACCTAATTTGAAACAAGTAAAGATGATATGAGCATTCATATATGTATGTGTTTATGCAGGTATACTTATTTTATTTGAAAAATATCTAGATATATGGAATAGGAAAGTCATATAACTTTTTACTTATTTTTAGATATTTTAGTACAACTTATGGAAAATTTATTTTTGGTTGTCTGCATACATGACAGGCATTTAATATTTTCAATATAGTATTGTTTATTAATAAGATCATTTAATTGAGTGATTGGATCGTCAATTTGATAAATTCTATTGACTCAAAGTCCAGAGGCATAAATTCTTACTTGTTTCCCTAATAATTTAATTTTGATGCAAAGGTTAGGATACAAGAATATTCTTACATACCATGTTGGTTCTACATACCAAGCTGGAACTATTTCTTTTAAGGACACACACATACTACACACACACACACACACACACACACACACACACACACACACAAAGTCATATGAATTGTGTTTCAAAATAGACTTTTAAAACAAAAATGAATAAAACAGAAAATGTGCCAAAGGACATGTGATACAAAATTATTAGTATTGGTTTTATGTGTATTAAAATACACATTACTTTGAACTTAATTTCATCACACCTTTACTTTGGGTTTCCTAGTTTTAACTCACAATGAGAAGAGATACACAGCAGACAAATGAAATGTACTGAAAAGAATACATGAACTCACCATTGTTAAGAGTACGGATAGCTGGAGACATTTCAAAAAATGACAAACACATGCCAATATTTGAATCAGAATCTGTCATGATTCCTGACATTTTTTGTCTGCATTCCTACCATGGTCACGGTATCCTTTAAAATACCAGTGTGATAAAGTTTAATGCTGCTATGAAGATTGTTTTTTGTGTTGTATTCAAACCTGGTTTGTTGGACAAGCCCATAAGCACTGTCTTTATACAATTACTCTAGAGATATTACAATTATAAGTCATTTCCCTGCCTTCTGAGATGTAAATCTACCCTCCAAATCTATTTTCCTAATGACCATGCAGCCATCTGTATGAAACAAAATTACAAACAAAAATAGGGTCTCATAAGTCCTGACTGTCCTGGAACTCTGTGTACACCAGGCTTGCCTTGAACTCACAGAGATCTGCCTACCTCTGACTCCTGAGTGCTAGAATTTAAGGTGTGTACCTCCACACCTTGCTACCATCTATTATTGAAGGGAAGATTATAAGTACAACATTTCTCCCTCCCCTGTGCCCTTCCAAGCCTTCCCATATACCAATCCCCACTCTCTTTCAAATTTATGTCCTTTTTTCCATTAATTGTTATTGAATGTGTATATGCATACATCTTCCAAAATGCAGCCTGATCATTTGTATAATGTTATTTATATGTATGTTGTCAAGGCTGACCATCTGGTATTGGGCAACCAATCAGTGTGCTTTTCCCTGATGACGACCACCTCTCTCCCCTCCCAGTTTTCTTCAGTTGTCTGTAGTACTTTGTGTATAGGATTGAGGCTTTCCTCACTCTCTTTAGCATGTCCTTTGATGTGGTCCTTAGTATCTTTTTAAAATTTTTACATATTTTGTTTATTTATTGTTTTCAATACATTGCTACCCACCACAGGTTCCCCTGCCTCCACTCCTCCCAGCCCCACACCTCCAACTGGCCACTACTTCACATCCACTGCTCCTCCATTTCCTTTCAGAAAAGAACAGGCCTTCCAGGGATATCAACTGAACATAGACTAACAATAAGACTAGGCACAAACCCTCATATTAAGGCTGGATGAGACAACCCAATAGGAGGAAAAGAGTCCAAAGAGCACAAAAGAGTCAGAGATATCCTCCACTCACATTGTTGGGAGTTCCAAAAGAACACCAAGCTAACTATTATTGGCGATGGTGGTGCAAACCTTTAATCCCAGCACTTGAGCGGCAGAGGCAGGGGGATCTTTAAGTTTGAGGCCAACCTGGTCTATAGAGCGAGTTCCAGGACAGCCAGGTCTATACGGAGAAACTCTGTCTCAAACCCCTCCTAAAAGCAAGTTAATATAAGATGCTAAAAAGGAAAATATTGTACATATGTATGGGGAAAATACAGTATTCGCATTCTTCTTTCCAAATGTCTATCTTGTATATGTGCTGAAAAACTTTCATTCTTCTAGAAAAGAAGAATTAGTTTTTGGCAAACAACCTTAGTATTTCTCAAAACTTTTGGCCAGAAAATTTGTAAATATGATATGTTACAGACAATTCCCATTTATCTTCATACCAAATTCTCCTATTATTTATTAATCTCTTCTTTTTCTGTTACATTTATTATAACATCAACTGAAAAAAATCGAAGCATACTTGTTAACTAAAATCTATTTTTAAATTCAGTTTCCCTTAGCTTTTGCTGACTTTTCTTTCTCCAGGATTAATTTTTAAGGTAGATGCCTAATTTCATTTCAGTGTAGTTACACCATTTTAAAGAGAAGCAGGGCACTGCCGCTGCTGTTCTCTAGAGCTGACAGAAGACAAAATACACAAACAAGAAGTGAGTTCAGAGCCAGAGCCACTATATTAGGTGCTAAATGAGTCAGCCTTTAGAGACTTGCAAAATGCTATTGTTTATTTGATTTTGTTATATTTTCTTTCTCTACTTTCCCCCAACCCCCCACTAAGTTTTTTAAGGAGAATACATAACTTACATTCACTGGAGAAAAGTTGAAGAATGTTTGTTTTGAAATTTTTACAAAACCTACTAGCTAAATAGAGACACCTTGTGAGAAATTAAAACGAAGAGGCATGGATTCCTGGCCAAGATAAACACATGGTCAGCCATTTTGTAATATTAATTGTGTGATCTGTGATTTATTTGGGAGCTTGTGTGTGTTCTAGCATTCCTTCAAGCTATGGCCATTTATGCTAACATAGGAATGAATTACTAGATACCCTTTCCTAGCCTACAAAGCTAATGTTCATAAAAGAAACAAGCAAGATTTCTACAAAGCATAGCAGATTGGGGCAAATAACACAGTTAGATTAAAAATGTTAGTGATACAAGTACTAGAACCAAGAGGTGATCTGAATTCTTCCATGGCTCAAAGGGCATAGCTCTAAATGTAAAATGCCGAGATTCTAATTTGAAGATTTCTCCCAAAGGCATTTCTGTAAACAAAACTGACTTCTGAATGCATGATTTCTTTCATGTTGTCTTTTTATTCAGGTTATTATTATACGCTGTATAACTTACAGGTAACAGGACTGTTTCTCACCATCATGAAAGCTAGGAAAGAAGCCATCAGATTTGGTGCTTGTCAGGGTGTCTTTACATAGCAGAAGGGGCACTGTAGCTCTATTGAGTCTCTTTGATTAAAGCACTAATTTCATTCATGAGAGTAAGGCCTTCTTGACTAAAGCAAGTTCCAAGTGTTCAACTGTTAACATTAATATGTTTTGTATTTATTAGTAATATAGTAATTTTGAAAGAGAGACACAAACATTCCGATGATAGATAGCAAGGGCATCCTAATGGACTTGGGTTTCAATAGAGTCACAGTTCTTGTGCTGTATATTCATGATAACAGTGCATTGCCTAAAACTGAAATGATGGGGAGGCCAGCATGGGACTGATCTGGACCCCCCAAATGTGAGTGTCAGCGAGAAGGCCTGGGCAACCTATGGGGCCCTGAGCTGTGGATCAGTGTCTATCCCTGGAATACAAACAGTCATCGTGTGCCTATAGCAAAAAGAGGGATGCTCTCTCAGCCTGGACTCTTAAGAAGGGGAGTGCCTGGACCCTACCCAGAGTGAAATGACAGACTCTAGATATCCCCTATGGGGAAGGAATTGGCAATAGGGTGGGAGGCTGGGGGGGAAGGGGAGTGCGGGAGGAGGGGAAGGAGAGGGAACTGAGATTGATATGTAAAACAAGCTATTTAAAATTAAAATAAAAATGATAAAAAACTGAAATGATGATTACTAAAGATTGGGAAAGAGGAAAGGGAAAAGTTGTTGGATTTGGTCAGCAATGCTATATATGTGTATAGAGCAGTCATATATAATCCTATTAATATTCCAATTAGTACTTATTAAAATTTCTGAAGTCCATTGTAAAGCAGATAAAACTAAAAATGTAATTAAGTAAGTAGTCCTAGGGCAGGTGACAAATGGAGAACCAACCTTTCTGTCTAGATTCTCATTTCCCGGGTACAGCTTCATCCTATGAGAATGTGTTGCAGTTTTCAACCTCTTGATACTTCCTTAAAGGAATGGAAGACTTTAGGCTCAGGGGTGGGAGACTGGGAGGGACTTGAGGGAGGAGAGGAAGCATGAAAGTAATATAACTCTGTTTCAAGTCAAAACATTTTTAAAGGCAAATAAACAAAATAAAATATGCTACCGATAGAAAATGCTCTGATATTTACTAGTGGGGGTGGCCAATGATATAATGTTGCTCAATCTTCAGAAATTCCAACCTCTCAAGTCAGCAGTTTACCAGTGGTTTGTCTGACATTTGAGTGCAAACCTTGGCCAAGGCTTCAGATTTATCAGTTTGCTTTGTGGATCACTTTGACTGCTGAGGTCTTTAACACCTCTTGATTTGCACGCATTGCCATATCTCCCCATCATTTCCCTTTAAGGAAAAAAGACAGGCGTAACCCTTTCATGTTCCCGAAATTGATTAAAAAAAACTTATCCACAAGAAAATCTGAGCTCATAATGAAGTATCTATTCACACTTGCCAGCCTGTTCCAAGCAATTACTCCAAAACTCTTCTACTGACTATATAAGATGGAATTTGTAGAAGTGTTCAGAGTTTCATATGTGCTCTGGATATTTCATCACATTTTCTATGATACAAAATGATTCCAAGAAATCTCTTTCTGAAAACTTCACAGTGTCTTTTCAGATAATTCAAATAATTGTTTGAAGAAGGAGATATTCCTGGGAGGGGTTTTATAGTCGCTATGACCCTGCTAAAGCTGGATGGGAACTGTTTTATAAAGTGGAAATAGAGAGGTCACAGAAAGGACTAGCTTTTGAGGGTGAGCATCTTAGAAAGGCTACTTCACCTTTGCATGTGCACGTGAATTTCTTTAGTTAACATTCAAGACTCTTGAGAAATGTGTATATATATATATATATATATATATATGTATTCACACACACACATGTATGAATTTGCTGCCGAGGTATGTATTCCACATTACTACTAAAAATGCCAGATAACATTGAATCAACCTTATTAAACAAAAAATAATAGTCTTTAAGAGTGCCTGCAGGGATGTAAATTGCATCTTATTGGTTAAAGAGCCTGGATGAATTACAAAACAGTTGCTTTGTTGCAGTGGAGAATAATTTTCTATTATATATCTCACTCTGCAAATCGCTCTATCAATGACAAATGTTTTCTCCTTGGGTAATACTATAAAACAGTTTACCAAATCTTTTATAATTGTTACCCTCCAAAGACATAGTCGATATATCTTCAGGTTTATCAAAAAAGCTTCTTAAAATGCAAATCATTTTTCCCACTCAATTCCTGAAAGGCTTTAAACTCAATACAGGGTTATATAGGTTTGTTTTGAGTATTGATTTCTTCCTTTAGCTTTTAATTTTTTTCTGGTCTTCAGTGTGATGCCTTTAAATTATCATCGTCTCTATGTATGAATGAATGGAATACACTAACAAAGGGGGAAATAGATAAAGTTGAAATATTTTAATCTTAGAGTGACTCTATGGAAAAACTACCAAAAAACATACTAACAGTATACCCACTTCTCTGGACAGTGAGAAGGCTCATTTAACACTTTAAGGTAGTTTATGACAACCCTGATGACATGATGAAAGGAAAATAGAGATTTCGACAAGTTGTCCTCAGATCTTCAAAATGCTCTGGAGCATGCATATCCCACAGTGAAAAATAATATGCATGCTTAAACAATACACCTTTCGAATAAAATAAGATACAGCACATGTAGTTTTCCCCTATAGTGCAATTATGTGTCAGTTAATGAAAGGACCATATTCTGAGAAGTATATTGTAAGGCCACCGCATACCATACTGTGTGGATATCATAGTGCATACATACATAATAATAGCTATGCTGTAACTAGTTGTTCCCTTAGAGTAACATGGCCATATATGCATCTATCATTTACCTAAATATCTTTAAGTCACTCATGCCTATGTAGGGGAACTAACTAGATTCCCAGCTAAAATGACAGACACTGTTCTGGCAACTCCACACACTTGCTCTCTGCCTCTAAGAACTCCACATACTCTCCATCTTCCTGAAGTTAGGCTTCAAAAGTAGTTTCTTTATTTCACTCACCCTCAGCCCAGCAGAAGGATCATGAGTTAATGAATTTTCCCTTGATTTAATAAATTTCAAATCATAACGGAGCGATATGTGAAAGTATATTTTCTAAATCATACAAAGTTTTCTTTATAAATCAAAGCTTTTGTAGGCAGAATGTTTGCAGCCCAGGTCAGCCTTACTTTCCATTAATTTGAAAACTGCCGTTTGTCTGAACTGTCATGTTTGAGGATTGGTATCCACTATTCACATTTCCACATTAAGTTTTAGCTTTAATGCATGCACAATATACTTGAAGTCCATCTAAGGCATATTGATTATTTCTCTTCGTTTACTGAATGTACCCTAGATGCCCCCAGCTTCAAGTATATTGTCTTGCATGCAGGTTTTGTTGGACAAGAATGTATAATACTAATAACAATAATAATGGTATTTCACATTTTTTATGAAACTCAAAATATCGCAAAACCATTTTGACATTGTAAATTACATTTAATTCCCATACTAGTAATCAGCTGTGATAAAAGTATTATCTTTATTAGGCAACTAAAGAAACAGAGGTTCAGAGATTAAGGAAGAGCTCCCCTTTAGCAGTTTACAAGTACCATTAGGGTAGATTGAATTAATAAAAACATATCTCTCAAGAATCCTCAGCTGTCCAGAATATTTTGTGGCATTACACATTTAGGCTGCAGAGAGACAAAACTTCCCGGGATTGAAAGAGTGAAAGTCAGTATGGAGTGAGGATAAGCAGTCCTGCCATTAATCAGGGTAGGAGGACAGACAGATAAAGGCAGCTGCAAAGTTAACAGAACACACTGTTTCTCCCAGGGTCATGGAGCAGTTGTAAAATGCTATAAGGACCAGCTCTCCCCCAAGTGATTACTGCTTTCCTACCAATGATGCCCAGATCTGCTTCGCTATCAGCATTTATTACTAAAGATACCCAATAGTTAAGCCACCCTCACCTCATAACAAAATCCAAGCCCAAGTTAATTCCCCTTTCTGTGATCCCACTCCAGAAACTATGCAAGAAATCACCAGTTCTTCCTTATGAACGCCTCCAAATCTTAAAATCTTAATGTTATACTTTGTGTGGGTGGGCATGTGGGCGTGCATGTGCATGTGTGTGTGTGAATCAAGAATAAGTTGATTGATGCTGGATTGCCTCTCCTCAATGTATTGAGTCAATAAATCTGATCTTGTAAGCCTACAAACTTGGTGCTGGTCTTGAACTAACAAGGATTTAATAGGAAAATAAAAGGGAACACATAACATCAAAAGAGAGACTTATTCAATTAAAGGTTTTTAAAGCACACCTCCTATCTTTCATAGTCTCAGTCATCATTTCTGGACAATGATTTCTAATAATTCAGAATAATATCCCAGGCACTCTGCATGATACTGAGACATCAAAGGAGGATTCAATTTAGTTGAAGGGGGTATTTACAGTAAATGGAAATTGGATTTAGACATTATAGTACTATTTACTTCAATTAAGAAAACAACACAGTTTTCTATTTAAATTGCAGGTAAACAGAAAATTCAGTTAACCAGAATCCCCAGGCCTCTCCAATTCAATTAACCAATATTTCATTAATATTTCATTACATCCATGTGCTTTATCTAAATGTCATGTTGCTATTCACTTTCAGAGTGTTTCTTTTAAGTTTTGATCTTTAGGTGAGCAGAGAACAGACATCTACAAAAATAGTACAGTTCCCAGTCTCATTCAGTGCTTACTAATAAATACAGAGTTCCCAGTTTATAATTCTTCAGACTATGGTTTCAAAGTAGCATAAAATACACACACCTTTAATAGAAACTTCTTCAAACTTTGACCAATGCTCTTTTGTCAGACTGATGATAAATGGTATGATGCACTTTTGATGTGCTGGGCAGTGTCATTAAGCTGCAACTCCTAGGCAGGTCACATAATCACAAGGGCAAACCAGTTATTTGTATACACGGGTGTGACATGGCCTGAATGTGTAAGTCAGAGGATACTTTTCAGATGTTAAATGTCTCCATCCTCCTTGCCGATGTAGGATCACTCTTGTTTCTATCATGCTACATACTCTAGGCTGGGGATTCTGTAAGCTTCTAAGTGATTTTCCCATTTAGGCTTCCCATCTCACTGGAAATGTATCAGGGTTTTTATATGGATTAAAGGGGTCGAGCTTAAATCACCAGACTTTTGTGGTGAGTGATTTTACCTGCTAAGCCATTCTACTGGTCCTGATTCTTTACTGTCTGGGCATGGTGTCAATAGTAATGGAGTTTATGATATGTGCATGCGATGAAGTGAAGGGACTGTGGACTTATAGCTAGCAATCCAACATTATAGTAAATGACTTAAAGCACTGCTGCTACTTGAAGAAACTTGAAAGTAGTTTGGAATATTTCCCAATAAAACACAGCCTTCACCCAGTTTACATGTGCCATTGCCTACAAGACCACTGACAGACACCAAAAAAAATCCATACATATTGGAGTCTCATATAAAATGGCAGTTATGTGCATATATTACATATTTCTTAAATATTTTGAATTTAAGTTAAGTAATAAATGTTTTGCATATTGATGGCATAAGATATAATGATTGAACACAGGTATAAATTGTGTAATATATAAATCAATTTTAATAAACCTATCACCTTAAATATTTATCTTTTTGCCTTTACTTTATTTATTATTTTTTTAAATTCAAATGATAAATAATCTTATTTTACACACCAATCCCAGTTCTTAGTCTGTCCTGTCTTCCCATTCCCCCCACAATCTCCCCATCCCACCACCCATCCACTACTCAGAGAGGATGAGGTCCTCCTTGGGGGTTCTCCAAAGTCTGTCATATCATCTGGGGTAGGGCCTAGGCCCTCCCCCACGTGTCCAGGCTGAGAGAGCATCGCTCCATGTGGAATGGGCTCCCAAATCCATTTGTATGACAGCGCTAAATACTGATCTTTTACCCAAGGCCTAGATTGCCAAGACCACCTTACTGACACCCAAATTTAGGGGGTTGGATCAATCCCATGCTGGCCTCTCACTCATCATTCTGGGGTCCAGAAGCTCCCCCTTGTTCAGGTCTGCAGTTTCTATGGGTTTTCCCAGCCGGTCTTGACCCCTTTGCTCATCACTCCTCCCTCTCTGCAACTGGGTTCCAGAAGTTCAGGTTAGGGTTTAGCTGTGGGTGTCTGCCTCTGCTTCCATCAGCCACTGGATGAATGCTCTAGAATGGCATACATGGTAGTTGTCAATCTCATTATCAGGGAAGGGCACTTAAGGTAGCCTCTGCACTATTGCTTAGATTGCCAGTTGGTGTCATCCTTGTAGATCTCTGGAAATCTTACTAGTGTCAGCTCTCTCCTCAAGCCTATAATGACTCCCTCTATTCTTCCCCCAACTCAACATTCCTGCTCCTCCACGTCCTCCTCTCCCTTTCTCTTCTCCCCCTCTCTTTTCCCCGGATCCCTCTCCCCTCCCCCATGCTCCCAATCCACTCAGGAGATTCTGTCCCATTCCTCTTCTCTGGGATACCATGCATATCTCTTAGGGTCCTACCCATTTCCCAGACCCTCTGGGAGTGGGATTGTAGGCTGGCACTCCCCTGCTCCAAGTCTAAAATCCATATATGAGTGAGTACATATCATGTTTGCCTTTTTGTGACTGGGTTACCTCACTCAGGATAGTTTCTTCTAGTGTCATCCATTTGCCTGCAAATTTCTGGTTCGGTCTTATACAGTTTCACCAGCTATCAGTCTAGATAGAGTCAGTGAGATCCCACTTGCTCAGGTCAGTTGTTTCTGTGGGTTTCCCCAGCGTGGTCTCATTTCTTAACGATGAAAAATTTCAAAAACCATTTTCTTTTTCTTTTTTTCGATGCAGGGTTTCTCTGTATTGCTTTGGAGGTTATCCTGGAAGTTGCTCTGTAGAAGAGGCTGGTCTCAAACTCTCAGAGATCGGCCTGCCTCTGCCTTCCAATTGCTGGGATTAAAGGCCTGTACCACCAATGCCTGGCATAAAATCCATTTTTCTAAACTTTGGAATATACCTAGCTGTTGTCTTAATCACCTTAATCTAGTAATATATTAGACTTACTTATGCCTATTACAGTTATGTAGCTTAATATTGTTTGGTCAACATGTCCTGATACTCCCCCACCTCTGATAACCATTATTTTTCTCTCAACCTCTATGACATCAACTTGAAAATATTCTACACAGGACCTGGAGAGATGGTTAAATAGTTCAGAGCACCTGCTACACTCCCAAAGGACTGAGGTTCAGTTCCCAGCACTCACGTGGAGGTTAGCAACCTTCTGTAACTGCAGTTCTGGAGAGCTGACTCCCTCTTCTGGCCTCCACGGGCACTGTTTACACACATGTAGCAAAACCTTCACACATAAAAAATTTTATACAGGTGAGAGATATCATGTAGAAGTCATCATTCCCATATACCTAAAACCACCCCAGGTTATTTATAATATCTAGTACAATGTAAATGCATTACTACATGGATCATAGAATGATTTCAAGCAAATTCTTATTTGTTTAGCACTGGGATTATTTCTTCCAAATATTTTCTGTCTTTGTCTTAACCCACAGTGAGGGGCAGCTCACAGTTATTTACTGTTTAATTTCTTCTTTCCTTTCATTTTCATAGTTAAATAATCTTCCAGGAATTCAATAATTAAAGATAATGAAAAATAGCTTCAAACAGTGCTGATATTATTAATATGCCCCAGCTCATCAAGATTATAGGTATATGGAGCTTTAAAAATATCTGTTTAATGGCACTGATTGTACCAAATTAACTCATATAGTATCAGGCTACCATTATACACATATATTCAGATTTTAATTTTTAAAGACTTAATCTACAGAAAATCAAAATGAAAAGTAGAGTTTTTCATCCCTGTCCCCTAAACAACACCATTTGGGTACATTTGTTAACTTTGACAGTTTACAACAGCATTCATCCCTCATGTTGTTCATTCCAAATATTTCAACAAATGTAAATTGATGTGTTGTCTGCCAGTATAGTAAGGACCATTTGGAATATTTTCATTAACGTAAGAAGGTTCTCTGTCCCACACGTTTAACTCTTTCCTTCCAAATCACATGATCTTCTGAACTTTGTACTATAAATAATTGCCTTTTCTTGTACAGTTGGAATCCAATATTAGGTAGTTTGTCTTTTATAATTTTAATTTTTTAAAGCTTTTTACATCATACAGTACATAGCTTTTTCAGATTGACTTCTTTTACTTAATTATATGCATTTGTGGATTTTCTATGCCATTCCATGATATTCTATCATTTTTAAAGTCATAATATTCCTTGTATTCACTGTATTTTTACTTGGTTTTCATGGTGTAACTGGCACTATGCTAATTACTAATGATGCATGGTATAAGCTAAATAATGCCACATACTGGCCTGCCCCAACTCTTTTAGGACAATTTTAGTCATTTAATTATTTTTAGTAACTTTATTTTTAAATAACTTATGCATCTCATATAAGATATTGAATTTATTATGAAATTATTCATAGATTTCCCTATCTTTTGAATAGATTTCAAATTCATTTTTATATTTGAATTTATACTGTAATTACATCGTTTCCCCTTCCCACTTTTCCCACCAGACTCTCACATGTGTTCCCATGCTTTCTGTCTGGTTCATGACCTCTTTAATTATTACACACACACACACACAATGCATTGTTGTATATAAAAATTAAACCTACTCAGTTTGTATAATGTTACTTGTTTTACCAGCTTTTTAATGTTACAAAATAACCTTATTTATCTACAAAATTCATACTTGAGAACCTGCAATTAAGTTATAAAATAATAAAAATTAATCTAATGTTTTAAATAAGTCTACAATTTTGTGTTGGCTTACACCCATAATTACCTTTGGCCACATGCTACCTGATCAGTACAAGAGCTTGAGGTTCAACATCAGTGCTGGCTGTATTATAAAATAGGGATGGAGGGAAGGCTCAGCCACTAAAGGCTAGGCTCACAACCAAAAATATAAGAACAGTGTGTTTCTCAATATCAAAATATTTAGTTAGAATTTTGTAGGTATCTTTCTTTTTTGGATTTCCAATCAGATTTTATTACACCCCAAGAGCATAATTTACATTATTTCCTATGTATTTACTAAGTAGTTCACTAAGTTGCTTTGTTTTTTGAGTGGTTTATGTAAACTTGAGAAATGCTGGAATTCTGATGTTATTGTAAGATAAATTCAATTTTGAGTTTTATTTATTTATTTATTTGCTTGCTTGCTTTTATCAGATTTTGCTTCATATATTCTGAGTTTGTCAAATGCATTTATGTTAATGGTGTGGTGATATCTTGCTTATACAAATGAAGCCTGTCTGAAGATCAGAGAATAGAGTTAGCCACAGGCTAGCCATAGAGATCTGGAACTGTGTATAGAAAGACAGGAAGTGAAATAGAGAGGACATAATCAGGAAGAAACAGGAAATTGCTCTCTTTTCTGCTTAGACGAGAAGGAGGTAATGTGTGTCTGTGGCTTGTTCCTTCTCTCTGATCTTCAGACAGGCTTTATTTGTACAAGCACGATATCACCACATAAGGGTTTTTATATGGTTTTAGAAAGGCCCCTTCCCCGTAAGATACACCTCTTCCTTCACACTTTTTGCTTTAAAGTCATCTTTATATAAATTAATGTGCTTACTGCAGGATTTTGAATTTTAACATTCTAGACTTTTCGATATCCTTTGACTGTTCCCCTGTGTCTGTCTTTACATTTAAAGTGAATTTCTTATAGAAAACATCCCTTTTAGGCCTTCTAAACAACTTTGTCAAAGACTCTTCAAATAACACAAACAGATCACTTAACTTTTTATGTTACTTTTCATTTGTCTCTGTCTTTGTATTTAAATTAAATTTCTTATAGAAAGCATTCTTTGTGGCCTTCTAAACTACGGTGTCATTGAATCTTCAATGAACACAAGAAGATCATTTATGCTTGCAATGAATATAGATATTTAAATATCTATCATGTTTGTATCACTTTTTATTTGTTCTTTTTGTTTTTTGTTTCTTTTGTCTTGCAACTTCTCTGTTTTCTCTAGTTTTGACTTACTATTTCACATTATTCCAATTTATTATTCATTTAGCGTGTCATTATACTTTAAAATTTATTTATCCAAATAATTCACAAAAACATTTATAACCAATTAAGCATACCTACAAATAACAATCACAGGGACATCTGGTATCTTCCAATATTTTGTATTCCGATTTCCTGCCCTGATTGATATGATGATAAAATTATATGATGAGTTCTCAGGCTTTAAATAACCTCAGGCCCACAGACTTTCACCTTCTTAACTGTTACCCATTGTTGCCTGCATTTAGATGAAACAAGAAAACTAGAGGGGTGTGGAGTTTTGTGAAGACAGAGTTTCTGTCCTGCCTGATCCCGCAGCTCTTTAGTCCCAAATAAATACAGTTTAATAATTATAAGCTGTTTGGCTGATGACTTAGGCATCTTATTGGATAGCTTGCTCTTAATTATTAGTCCGTTTCTATTAAATTATGTTTTACAACGAGGCTGTGGCTTACCCATAATGCTCTGACATGTTACTTCTTTGGAAGCTACATGGCATTTCTCTCTGGCAACATTCCTCTCTGCCTTCCTCTTTCCAAATTCTCTTAGTCTGGTAGTTCCCACCCAAATTTCCTGCCTGGCTACTAGACAATCAGCATTTATTCATCAACCAATAAGATAAACATATATTCACAGCATACAAAAGGACATCCCCCTTCTCTTTGGGAGTTCTTTTTGCCCAGGTAGTTGTTATGCTTTGGTAAACCTGAAGATTTTTAGAATCTGAGAAACTAGTTTCCTTTGAGAATGGACTTGTAAAAGGAAGAACAGAGTGTTCTGGGATTGTTTTTAAATGAATATTTTCACCTTTCAACTTGCCAGAAGCATGAAGGATAATTATCTGAACTTTACCTTGAAACTTAGCACTGCACCTGAAGGCAAAACTCACAAAGTATGAAGTCATCCTATATCTATGTGCAAAACTTTTTAGCTCTTAGGCTCAGAGTATTGTGAGTGTAAATATAAATACAATTTAAATTTTCAATTACTTTTATCTGATCCACCAGTTATAAAAATTATATTTATGAAATGTTTCAGTGCATGTGTACGTTGCATTATTTACACTTTAAGTGTTCTTACTGGTATTGGATCAGACTCCTAGGATTTTGACCTGAGTGTGCTAAAGTAATTAGTATTAGGGGGCAAGTTTCAAATTATCTAATATATCTAAGAAGAGTCAATAACTTTTCATTTCCTCAGCTCTGTCTCTGTTTCTCTCTCATACTTCCTCCCACTCTCACTGGGTGTGTGTGTCTATGTGTCTGTGTGTGACACAATTGCCACATTCTTTCAAGTAGTACAGTTTTGTTTGTGGGAGGAAAATATGTAGGGATACGTGTGAACATGTGTGTGCAGTTATGTGTCCATGTGGATATGTGTATGTGGGGGCCAGAGACTGATGCTAAGTATCCTCCTCAATAGTTTCTGGACCTTACTTTTCCAATTTCATATATGAATCTAATGTAGCGTCATCACATTCACCCCATGAGGTGATATCTTGGTTGTACAAAATAAGCCTGTCTGAAGGTCAGAGAATGGAGCTTGCCACAGGCTAACCATAGAGGTCTGGAGATCTGCACAGCCAGGAAGTAAGATAGCTGGGCAGAAACAGGAGATAAGCAGGGAGAAACAGGAACTACAGAACTACAGACCTCTATACACCCTATTTTTTGATACAATGTCTCACCCTGAACCCTGAGTTCACTAATTTAGCACAGTACCTTATCAAGCCGCAAGGACCCTCCTATGTCCACTTTCCCAGCCCTGAATTTATAAATGTATGCTGCTATGCATTTACGTGTATGCTAGAGAAATAAACTTGGGTCTTTTCGGTTGTGTATCTAGCATTTTACTGGTGGCGCCTCTAGCAATAATTCTAATAATATATGCTAACTATAATTTTTGAAGGTTGTGGTTTTTTCTTTCACCTGAATTAATCTTTAATTTTTCCTCTTTAATCTTTAATATTACCTCTTCATATAGCCTGCCTTAAATGCTAGTTATTGTACTCTACATTGGTTAGTTTTTATTGTCTACTTGATGCATCCTAGAGTCACCTAGGAAGAAGAAATCCTAATTAATGAAGTGTGCAGATTAAATTGGCCTGTGGCCATCTGTGTCTGTGAGCAATTGATTTGAATTATGTGAGAGGGCTCAGCCCATTATGAGTGGCATGAATCCTTTACAGATGGCTTGAAATGTGTATGAACACTATCTGAGTATGAGTCATGGAGCAAGCCAGAAAGGAAGTCAGCAAGTGGCAGTCTTCCATAGTGCCTGCCTCTAGGTTCCTGCCTTGAGTTTTTGCTCTGACTTCCCACAATGATCTGTGATCTGAAAATCAAGCCGAATAAAATGTTCTTATTTCCAAAAGCTGCCTTTGGTCACAGTGTTTTCTCATAGCTATTAAAAACAAAGTAGAACATATTCCACTGATCAAAGTTCCAATGTAAGTATACATGTGTTCAAATTTACCAATTTTTGTACATTTTTGTTTCTGAGTTATACCCAAATAAACTGTTTAAAACAAATTCAAAATGCACATGGCTTATAGTATTATGATTATTTATCATTAGAATAAAATAGTTCTCCTATTATTTGAAATATATCAAGAATGCCCTCACCTGTGACCTACATCAATCATAAAAATCAATCTAACATATTCAACATAAAGTCATCACTATCTTCTCCAGGAAAGCAACCTCTTTTTTCTTTTCCGCAGAACTGTTTCAAGTCTATTTTGAAAGCTGATTTACATTGTGTGCTTTGAAATTCTATACTCACCACAATTGTGGTGGTAACACTTCTTGACCTCATCCATCCTATAATTTTTCAATTGTGTAAATTTTGCCTTCTCCTTTAAATTTTATAACTTAGTGTATCAGGATTGAGTCTTAGAATGTTTACATTTCTCTTACATTAAGTCTCTAGCCCAGAGCTAACTATTTATTAGGGGTTGAAAAAGCATCATTGATGGATTTTTTTATGTACCAATATTTGGTAGGAAAGTTTGACTGCTCTGCAAACTGAGTTATAGACATAAACACCAACCTCCTGTTTAATTCCAAAAAAGCAAATCACCTCGAGATTTTTAAGAGCTGATAATTAAGACACCTCATATATATTAATAGAACGAAGAAGGATCATTTTTCAATCCTCTCTCCAAATTCTTTCTGCAGCCTGTGGAGATCTGTTTTTGGAAACTGCATTAGAGATGAGGAGGGAAAGGCTTCGTGGCAAGAAGCAGGATCAGCTTTCTGCCCCGTGCCTGGCAGAGGCTGTGACTGCCCTCCATGTGATACTTTAAATCAAATGAAATCTGTTGTGCCTTTGAGAGTTCTGGAACTAAGAGAGTTTCTTCTTCAACCATTTACACAATTGAATGCAGTGGAATTACCAAGAGAAGGGAGAAAATAAAGAGAACAAAACTCAATGTAAACCATAAGCATCATAATGTCCCAACTGTATGCTTAAGAGAGAGATTAAATGGAGGAAATTCTAGCTTTAGGCAGTCAGTGAAGCAATTAATATAAAGACAAATAATAACATGTGATCTCAAAGATACATAAAAATAAAAGGTCATAGAAGTCTCACTTGACCTATATGTGCTATATATTCAACCCTTGAATAATGGACAAGAACAGAAACAGGGTTAATTTTTAAAAACTGTGGAGAACCTAGTTTAGGCTTCAGATGTCAGGACAAGGAATTCTCAGATTTTTGCAGCTCTCTTCTGCTAACTTAACTTAAAGCTTTTCTATCTTTCAAAGGAGAGATAGAGAATAAACCAAACTATTATTAAATGCTAATAAACATAAATTCAAATGTTTTGGCAGGAGCCAAAAATCTGAACATTACATCTTCATATAATATTTACATTTAATAACATTCCTTTAAATGTGACAGTGATTGTTTTTAGTTTTCGAATCACTTATTTGAACTCATTTTACTATCCAAACTTCACACTCAGTGTAGTATTTATTCTTTCCAGTTTAAAGATGGATTAAATAGTAGCACCAGTTGAGTAAATGTCTTTGTAAGGTCCCAGTCTGACTTTGTGCTCAATGCCAATCAATCAGAGAAATCTTCTCTGTACTCATGATTATACATCCATAAAGAAGATAAAAATGACTTTTGTCACCTCCAATGTTCTACATAAAGTATTTTATGTTTACTAATATATGTGTATATTTAGTCAGCTACCCCAGACATGAACTTCCATATTCCAAGACTTTAATTTGCTTTTATTGGTCAAAAGCATGTGGAAACAAACATGTCTTTAACCAAAGAGGTAGCTAGATACTGGTGAGACTACAACTCTTTGAAGAAACAGGGATTGTGACCCTCTGGAACCAATGCTAGTAATGTAGCTCTTCTCTTTCTGGCCATGCAAGATCCCTTGCAATTTGCTTCACAACGAAAACAGCAAGGCTGGGAGAAAATATCACTGAAAACAGGGTTTCCTCCATGAGTAGTACATGCAGAAAAACAAAAATGGAGCAAGGTATAGAGATATCAGGGCCATGGGGTGGAAGGGCCAGGTTTGAAACAAGGTCAAGTACTGTATTAGATAACAAGGGAAAAGAAAACGGGATTCTTACTAATATTTGGCCATTAAATGTCACTAAGCACCTTCAGTTTATTTTTTGTATACTCACCGTTTTGTTTTGTTGTGCTTGTTTAGGTTTGGTTTTGTATTTTTCAAGACAGGGTTTCTCTGTGTAGCCCTTGGCTGTCCTGCCACTCATTCTGTAGACCAGACTGGCCTCAAACTCACAGATAATCCATTTGCCTCTCTGCCTCTCTGTTGCTTCTTTTTTGATGAGGGAATTCCCCACATCTTTCTTTTCTTTTTTTTTCACATTTTGTGTTTTCTTCATGGATATGATACACTCACATAACCAGAGCACTCTGTACCCAACAGAGTCCTCAGGCAGGTGTGCGGTCTTGCCATCTTGTAGAATTTGTATGACTGTGTTCTGCCTCATTCAAACCAATGTAGCCAAGTCTACTGTCTTTGTTTCAGGCTCCTCAAAGAGCATCTTGGAGAAAAAGAAGTTGAATTGACACTCATCTTTGACTCAGTGGTGGAAGCTGACTTGGCTAATTATACCTGCCATGTGGAAAACAGAAATGGACGTAAACACGCCAGTGTTCTACTACGTAAAAAGGGTACTGTTTTTCATAAGCACAGCTATGTCTTCACTAACTACCAATAACTACAAAATATGTTTTCTGGACACAGTTTATCATCTAATAAAACTTGCTTTAACTAGTATTGTTTCTTTAAGGGGCAACATTTCTCTTACTCAGCATACTAGCAAAAATAAAAAGCCTATATCCTTAAATAGCATGAGGAAATGAATAAATGAAATAAGTATGGTTATACATTAAGTCAATTGACATAAAATGTGTCATATTTGTAGCCTAATTGATATGTAACATTTTGGTAAATATTGGCATTCAATATTTTCTCTGTATTTCATCTTCTTATGTCATAGTGCTTAGTTAAAGTGTTAGACATTATATTATCAGATTAAAAACAATGTTACTTTAAATTCTAGAATAAAATGTAACATGAATGATTAATAATGTCATATAAGAAAAGTTATCATAAACACCGTAAGTTATATTTTTGACATGACTGACATGTCATTAAAAGACCTTCAGTGGGTGCATAAATTTCTAAATACTTTGGCATTTATGGAAAATTCCCTCTTTATAGTTTGTTCTAGAATTGGTAGAGTATTTTGTGATGGGCAAAGAAAAGAAACCAAATTTATGCATAAAAGGGCTAAAACTAGACAGTGCCAAAGAAGAATCTTAAAAGGTTTTACTGGAAGTCTCCATTACTACATAAAGGGTAAAGAGTTTGATTGTTCACCTGGGATAGGTTTAGGCCATTTGTTGCATAGGCTGTAGAACAATAGAACAGATTCAATCAGGAGAATCACTAGTTGAGTCTACTGGTCTAGATGGAATTTCCATTTTCTAACCAGATGCAAAGTATGGACCTGAAAAGAGTCTTCAGAAGAAGCAAAGAAACATGATTGTTCTGAGAATGATGCTCCTATCTCAGCAGCACCTTGTCTCATGTGACTGGACTTGATGCTATCTTAAAATAAAGATATTGTATTTATGTATAAAGGCATATTTATGTGTTTATGGAAAGGGAAGTCATTGCAGCCAGGTTCAGGTGCCCTTGTTCAGCCACCTGGTGAAATCTAAGTGGCTTTCCTGATTAGAATTTTGGAAACCTTGTAGTGGAGGCTTTTATGCATCACTCCTGGTCCTGCAGCTGCTTATGAAATAATTATTCAGAGGCTCAATATTAATTATAATTGTTTGGCTGATGGCTCAGGCTTATTATTGGCTATCTCTAACACTTAAATTAACCCATTTTTATTAATCTGTATATTGCCATGTGGCCCAAGGGCCTGGCTAGCTCAGTCAATAGAACATGAGCTTCTTAATCTCAAGGTCGAAGGTTTATGCGCCACGTTGGGTCTCACTGGTTACATTAACCCATGAGAGTCTGTTAAAGGGTCTCAAGAATTGATTTACATATAAGATATGGATAAATATTCATTGATACAGATCAAACTTGTGTTAAGAAACATTCAAATGTAATATATAGACCTGTTAGACTTTATCACAATAATCTCATTGGCTATGCTATTTCCACATAGAATGCAAGTATATCTTGTTTTATGGAACAGTGATGTCTTAATGAGCTGGAAGTCAAATACTATGAGTGATCATTATGGAGAAAAACATGTGACGAATAATTTCCTCAACTCAAAAGGTCTTTATAAAGTGAAAATTCACCTCTAACATATCCAATGATCATGGACAGGAATTACAAAAATATTGTACCCTTTAACTGTAAGCTCCTACATTCACCTATCATTTTGTTTTCTCTGAAGAGCTATTAGCCAGAAAGTATGACTGACTATACAATAATAAGAGAACCATCTGACTTTTCCCTCTTGGTGAACAAAGATTAAGAACTTAATTTAAGGCTCTTTGCATTCACAATGAGCATCAAATCTCTTTGAATCTCTACCCATTCCTTACCCTTTCAGAGTGACCTATATTTGTAGGTATTTGACACAGCAGTGACTTAATTGTCACTAGTAATTTATGTATTAATCTATTTGGCTGCTATAACAAAATAGCTTTAACTGAGCAGTTTTTTAAAACCCCACAGATTTGACATCTATAGTTCTAAAGATCAATGTGTTAGCATATTCCCCTGCTAGTAAGAACCAGTTCATCATAATTGATGAATTCTATGTGGTTTCACAGAGGAAAAGAAACAAGAAGATTCTCTTAGGCCTCTAAAGGGGTACTGTTTCCATTCATGAGAATGGAACCCTCTTGAGCTACTTGCTTCCCAAAGGCCCCAATCCTAAGGCCATTACTTAGGACCCAGGTCAACACATTGTTTGGTTTAATGGCGGGCATCAAATTCAGGGCTCTAAAAAAATGCACAGCCTCTGAGAAATATACTGATATCAACAAACATGAATTTTAAGAGGATGCCAACATTCATGTCACAGCAGAAATCCTCAGGTCAGACCTCCAAACCCAATTTTAAAGTTAGAAAAACAAGTTCAAACACACACACACACACACACACACACACACACACAGTGGGGGGACATTGGAGGGGGACACCATCTTTTGTCTCTTGGCTTCACTTGCTGTTTTTCCCATACAGTAACTTCTGACCTTTGTGTTGACACTGAGGAAATAGATGGGTTCAAACTAAGAAGGTACAAAATAACTGTGCATGTACTTTGAGTGCCTACACGAAGTTATAACCACTCAAAAGTTTCCTCCTTAGGAAATATTTACAAGACACAGACCAAAATAAATGACTTTCAGCTTCTCAGTCAGGAAATGCCTTGAAGTATAGATCCTGCTGAGATACAAAATGGCAAATGCAAACAGAAGACAAAAGAAAAGCCAGATGTCATTTGGCTGATGGCAGTTTTACCCTCTGATTATAGGATGGATGTTTCTCTTTTGATAAGACTGCCTTGGCTGAATCAAAGAATACTTGTTGGGTCTCAGAGTCAATGTCCACAGTTTTCAACTTAAACAGCCACCATTAAGTAATATTTTTCAAAGACATTTTTATGAAATGGACCCCCAAACCACTAAGGTAGTTTCACACTATGATTCTCTTCCGTATATTTACTGCTGACATGGGTGCCTGCTACTTGGGAGTACAAATTGGTCCTGCTGCAGAAGTTTTCCGTCTACCTAATAGCAACTGTGTTCTGTAAATAACATAGAAGTTGCTGGGAAATTTTCCATTCAGTAACTTTGAAAAAGGTTGAAAGCTGTTCTGGTGAGAGAGGAAGGGGAAGAGAGGGAGGGCGGCAGAGGAGGGGTGGAGGGCAAGAGGGAAGAAGGTAATGAACAAAAGGGAAAAGAAGCATGAAAGCATTTGCAGAATAAATTGAACATCTATTGTGGTAAAAACAGGAACAAAGCATTTGAATTAAGTCAATCAAGGCTGTAAGTTGAAAGAGAAGCTGATTTTTTTCAGAGTAACAAAGAAGCATTTATTGTTTCCAACATAGCCCTGGTCATTTACAATGTATTGTTGATAGAAAGTGGCCAGGAAACAAGTGAAAATTGTGATTTGCTTCCCAGTATAACTTTGCAAGCTTACTTTATGCCCCTTAGAGGTAGTCAGTGATTCCTAGAACACCAGCTCATAAGACAAGAGGCATGTTTAATGTGTAAAAGGATTTTTATTTTGGCCTAAAATGTGGGCACTTCATTTCAAATAGAATTTCCCTTTTAATAGGTAGGGCAGAGATACTCACTTCCCATACCTAGTCACCAAGTAACCTCATAATGTCCTTTAGGGAGAGTTTGTTCTTCACACCAGCTCCATTCTCTTCCCCTTTCCACCATTCCTCGTTTTGCTTTAATAAAAAAAGAGTTGCATTTACTTCTGTATCCACTCTGTGATTTTCCTAATCAGTTGTATTGTGTCCGGCTCTGGGTCTACTTCCTTGGTAAACTTAGTTCTTTCATTCTCCACAAAACTTAATACTTTGCTTTACTTGTGGAATCACTAGGAGCCCCCTCCTTCCATGGATATAGCATTTTGCAGTGTCTTCTTCAAAGAGACATGTGAAATCTCCTCAGGTTAGTTCATTCTCACTAGTAATTGGAGTATATTTCCTTTCTTTGGAGTTGAAATAATGGGAACAAATACCCCACAAGTCACATGGTATGAGGAAATATCACTAAGATTTTCCTGAAAGAATATGTAGATACCTTCTGATTATCATTTACAGGGTAGAGTACATAGTGCTATGCTGGAAAAAAAAGTATTGAATTTGAATTTAGGAGACCAAGGTTCTTATCCTACTTGAGTAACTTACACTATAGAGTCTCAAACTCTATAACTGTAAATTTGGTTAAAAGTTATTGTGCTATAAGATTATATAAAAGTGTAAATAACAGACTGGGTATATAAATATAGATATAGTTATATAAATATATGTATTATATATTTTTTTCCTGGAAGCCAGTTGCAGAGAGGGAGGAGTGATGAGCAAAGGGGTCAAGATCAGGTTGGTGAATGCACAGAGACAGCTGACCTTTACAAGGGGGAGCTCATGACCTCAGACTGATGGCTGAGAGGCCATCATGAGACTTATTCAGACCCCCTAAATTTGGGTGTCAGTGAGGAAACCTTGACAATATATGGGGCCTCAGGTAGTAGATCAGGGACTTTGGAGAGATGTAATCTCATCTTGGACACATGGGGGAAGGCCTAGGCCCTGCCCCAAATGAAATGACAGACTCTGGAGATCCCCCATGGAGGGCCTCACCCTCCCTGGGGAGTAAAGTGGGGATTTGGTGGGGGGTTGGGTGGGTTGCAGAAGGGCAAGAGAGGAGGGGAGGGAGAGGGAGCTGGAATTGACATGTGAAGCAAGCTTGTTTCTAATTTAAATAAAAAAATTTAAAAATTATGATCAGAATCAAATAAAATTGTTTCTAAGAGTCAATATGCATGTATGTACGTACATATGTATGTATTTCAAAATATAACCATCCTATGCTAAATCATTTTGCTACCTTGACAATGGTCTTATATAAAGAAAAGGTGCATTACCAAAGAAAAGTTGTCTGTGTTTCTCAAGAGTCACAGTCAAAACAAAAATTTGAATCGACCTACCCAGGGAAACTGATTGATGACAACCACAGTCAGAAGCAACTAATACGCAAAATAAAATGTCATTTCCCTTGCCAGTTTCTAGTTACATGGTAAGCTGAATTAGTAATAGAGTATTTGCTTGATAATTACAGAATTAGATTAAATGGAGACCACCTAATCTTGTAGGCAATTTCATTTAATTATAAGACCAATGGATGTTCTTGTGCCTTGGCAGAAAATATTTCTCTTCACTGGTCTCTTTCAGATTTATCATATCTCCTTTGAAAATGCCAAATTCAAAATCTAAAATATCCTTTGACTATTACTTTTCTAAGTTCCCTGATACCATCCCTTTTTTTTGATCACTCTAGATTTGTTAATACCACTAATTAAGCTACAGATAATCCACTGTTCTCTGAGCCTGGGAGACATTATATTCTCATTCTATTATGTGCTGATTTAATTATGCCAACTCTCAGAGTTCCAAGAATGCCTCAGTGGAAAGCTTAAGTATAACATACATCGGTGTTGGCCGAAGAGGCTAAGTGATTAACCTAGATTTCTCATTCATTTTTTTGTTCCTCAGGGCATATTATATCACAAATATATTATAGTAATTTATTTAAATAAGTATGGGGAACGGGTAAGTTAATTCCCCCTGCTTAGTGTGTATTAGATTATTTTCTATTGAGGTTAAGTGGAACAGTTAAATCTTGCAAGCTCATTAGATTTTATTTGATTCTGAAAGTAATTTTATGATGTTATTCTACTTTAGAAGAATAGAGCCAGTGGCCTGAGAGGTACAGGAGATAATCTTGCTAAACCAACAAGATATTTTAACAGAAGTAACAGAACACTATCCATGAATCCAAAATAAAGGAGCTTTAATCGTCCCCAATTAAGGAAATGTGTATGAAAATGCTGTGCCTTTAAACGTAATTGGGATTTAAGTATTTCTTTTAATATGTGATTACTACCCGAAATAGTAAATTGCCCAAAGCTTCAGAATATAGTTAATTTTATTAACTAGCTTATCAAGAGAAATTTATTATGTACAATATATTATGAAAAGAAAAGCAGAATTAGTATATTTCTTACAGAGAGAAATGTGAGGAAATTCCAAGTGTTGCTGATTTAATTACTTTTTTCTGTGTCTTCTGTTTACTTCAGATTTAATATACAAAATTGAGCTTGCAGGGGGCCTGGGAGCAATCTTCCTCCTAATTATACTGCTGGTGGTGGTCTACAAATGTTACAACATAGAATTGATGCTTTTCTATCGACAGCGTTTTGGAGGTGATGAAACCACTGATGGTAAGCCATCTCCTGTTTCCCAACCTCAATTAATAGGCATAATTTATGGATGATCCTGTAAGAGTCTATTTCTATTCTTGGAAACAGAAATTAAAATATTTAGGGATAAAAGATTATGATGTGTATAACTTACTCTCAAATAATTTAGGAAAAGAAATGTTTATGAAGAAAAAATGATGAACAGGCAAATCTAGATAAAGGATGTAATGCATTATTTTAAAATAACCTTATTCATGTAATCTTCCTATGTTTGACATAATTTCCAAATTACAAAACTGAACAAGATGTTTCTTGATCTGGAGACAACTAGTATGAATGCTTTTTCCCTTAGTAAAACACAAGAATAAACATATGTGTTATTTTTGTCTAGAAAATTAACCCTTAGATACAGGTAATTTTTACCAATTACTATCATAAAGAAAGCAAACATGCATGCAAAAATATTTTTAAAGTATGGGCATGCTCCTTTAATAGTCCAACAAAGTACATGAACCTACATGTTTTGCATACTTTTAGTACCATTCTCAGAGGTGACTCCAAAAATACAAATTTAGAATGTGTCTGTTATGGTTTGAATATATGGCAACCCCCACAGATTCATATGTGTGAACACTTAGTACCTGGCTCGTCGCAGCATTTAGGAGCTTGTAAGATCCAAAGGAAGTGTAGCCAAACTGGGAGACTTCTACTGCTAGTGGATGAACTTAGCTAGGCATCAATTTCTATCTGGGGTCTTTGCTTCCTGATTCCCTAAGAGGTGAGTTATCTTCCTCACAAGCCCGTCCCACTGCCCTGAACCTGAGTATCAGTTGGGGGTCCAGGGCAGTCTATGGGACCTCTGGCAGTGGAACCAGTATTTATCCCTAGTGCATGAATGAACTTTGGGAGCCCATTCCCTATGGAGGGATACTCTCTCAGCCTAGATACATGGGGGAGGGCCTAGGCCTTGTCCCCAAAGATATGACAGATTTTGATGACCCCCCCCATAGGAGGCCTCACCCTCCCTGGGGAGGGCATGAGAGGTGGGATGGGGGGTTAGTGGAGGACATGGGATGATGGAAGGGAGAGGGAACTGGGAGCAGTGTATAAAATAAGATTGTTTCGAATTTAAATTAAAAAAACAGAGAAAAAAGACATGTCTGAATTTTTACATGGATGTTACAGATTCCAATTAAAGTTTTAATGCTTATATATCAAGAGTTCTCAATCACTAAATCTAAGCACTGAGTAAATGAATTTTAACATCCTTTTAGAAACATACATTATACATGTCAATGCCAACTATATTTGCTACAAAACTCTTCATTATTTTGTACATTCTAACATCTCATCAATATAACTTAGTTTTTTCTGTATACATTTTCTATATGTTTTCTCTTTGACTACATCTACATATGCACACACACTACACTTAGACATATATAGTGACTATGTTAATTAGGCTTTCTATTGCTGTGATGAAGCACCATGACAAAAAGTGACTTGAGGAGAAAAGAATGTTTTATCTTTTAAGTATCAGGTCACAACCTCTCATGGAGGAAGTCAGGGCAGGAACTCAAGACAGAAACATAGAGACAGGAACTGAAGCAAAGGCCATGGACTAATGCTGCTTACCGGCTTGTTCTTCATGGCTTGCTTACCCTGCTTCCTTATAGGACCACCTCCTCAGTAATGGTACTACTAATAGTGGGCCCAGCCATCCCACATCAATCACTGAACAAGAAAATATCCACAGGCCAATATAGTGGAGATATATTCTCAACTGAAGTTTTCTCTCCTCAAATGGCTCTAGACTGTATGAAATTGACAAATTCCTAACCAGGACAATGACATTATACACACATTTACTATTTTTAATTTTAAATATTGTATATGCATTTTTACTTATGTAGGTGAGAATATGTGTTTGTGTGAGTGCATGCTACACTTGGCATACATGTGGAGATTGTAGAACAATGTCTTTTGTTGACCATCAGGTACTTTCTACTTTTTCTTTGAGACATGGTCTCTCATTGGCCCGAAACTTCAATCTAGCTTCCAGGGATGTCTCCCCTCCCATGTTATCATGGGTTTAAAGGTATTGAACTCAGGACCTCTTGCTTTCAAAACAAGCAAGATACACAAGATACGTACTCAATATACACAAATGAATCTCATGAAATTTTTTTCTGGAAAGGATTTGTTTAATGTTCTAGCCAATTTTAATTCATCTCATTTCTACCCATCATGCTTCATTTATTTGACCTATCAGTTTTTCAATAAATATTTAAGGGTCTCATTATCTTATAGTCTCTATTCAGATCAACACTATACACACATACACATAAATCCTAAATTAGTTACTGGGCCTACAATAAACTACAAAGTTAGAGTTCTCCTCCCTTTAGAAGCTAAGGCTTACAACTATGTTCAGTGTAGCTGCAGGAGAACTGAGCTGCAAAAACAGGATGATGAACAAATTAAAATTAGATTTTAAAATATGGAAGGACAGGTGTGACAACAAGAAAATTCTTCCGCAAATAGTTTGGTTGTCTTCGTAAATACTCTCTTCGTTAGAAGCAGCATAGCTTTGGTGACCACCATGCCAGCCGCCTTCCTTCTAATGCCTTGTCTGCATTGTTCTCTATTTTCTTGTTCCTCAAATAAGTTTAGTCAGCATAATTTAGTACCAAAGACTCATTAGTGTTGTCTAGAAAAGTGGTGTCACTGAACTGCCTCTTGGTCTTCAAACAATCATCAAGCCTGGCTGTTAACTTTATTTGCATCATGTTGATGCTTTTGCTCTATTCATCTTGTCCCTCTTTGTGAACAACAGCTGTGGCTATTCATGAAAATTTCTTGGCTCTCTACATAAGGCTGAAGTGCCTTTTAAAGCTGTGGCATCTGAGTCATTGCTGGCTCACTAGCTGGCATCCTGAAGTTCCTGAGACATCTGACATGGTGGCTTTGAGAGTTCTTTTCCTGCTCCAGCCAGCTACAACAAGCCCTTCACCTTTTATTCACCTTGTAGGGACATAACTGAAACCAGAGCATCATTTTTTCCAGAAAGTGATATGCTTCCAGAATACTAGGTAAAACTGATTTACAGGTACATATTCAAACATTAACATGCCAAAGACATGCATATTCTTTTTCAAAACTGATTTAATGTATGAAAATATACCAGTATACTAAAAGCACATGTATGTATTGAACTATAATATTAGGACATAGTAAAACAAGTGAATATAGTACCAGGTACATGTGAGTTTCAGCATAGTCAGAGAGTAAATCTCCATAGGCTAAATAAGCAATAGACTAAGATTCCAAAACTTCTCATAAGGTAGATCATAGAGTCACGTAGCCACTGAAGATGGTTAAGCACACAGTAGATGCTCCACAAATCATTGATGAGTAAAGTAATATGTGTTTCAGTGTAGTTTTGTTTGTGAGATGAGAAACAATTGTCTAGCCTGACATGGAGTTTGAGGCAGCTATACTATCTAGCAAGAACAATAAATATATTCGGCTCAATGGGATAGAGCTTTTTGTCTTTTGGATTCTTTGATTCTTCCAGCTGTGCATCATAGGCAGATTTGAGTCCCAGGTGTGCAATTATAGCTGGAGACATTCAGGGGCCTGCAGGTGCATCCTGTGCTTGATTGGAGCAGGGCAGAGGTGCTTGCATTTCCAGGAGGTTCTTACATTAGCATCGCTGAAGAACATTTCCAATTCCAAGTAGAGTTTTATGTATAACAGTGGAATGTGTCCAACATGTAAGTCAAATGATCTTCTCAACTCTCCAGGACATTATTTTGAGTTCATCTGCTCCTAGACAATCAAGAAACCCAAGTAAGGTTTATAGGCCTTGTATAGTTATAGGGCATGCTAAAGTGTGTTAAGCTTTCCTCTGGATCTCAGACACCATCTTAACATCAATTACCAGAGTGCTTTTCTTGCAGAGATAGCAAGGGCTAGAATCCCACAAGAATTCGAACAAAATCCCGTATTAGAAGTCTCAGGGAGTCCCACCTACTCCAACAATAAAGCATGCATATCTTGTTTTCTGCCTGTAGTTTGCATCCCAGCCAGTCACTATGACTGAAATGTTAGTGAAGTAGGTAAGTAAATGCCTACTTTATTTTATAAAATATATAACAAAATTTTAGGTATAGTGTAAGCAGGTCTGTTTTAGAGGAAAATATTGATGTGTTTTAGAAATAAATGCTTACCAGTCTTTCAAGATCAATGTTTTCAAGAAACTGGTATTAATAAGCATTATTAAATTAGGTATTCATGCACTTATGCTCACTAAATTTGCTTTAAAAGAAATTTGTTTAAATAAGTGAATTTTGAGCTACAACAACTTTTTCATATGTTCCTACTAAAACATATGGGGGGACTAAAACAATAGATAGCTGTTTTCATTAACATTTTGTGTAAAAAATGCATGCATACATAAACATTTGTTCTTTAGAGAGATTGGCTCTGAGCCAATACAGCAAAGGAGAGTAAAAATATGCTTGCAAAGTACAGTTAACTCCATGACTAAACGTGTGAAGAGAAAACCTAATTCAGTAATATTGGAAGGAGGTATATTTTGAAACACAGGCTTCTTTTGGAAGTTGTGTCAAATTACTTGGCTGAACAAGAATAACAGGCAATGTATTTGTATAAAACCCAGCTGCTGTTTCTGCTATTTGGTAATGAACTGCTTTTTGTATATGAAGATGATGACACTAACCAACTGGAAGTATGGCATATGCTGAGTACAGTCTCCAGGAGTGAAGCTGGATTACTTCAATCTTTCACACTTTAGGGCCCAGCCTCTTTTGGATCTCATGCACATATTTGTGCAAACGAGGTATAGTCTGTGACTAAGTGGCAGAGCCAAACCAACTGGCACATGAAGGGTTCAAATCCATGACTTCGGCTTATTTAGTCCTGCATTCAAACACACTGAGATAATCATTTTCAGAAATCATTGAATATCACAAATGTGGATGGGTCCTCACCAGAAGGCACAAATAAAAATTTTGTTCTATTCTGTCCTAAATGTAAGTGGCCCCCTTTGTAACAGTTTTAGGTCATTTCATATGAAATTATTTATGTTAAAATAGACTACATTACTTATTACATCTGAATTATTATTCCAATTATTAAACATTGTCACTAATTACAATGCTTATTCCTACTTGTTAGTTGTTAAAGACATGTAATATTCAAAGGCAACCTTCTAATATTTACCACTTTGTTTTTGTTACTGTTACTCTTAAAAGACAACAAGGAATATGATGCATATCTTTCTTACACAAAAGTGGATCAAGATACTTTGGATTGTGTCAATACTGAGGAAGAGCAGTTTGCTCTTGAAATACTGCCAGATGTCCTAGAAAAACACTATGGATATAAACTCTTCATCCCAGAAAGGGATCTGATTCCAAGTGGAAGTAAGTAACTTTGTATTTCGTATTTAGAACAAATTTTCTTTCAGCAAATTATATGGAAGCAGCAAGCCTCAGAGCCAACTTTTTAGAAAACTATTTCTCACAGTATATGGTTTTTCAAATTAAAATTTCTCCTTGTGTATATTGTGACTTTGTAGCATCTGAAGTTTTTGGAAGGTATTCTCATTTATACCTTAAGTATGTTTTTGAAACTTATACTATAAGTGTGTTTTTTTTCTACATCGCTTTAGTTTCTGAGGTAATAATGACACTTCATTTAAAAACAAGCTGTAAAAGTCAGCTAAAGCTACTTCAATGTACTGCAGTTCCCAAGCTGGAATTCTGTCACTGTGTTTCTACTTATAAATACAATAAATGTCACTAATAACTTTGAATCTTTGCCTTTCATCCTTGTTATTCACTATGCCTTGTCACTCATTCACAGATTTATGGAAAAATCCACTTTAAAAAGTGTATGACGCCATTGGGAGCAGTATTTTCTGTATGTATTTAGTATTTAAAGTTTAAGATGTGCCAGACACTGTAGGTTTGAATGCTACTTTTGAGTAATTCTACATATTGAAAGCTGCATTTGAGCTTTCAGAGTAAATCCAGTTTCAAGTCAAAATGCATTCTTTGTTCTTGTTAAAAACATGTGTGTTGCTCAGAACATTTGTAAATGGTAAAATACAAGGATAGCATAGGCCTAAGAGATGGTCCCTGCCCTCAAAGGGACAATTTAAATTTTTATTAAATATTTATTTAATATTTTTAAATTTAAAATAGTATTGAGGAAAAGTCAAGGGACTATAACGTATGTGTCTGTTAAAATTTTTAAATATGCTAATCTATACATATGAGATAATTACAAAAAATATTTATCTTCAGACTTGATGGCATTTAAGATAACATTATACTTTATCACATTTCAGACTTAAAGTTCTATGTGTGTGTGCATGCTTGTGTGTGTATGTATGAGAGAGACAGAGACAGAGACAGGGACAGAGAGGAGTGTTTATGTATTTATCTTCCAGATGATGAAACAAAGGTTCAAAGAAGCCCAAGATCACATAACTTTCAAAACTAAAGCTGGAAATAGAACATAGATCTCTCTCTCTGCTAAATCATTCTGTTTGTCAGTAATATTTATTCAGATCACCATCAGTTCACCATGGTCATTAAGCTAATGAGAAACAAATGGGAACCAACTGTGTTTTTACTATTTTTCTTTCTTCTTGAAGGTCATGCATATGCATGTTTGAGTGTATTTACAAGTACGTCCATATAATGTACATTGAAAGGTCCAAAGTAAACAATATTTACAAGCTCATTTCTTTTCCTCAATTAAAATGTCTCTAAGCTTATTCTTCCCGTTGTCTCTCTCTCTTTTCTTTTGGTAATTTTACCTACTTTCATAACTTGAAATACAATGCTGTAGCAATAGATTGCCTAAGGACTATCCCAATGCCTAAGAGTTGTTTCTATGACTCAGTGACATTCTCCCAAATATGTCCCTTGTGTCTTTTCCATTCTCACTTCTAATATCCTAGCTTACACGCCATTTTTAGCCCTACAATATTGATTAGTGCTCTACTTTCCTTATACTTTCACTGTTCCTCGTAATCCATTAACATGTGTATATCCCCAACAGTGCCAAACCACTGGACCACAAACTTTGATTTTTCGCTATTTCCTCCAGAATAAAATCCATATCCCTTCCTTAAACACTTTTATAATTGCCTGCTTGCCCAGGTTGTTCTCCTATCAACTACTTTATTTGCACCTACTCAAAGCCTCCACTCTAGTCAAGTTATGCCTATGATATGAATTGTGTGTATCCCTGCACTGCTTTTGTTCATGTTAGCCTTCTATGAATTTGAAGACCCTATTGATTTTTTTCCATATCACTTAACTGGTTTTGTGGAAAATCAGTAGTAATTACTTCAGCCCTTATATTCATAGTATATGTGTACTTTTTGACTATAAATTTGCAGACCTATGATATTTTTCTTGGTTTTATAACTTTAGGTAGCATTCCATTTACTTATATCCTACAAATATTATTATAAGTTCCATGGGTATTATACTGCATTTATTTATCTTCATAACAATATTGTCATCTACTATGATTTAAAATGATTTGATGCCTCATAGTAATTGTTGATTTTTTCAACAGTGTTAATTTGAGAAAATAACAAGTAATGAAAATAAGCAAGGACTTTACTTCTTGGTTGCCTTTTTCTGTTTTAAAATGTTTTTATTAACTCTTTGAAATGTTCATATATTTTGATCATGTTATTTCCTGTTACCCAACTCTTTCCTGATTGATCTTCAAGACAAGATATGCTTTTTAAAATCTTCTAAAATTATCTTGACTATTAAATCACTAAACATATATCTAAAATATATGTCACTCTTGTGTTTAATCTGTTACAAACCCAAATGTATAGACCAGTGTTCCATCTAAGACTTGGGTGATGTTGGCAATTGTGTCTATGACACCTCAGTACTATGACGGGTGAGCACTCAGAGCTTACATTGTAGAAAAATATTACATACCCATGGAAGATCATTTTCATATTTTTGATATTTTACAATCATCAGAAAGAGCAGGGACTTGATCCAGAGGACTAGATGGTACACAAGAATATTTTTTCAACAGTCAGCCATTTGAGAAATCTATGCAACTTTTAGATGCAACCACTGGAGGGTGTTTGCTTTTAATCCTTCCTTCCTGAACTAGGGAATTCATGTTCTCTGAATTCCGATTTGCGAGTGTAACCTGCAGAGGTTCTTAAAAAGGCCCTTTGACAATTTTTCTTTTCCATCAACATTTCAGTGCTAGCTGAGCAGTCACCATGTCACGATTAACGAGTTTTTCCTTGGCATTTTTAGCACGCATTCAGGAAGTCGATGAAGTATATGAATAATATACTTGATTTACACATGAATGACAGAGTAGAACATTTTGGACCCGGTGTATGCATGTTATTAAAGAAGCTTCTGTGGTCTGAATTTGCAGCCATTGGTACAGATTTAACAGGTTATGCTATATAAATATAGACACATTCCTGTGGGGGAACCCAGTTACACTATTATAAGTCGTTTTTGTCCCTCACATCTCATTTAATGTATATTGGCCCAAGGCTATGCCTTCCTCCAAAAGTAGCAACTAGACTTTTGAGAACAATAAAAGCAAACTTCTTAAGATCCTTCTTGATGTAGAATGATAACTCTATATGAATCAAATTAGTTTGAATGTCTCTTCTTTTCATGTATCTTCATTTTCCAGCCTCTCTCACAGTACTCCACTCAAGCCTGTCAACTCAAAATATTTCCAGTGACTAGAATTTTAAAGGTGCATGAACCTCAGTCTGTCTCTTTCGACCTCCTCTCTCTCTTTTTCTCCATTGGCAGTTCTCAGAAAGCTCAGAAATAAAGATGTTGATCTTCTAGATGAATTGGAGTTGTCTATACTTTCACCTACTGGGAAAATTGTTGTGTGGCTGCTATGAACCATTAGAGATGGGAATATTTGACACAAATATTTTCCCTAAATTCTGAGACCAAGTCTTTAGATTTGGAGCATTATTTTCCTGGCAGTAACTACATTTCAATTTGTGAGCCAATGACCAAGATCTTCTTTATGTTTTCTCAGGTTAGGTGCCTAAATGTGGCAAGAATTTGTACTTTCCAGTAAAAATTTGGTCTATTTCTTCCCAGACTAGAAACATCTGTCCCTGAGAACAGTGAAAGCAACTTTGTTGCCAACAAGCATCTCTATGTCAGAAGTGACAAGCAACCAAAAGAAAGCCAGATAGAAAACACCCTACTCAAACTGCCTAGAGACACAAACTTGAGAAGTAGAGATTTTCTCACCCTTGCAGCTGCTGAGTTTTGTGGTGTAAAGTACCCTACACAGAGCACATTGTGTTCATGGGGCCTAGTGGATCCTTAAGGAATGAACAGATGTGCTCTGAAGCTGACATGTGACCAACAGAACCCAGCTGTGCAACTGAGATCTTGAAATTGAGGACATTTTTTGGATGAGTACCATTTAGCCTTTTGGATCCATCTTATCTTAGAGTTTCTACACAGATTATGAAATATTAAAGTATAAAAACTTATGGAATCAGGCTGAGGCCCACTCGTTCAAAGGAGAAAAGAGCATTCTAAGACAAAGAAATACAATGAAACTGGAGAATCAATCTTATGGTCTTTATTTACCTTTAAAAGAAAGAAAATAAGGTCCTTAAAATATATGTACAGTATTTATTAACAATTGTGACTCAATCTCATTCTACCAGAACTATTGAGCAAAAATATAATTGTGTAAATGGTAACTTAAAGAAGAAAACAATCCTTCACAAGCATTACCTCTATTTTCCCTTTTCTTCATATACATCATTAGCTCTATTTTCCCTTTTCTTCATATAAATCTTTGGAAGATCTCTACATGAATTATTTATGCATGACGGTGGCAAAGAAAGACACTAGTGAGCTAAAATATTACTATGCATATGGCTGACCAACCATGCCCTTTGAAATTATATCCTTAAATTTTATGTCAAATATCATTTTTACTTATTTTCATGCTCAAATTTCTATGGGAGTCTCTCACTTAAGAATCCTAGCACTTCTTTAGGAATTTAAGAGGACATTTTATCTTATTTTATGTATTTGTTAAAACATTTCCCACTCATCTAATCTTCAATCTTTTAAGGCTTATGACTAGTCATGGGATTGTTCTGACAATGAAATGACAAATGACTGGGGAATACATCTGCTGTCAGATGATCCCTAGTCACTTCTGAAGTGAGGCATGCAAAAAATATTTTTGTGCATGGACCTGTAAGTATTGGACACCATTCAAGTAAGTTGTCCTGGGGGGAGGAATAAAATCCTTTTCCAGGCAATCTAATGTCTGTGACCTAAAAAATGTGAGGCAGAGGTGACATGTACAACCAATAAAATTTAAAACATTGTTTGAAATTTACTCACATGCTACAAAATTAGGTGTCTTGACAATTTCCTTCATGTTAGAAACAAAAAGAGCATAAATTATACTCTAATCACTCCAGAATTTACTAAGGTTAAATGGACTAGTTTTCTCATTGATATTTGAGGTAGATGTTAGAATCCATTGTGCAGAATTTTAATCAGGAAATATGGAGCTTAAAGTGTAGGAATTTTTAAAATAATCAAATGAGCAGGTTAATGTCTTAACACTGAAGGAAATACAGAAAAATCTCCATGAGCAATAACAACAGCTTTGTTCCATAATCAGCAAGTTGGCACTACTGTGAATGAGTTGCACATGCACCTTTCTAGGGTTGGTGACAAAGCAGGAAGGAAGACAGAGCATAGGTGCACTGATTCCCCATTCTGCTCCACTTTCTCTTTCCCTGAGTAGTCCTCAAATGTAAAGAGGTGACAGAAAACATAATGTTTATAGCATTCCCACAGGTGAAATGCAATAACAAGTAGGATGAACTCACTATCAGAAATAAGGCCTTCAAAATCAGAGCTGTAACAGAATAAAGTTCCCTCAACACGCAAGCTGTCAGCAAATTTAACTGTTGATTTACTACTTTGAGAGGATTCTTGCATTAGTCACTCAAGTATGAACTTTCTGCTGCAGAAATTTAACCCTGCTATCTAGTTATCAGACATCAAGCTAATGACTTGAAAAGTTGGGGAAAGGGGAAAGTTTCGTAGGACATGTGATATCACTCCTAAGCATGTACCTGGATAAAGGAAAATGGTGGAGTCTGTGGTTTGCAGGAAATAATAGAATCTTACCGCTATCAAAGTGGAATCAAAATACCGGAGTTTTCATGTCAGCCACCTGTGTATTTTCTGTTAGTATGTCTCACAATCATCCAAAATCCAAATAATATTTTCAATCAAATGGTAATAAAATACCTCACTAGAAGTCTAAAAGAAAATTTTTATCATAAGTACATAGTAGTGAAAATATATGTTTCTGTTATATGGAAAACATAAAGATTTTACTTAATTTTTGATGTACTGACCTAATTTTCAAAGATACTGTTATTGTTGTCTATGAGCTAACTAATGTTCACCTCAAACTGATGGGATATTATATATTTTGATGCATCCCATCTCATTATAATGATACATATTTTGTATAATAGGTGTGCATAATTGTGTCTTTAAGAATATCGAAGTACTATCATTTGAATCTGGCAGCTTATCAAATTATGCCATGTGTAGACTTCACATATTGGATCTTTTAACTTAAAAAATGCCAGCCGGGGGGTGGTGGCGCACGCCTTTAATCCCAGCACTCGGGAGGCAGAGGCAGGCGGATCTCTGTGAGTTCGAGGCCGGGCTGGACCGATAAGCCTCCAAAACAAGACAGAAAAACCCTGTCTCGTAAAAATAAAAAAAAAAACTGCCATATATTCTGATACTAACCCCAACACAACTGCAAGTACCAATAAAAACAATTTGCAAATAGCTAATTGATTATCTTGCAAAATCAGATTGTCAGTAGCCAGAGGTAGACCAGCAAAGAATATGTCACCATAGTTTTGTTTTCACTCCTGTCCTCTCTCCCTCTACAGCTAACCCAAAGCCAGTGTGTAAGAAGTGTGCTGAAGTTTTCAAACACATACATATCCCTCTAGATGCAGCTATTCAGGACCGCTGTTCTTTGTTTTTGTTTTACTTTTCCCCTTCATTTGTGCCCTTTTCTTTATTAAAAAAGCACAATTCATCTTAAGGTCAGTTTTCTTTAATCTAATCTTACTTCTCTAAATAAATCCATTGGAATTTTCTTTCACCAAACTCCTGAATGAGATTTTTTAAAAATAAAATTCATCTTACTTTTAATAAGATTTTAGATAGTCACTTTCATTGATTTTCATCAATAATGATGCTAGTGGCATGTATATTGCCAAAGGAGGGTCTAGGTGACAATGCATTTTCTTTGACAATGTGTTACAAAGAGCCAGTCCCTGGATAAGACAAAGAGAGATCCTTCTTGGCACTGGCACGTAGAATATGAAATTTTTCCTATCCTAACTTAAGCACCTCAATCAAACTTCCATTGAAGATTTTTTTATTTGCCTAGTTATGAAGGTCATGACTAGGCCAAATGTGCTTGCCCTGCTTTATGCCATGTCTCTTATTCTGCCTGTGCTTTCATAGACTTATGTATAGAAAAAAGAATCAGTACAGCTCCCTTTGGTCTTCTGTATCATCAGAAGTTACTTAAAACCAAAACTTGCAAAATGACTTGCTGCCATGAGCTTTCATTTAAGGGATATTATATGTTTTTATGTGGAGGAAAAAGCATCTTTAAGGGATTTCTTTTGCTATTCTGTTGCTATATTTGCCTGAACAAGTCAGGACAAGATGTAGTGAGTATTCATGTGTGCTGAGGAACTGGGGACTTCTATTGAAAAATGTTTCTTTATTATCACTTTGTGGTAACAAGCTTTTTAATACATTTTTCTGAAGGCTTCTAAAATGTCTCCCACAAAACCACAGCCTACCATGGCAAGCATGATTGCCTGTCGGACACTGTGCTTTGGACCAGCAATATCTTAGCTGGTACCTGTTTCTGCTTAGTTTATTTGGAACTGTTCAAGGCTAACCACCCTCCCGGTCTATAATTCAGGGAAGCAAATCTTCCCTGTAAGGATCCAGTTAGTAAATATTTTAATATTTGTGGATCATGTCCCTTATATAGTGTTCATCTTATATCTTATTCATCATCAGCAGCATCATTAAAAAACCTTTTCAAGATGTAAAAATGTCACCTTTTGTTCATGAGCCATCCGAAAACAGGCCATGTGTTTTAGAAGATCAGGTTTAAAATCAGAGTCACTAGATACAAACATACAAACCCAAGGACAGGGGAGAATTATCTTGAGCATTTGCTTCATACACAGAGCCAGCCAACAATGACTCCTGGCTAAAGACTAACAAGTAAAATCTTTGGACTATGCCTCATTCATTTCTTCTTCAGTATGTACAGTTTTGCATGACAGCTAGATTCTGGTTTTTCCAAAAGAAAAAGAGAAAGGATGAAAGGAAAAAGGGGGAACCAGGAGGAAGAATGTGGCAGGGGAGAAAGAAATGAAATAACAAATGAGAAAATAACGAAAAATTTAAAAAAGAGAAAGAAGGGAAACTTGGAGGTGAAAGGAGAGCATGGAAAAGAAGCAAAGAAGAAGAAAAAGAAAGGGAATGAGCATGTGGGGGAGAGAGGAGGACAGGAAAACACAGAGTGAGCCAGAAGGTAAGAGCTAGAGCACACAGTCTCTCCCACTTTTCCACAGAGCCAGGCAGCCCTTAGGGGCACCTCCCCAGCTGCTTTCAAATATTGAGGTTGCTGCCCAGCCACTGATCACCATCCCAAGAAGTGAAATGTGGGCTTCACATCTGAAAACTTCCACTTGCTTTTTCACCAAGTGAAATGGAACACAGAATTCAAGGCCCAAGCAAATGGCTTGTGTTTTCTTTGGGACACTTGGGCTATTTCTAACCAGGGAAAATTTTGATGTACTGTCTAACTCCAGTACATATGATTAATGTATATATAGGGCAAACCAGGATAATTCCATTTTTTCTTCCACAGCAGGTTTTCAGCCCAAATTATCTGGATGCTTGCCTCGACTCTCCACTAGGCTTTGCCAGGATAAGCACAGCCAGTGTAGTATGCAGGAGACTGGGCCCACTCCCTCTCTCCAAGGTTCCCTTCAACACCACACCCTGTGCAGCTGAGCAGAGTGGGAACTGTCCTAATAAATTTCTTCTTGGGGGCAAAAGTTTCTAAGATGCCCCTAAATCCCTAAATGTTGCATTCCACTTCAATGTAAAACAGGGAAACATAATTGATTTGTGCCCTGGGAGAACTATACTAAAGGGGAAATATTTTACACTTTTCCATTCTCCATCCCAGAAAGAGACCAGCAAAGCTGAAGTCCATGATAGGCCAGTTAAATTAACTGCCACTTGACTTGTAATTTGTCTTTATGTAGAGATATGTAGATGCATAGATTTTGCTTTTAAAACAATTTGCCTGCACTGAACTGAACCCAAGGAATCCAGTGGCAGAGAGAGAGGAGTGATGAGCAAATTGGCAAAGAATGGGCTGGCAAAACCAGCAGAGACCGCTGATCTGAACAGGGGAGAGCTCTTGGACCCCAGAGGCTTGGACAGCGGGGAGGCTAACATGGGACTGATCTGGACCCCCCAAATGTGAGTGCCAGCGAGAAGGCCTGGGCAACCTATGGGGCCTTGAGCAGTGGATCAGTGTCTATCCCTGGAATACAAACAGTCTTCGTGTGCCCATACCACAAAGAGGGATGCTCTCTCAGTCTGGACTCTTAGGGGAATGCCTGGACCCTACCAGGAGTGAAATGACAGACTCTAGATATCCCCTATGTGGAAGGAATTGGCAATAGGGTGGGAGGCTGGGGGGGAAGGGGAGTGCGGGAGGAGGGGAGGGAGAGGGAACTGGGATTGATATGTAAAACAAGCTATTTAAAATTAAAATAAAAAATGATAAAAAAACAATTTGCCTAAGTACATAGAACTCCTTTCTATGATACGACAGAGAATCTCAGAAGTTATCTTTATGGCTTCTGCTGTCCTTTTCTTCTGGCAACTGCTGTTTCCTCTTGAGATGACAAAAGTTTAACAGAGCTCATTCTTAGATCACCTGACCCAATCCTAATTCTTCTCTGAAAGAATCTTTTTATTCCTGCTCTATGTGGTCACATTTTAGTTAATTCATTGAGAAATTCATACAATGAGATTTGATCACATTCACCATCCTCACCCAACTTATCCCACATCTTTGTTTTTTTTTTTTTTTGGTTTTTTTTTTTTTTTTTTGGTTTTTACGAGACAGGGTTTCTCTGTATTGTTTCGAGGGCTATCGGTCCAGCCCGGCCTCGAACTCACAGAGATCGGCCTGCCTCTGCCTCCCGAGTGCTGGGATTAAAGGCGTGCGCCACCACCGCCCGACCCACATCTTTGTTTTTAAAGATACTTTTAGAATATAGCCTAACATAAAAGTAGTGTTGATCTAAGAGGTATATTTACCCTGAATACTGAAAAGGTTTGTATGCTACTTTTTAAAGTTTCAAAGTGTTGGCTCCAATTTGATGAGACAATAGTAGTGAAAATAAAGTCTTGGGACATTATTAGAAAAAAGGATTTTCTATGAAATTACAATGAACTTATTATCTGCCTGATAAAAGTATAGCCTCATGTATTCTTGCACCAATACCATGATTCGGAGTGTGGGGTTTGTTTGGTTTTGGTTTTGGTTTGGAGAAAAGGTGAAAAGCATCATGGGAAAGATCCGTGATAGTTTATTTTACTGTATCTTACAGATTCAACTTCTAATGATGAAGCTTCCCACATAACTTCTTTCTTTTTGGAAGCAGAAAGGAAGGAAGAAAATGAAGAGTCAGAGCTGTTGATACATTGGGATAGTATCTTCCCACTCTGTTGAAACTTTCCTCCTTTCCTTCCATTTTGTTTCACCATTTCTCTCAGTGATAAACCTCCCCACTGCTATGAGTGTGTAGTGTTTTTATAGATTGCAATGCCAAATTTCCCTCTGAATACATAATCTATAAAGGAAAACACTTAAAATTAAAGAGGTTGCATCCCAACTCAGTGACTAGCCTCATCCTCTAAAATACTGTCAAAGGTAACGACTGCATGAGAGTATTCTGAACTATATTTTTAAAAACATCTTTAGCAAGAAATTGTCAAATGGACAATTCCATGTATCTTTTAAATGTTTATTTTGTTGTTGTTGCTGCTGTTGTTTATCAGCAGGGGTGTGAAGAAATGTTGCTCATTATTGCTTTTTAAAGTTTTCTCGCTGCCAAATGGTAAAACTATGATCCTGAAAAAGAAGATTATTTGTAGAATGTGCACCTGTAAAATAAGTTTCTCTTTTCAAATGGCTTGTACAGAGCTGTTTGATGTCCCCCGTGCTATGTGCTGAGTGTGATTACTCAAAAGCAGTCCATAAACTGGGGCAGATTTGTAGTGACAAATGTTGCTATGCTTCTGTAAGCACTGCTTCTGCTACAGGATACTGTACATTAGACAGGGCCTTGAGCTCTGCTTAGTAAAGACTGCTTTCTGATGCAGCACCTGTGTCCAAGTCTCTATTTGTTAATAACACACATATATTGGCTTCCATTTATGGCAGATGAGACTGTGGAAAGTGTAATCTCAAAAAGATTAATGCACGGGATAAACAAACCCAGTAACAATTTGGGTATTCTTCTACCATGAAGAAAGCCATAACATAATCACCGCATTTTAAGAATTGCAAGACAAACGTCTATTTATAAGTATCTGGCCTCCTTTCCTCTTTTCAGTCATTCTATTCCATTACCATCCCCGTCACTAACTCCACCCTTCATTCTTCGTCCTTGAACCAAAAAGCAACAGATCGTTCTTATTTAATTCATGAACACACCTCACTTCCCTATCTATTAGTTTCAAGGACAATACTGAAGACCTAATGATTCAAATGACAGAAAGGTATTCTGATAAATAAGGTAATTGTGATTCTAGAAGAGATTTCTCACCTACCATCTCTGTCTCACAATCTCTCATGTTGGTAGCACACACACACACACACACACACACACACACACAAAGCTTCTATAATATTTTAGCAGTTGAAATAGGAGTCATGGGTACCATTATTATTTGTTAGCTAAAAGTTATAAATATAAAACACAGAAAGGAAGGAGGAAAATACACCAAACTCCAAAGAAAAATAAACATTTATTAAAAGGTTTCTATTCTTTTTTTTGATCAACTGGTTGATTACTTGTTCATTTAAGTATTAACTAACTAGTCTGGATGTTTGTCTTAAGTTATTAAATAAACAAAGAGTACTGAAATACACCTAAACTCTGAAGAATCCAAAGTTTGTATGGGTCATAGGTGCATTGTAATTAATAATAAGGCAAAGAAAATAAGGATATGATCAGTTCTTTATAATTTCTTAAGTGTTGCAGAAATGAGTTTTCTGAACATGCAATAGAAAAGAGAAAATGTAATGGGCTTTAGTGAAAGACTGGATCTAGAATGCAAACCTAATACTTTAAAGACTGGCTATGTCTTTGTTTTACTCTTTCTCTCTTTCTGTGATTTATAGCATACATTGAAGATCTCACAAGATGTGTTGAGCAAAGCAGAAGACTTATTATCGTCCTAACTCCAGACTATATTCTCAGACGGGGATGGAGTATTTTCGAACTGGAAAGCAGACTCCATAACATGCTAGTCAGTGGAGAAATCAAAGTGATTTTGATTGAGTGTACAGAATTAAGAGGGAAGGTGAATTGCCAGGAAGTGGAATCCCTAAAGCACAACATCAAACTTCTATCACTGATCAAGTGGAAGGGACCCAAAAGCAGCAAATTAAATTCTAAGTTTTGGAAGCACTTAGTGTACGAAATGCCCATCAAGAAAAAAGAAATGCTATCCCATTGTCACGTTCTAGACTCTGCAGAACAGGGGCTTTTTGGAGAACTTCAGCCTATACCTTCAATTGCCATGACGAATACCTCAGCCACAATGGTGCCATCTCAAGCTGATCTCCCTGATTTCCACCATTCGGATTCAATGCAAATGAGGCACTGTTGCAGAGGATACAAACACGATATGCCTACCAATACCCTGTCAGTACCTTCCTTAGGCAACCACCACACTTACTGTAACTTGCCACTAACACTCCTGAATGGACAGCTACCCCTTAATAATTCCATGAAAGAAACTGAGGAATTTTCAAGGAACAATTCCCTACTACCATTATCATCCAAAGAGCTTAGCTTCACCAGTGATATTTGGTAGTGAGAAAAAAAATCTCAATTCCTGTGAACAACTACACGAGAATACGGAATCTCTGTTATACTGAAATTAATTACACCCAAAATATCGAGGTGCTGGAAATGTGAAGAAAAAGGCACAAAAATAGTGTTTATATTTAAATATTTTATTTACATTTGTAGAATAGTGGGGGAATAGAAGGTTTTGCTTTTGTAGTGTGACACCTTGTCCCAATGTACAGTTTTGATCTTTTTTCCTGAAAAGAAAAATAATTTATTTGTGTCCTTTTCAAGAAGGTTTTATGGTACTACATGGACTGCCATATTTAGGAGTTTAGCATTTAAACAGTATTTTTCAAAAAAGGAAATTCTAAAGACTTGATGAATTTGAAAATTATTAATGAGCGTTTAACAGAAAGGAGAACTTGTTTGGAATAACTGAAAACAGTTGAGGATTTTAAAGGAAAAAAATATTGATGCAACCAACTTGAAGATTGTTTGTCCAGGAAGACCAGTTGGGAAAACAATACGCTTGAAACATTTACATCTTCTTCAACGTAATGGACAACTCCTGTAGACTAAATCAACAGGCTGTAATAACGGCTTTTAGTTCTATTAGACAAGCACATCAACTATAGCCAAACTGGTAGATAGGTAAACTATGCACATTCCTTAAGCAAATGAATAGACAGCTCTAAGCTCTTTACAGATGATTTTTAGTAAGCCCTATGACTTTCTGGATCATTCCAAAATTACGACTTTGAAAATGCATCTTAAACTGCACATTTTATTATTTTCTAAAACATTCACATTTAGATGTGTCCGCCCCAAACACTCTTGTGATCTTCTCTAACATTTATGTGAAGATGTGGGCATTGTCTCACTTGTTTTTCAGCCTCATTGCAAGTTGAACTTCAATATACATCGACTGCAAATGCTTGCAGGTGGAAAGAAGTAATGACACTATTCAGAAATGAAGTGCTAAATGATTTGAATTTACTAGTGATAGAGCAACAATTGCAGACTTTTTCATATGCAACGTAGTTGTGAAATACACTATCCCGTGCACACAATGAGTCTGTTCAGCTATATGTACAACGCTCCTGCAGAAGTATCTCTATTCCCGGTGCTTCAGAGGATTTATTTGATAGACTAAACTTGCCTACCTTCATACAGTGACTGTGACTCTACCTTATCAGAACATCTTTGTCAATAATCTATCTCCTATTTGCTATAAGGAATGTACCCATACATTATTGTGGATTACGGCTTTCCATCACTTAAATTAATTTGGTGTGCTTTTCAACTTGAAACCCATGGGGATTGATGTCTTAACTGCTTATCAAAGTTGATTCAGAAATTTTGCAAGTGGTTCTTACAGAAAGTTCTTGGACAATTACAAACAAGGACAATGTACACAATGTATAAAATTAAGACTCTGGTTACCCCTTGTGATTGTGAGATACAAAAGTAGAAGCAAATATGAGAAAAAATGCGTCGATGATCTGTCTCTAATCTTTTTCCTTGGATGAGTCTCTGTAATCCAACTCTTCTGTGAAAGTAATTGTTTCTCTGATGCTTTTCCTTACCTAACTGTTCAGAAAAATGCATTAAGAAACAAACTGTCTAAAAGTTTCACAATGATACATGTTCATTTCACCAGGAGACAATTAGTTTCTCCTTTGAAAATCCTTGTTCAGTGTATGTAGGTATTTCATAGATGTATTTTTCCACCAAGAATGGAAATTTCTGTAAAAAAAAATCTATAGACATTTTAAAAAGAAAATTTATCAATTCTAAAGTGTTTTTCCAGTGTTAAAACGTTGTATTTACTCTTGGTGTTCCTTAATGCTATACATATTGACTAAATTAATAATCTGCATGAAATGAGTGCTACATGTTTAAAGTGAACAATTGCACTTTTTACTATTTTATTTTTCACCGAAATGTAGATTAATTCAAATAGAATGTGTAGTCGTATTTTTAAACTAATAGTTCTGTATTGAGCATGCCAGTTCTGAAAATATGACATGGGCCTCTCTGCTTCCTTTATTTACAATGATTAAACGTGGGTAGCAATTTGAGTTGGCTGGCCACAATGTGTCCTTTCACTGCTTGTAGGTACTCAGAAACAGAGCATTCACACTTGTGCTGGGGAACTTGACAAGAAACCTTTTCTACCATTTTCAGGAACTAATGTGTACACTATCTATAAAAATTTATTTCTAGATGGCAATTCAAAATTTAATTTTCATCTGAAATTTTTTAATGAAAAGATATAACCCACAGGGTATAATAAGTATTTAGTCTAGAACACGATATATGCTTCTAGTTGTTTTTACAGTAAGATATTTTTCCCTTTTCAACTTTACACTGAATTTTGGAAATCTAGGAACCCATCTTTACAGTTAGTCCTTACACACTCATAACAAGTTTATTATTACGTTATTGTATGCAAAAATATATTTACAAACCGTATATTAAAGGCAAAACATTCTGAAAACCAAAATGAAAAATACAGAAAGAATGATTTGTACAAATCAAAACATTTCATAGAGAATAAATAATGCTGAAGGATATGGACAACATGCTTATCCATTTAATTCTGGGTGGGTTTGATAAGTATGATTCCCAATATAATCAGAGAGATAACAATGTAGCTGTGTATTTTCTGAAAAGGTTAGATCACTCACCACTACCTAATTAAACTAGAGCCAAATCTGTCCTGTTTTCAAGAATGTGTTCAAAACTATGAACAGAGAAGTCATCAAACTTGCAGTAAGACTTGAATCCAGTGTAACATCATGTAAAAGATGTTTTGGCTTGAATGGGAGGCTAATATTGTGCAGCTTAAGGCTTATAGAAGGATACGGCAAGAAGGGAAAACAGTTCCATAGTAAAGACACATTTATAGGACTTCAATATGAGCTGAGATGGAAATGAATAGGAGCCAAATGATTAAAAAGAAATCAGTTAAAACTTGTAAGTAAAAAGCAAGAGAAAATTCTGACAATAGGAAGGAGAATCTTTTACAACTGTAGTATTTATAGTACTTTCATAGTACTTATAAGAGTATAGAATCATTGGTTTAAAGCATTATTTTTAGACAAACTAATGCACGGTTTGAGGAAATGGTTTCATTTGGGCATTGGGAAGACATTTGCTCTGCAAGTATGAACACCTGAGTTAGAATCCCCAGCACTTATGCAAAAATCTGAACATGGGTGCATAGGTACATCAATCATTGGAGGGTAAAGAGAAGAAGATTATGAAATCTAGCTGGTCATGAAGCCTAGCTGGAAGGTAAGTTTTGGTTCAATAAGAGAACCTGTCTCACGGCAGTAAGTTGGAAAAGTTGGAGAAGACACTGAACATCCTATTCTGGCATGTACACTTGCATATTCATATTCATATCAAACACACACACCAGAGAGAGAGAGAGAGAATGGCTAGTTCACTTTTACAATGTGTTTTCCAAAATAATAATAATAATTAATGACCAAAGGAAATACCCTGTAAAGTGCATGTATAAATCTTCACGCTTCTGGTATTCGTTTCCCAAGGTGAGGTAATGAACTGATACTAAAGCTAAGATGGAAAGTTTTCCTATGGAGATCAGTTAACAGTTAAATATGAACACTGAATCATTGTTATTGTTACTCTTTTTTTGAGAGTGAAGTTAATGTTGAAAATTGTTTGGCTCCAGTTCCTCTATTTTTCATGTGTTTTTGTTGTCAGACGCCTTATACAAGGTCAGAGTTTTAAGTATTAAGGCGCTCTGATAAATATATGAAACAATTTGATAAACTTAATTATTCACTTTAAACTCTCATATCAAAGTTGCCTTTAAAAGGAAATGAAATCAGCCAAGATAAATTTAAGAAGAGTATTTATCACACCACTTAATTACAATGTAAACAGAACTTGTAAAATTATGTACAACCACCTACATTGTTTTTCTACATGCTCACTGCTATTTTCTCAACTATATTTTCTCCAGATGGTGTTACAGTCAATCATTAAATTTGTTGAGTGTCTGCTGTATAACGGCCAGTGCATACAATATAAAAGGAAAGTTTTAAATCACAATCCTTGTTCTCAAATTGTTTATACATCACAATCATGAAGAAAGCAGTGCTTGTCATACACCATTCAGTATAGGATAGTAAGTGAGATGGAGGATTCTGTATTGACTTGGGCAAGAGATAAGTTTGATACACACAAAACAAAGGTGAAAATAGCTTCTCAAAAGCAGAGCATAGCACATTAGAATGCAGAAGGGAGAATAAGAAAGTTCTCTTCAGGTGACAGCAAGAACAGAAACGGGAATAAGACTGGGAGAGATGTTAAAGCATTCATTCCAGAGCAAGCAGATTTAGGGAGAATTAGGAAGGGAAAGGGAATGGAGGCTGGGAAACCAGTAATGAGACTATTCTCACAGTCCATTTGAAATGAGAGCTGGAGATAAGTGGTGACCTTAAACCTCAGCAAAGGGCAGACCAAGAAGAGGAAGAAATAGACAGGATATGGTGATGCAAAATGTAGAAACGTAAAAAAAAGCAATTCAACAATCAAAGACATAAACATTATTTGAATCAAAGGAATTTTGTGAATGTTTAACCCATGCTTTCTACTGAGTATTCTGACACTGCTAGGGTAAGGAGATAGAAAGCACAGTGCTAGGTGCAATTGGAACTGAAATACACTATGAAGCTTTTGGAAGAGGTGAATTCTCTGAAATAGCAAAAGTGTTTCCTTAAACCAAGTTTAGAAATAAGTACATTTTCTCCACTTTTAATTCCAAATTCATAAGGAAGAAAATAATGGCATCTTGTTCTCAAGTCCCACTATTTGGTTCTATTAAAATTCAACATCTCATTTTAAAATGAAGAGTGATGACCTTGAAATGAAAGCATTGAAACAAGTCAAGACAAGCAAGACGGTTCAGTACGACAAACTACTTGCTGCCAAGTCAGACTACCTACCTGTCTTAGATTCCCCAGGTCCCAAATGGTAGAAGATCAACTCCCACTTCTCCACATTTGCATCTACACACATGTGGGGAGAGGTGGGGGAAGGGGAGGGAATTTAAATATCAAATGTAAAAAGAAAAATGTAAGTTTCTAAAGATCAGTGGTCTCATTTCATTCCTGGCTAGAGTCCCAATACCCATAAATGGGACTCATCACAAGGTATCGATCACATCACATTTGTTGATTAAATGGGAAAGGAAACTTCGGAGCTTCTGTGAAGTTCATCACAAAATAAGAGACATATTTTTTTTCATTTGCTTTTTTTCAGTAAGTAACTTCACAATTTAACAAGAGAGGGGAAATATATGAGATTATCTCTCTGCATCCTGTTTGGGCCTAGGACTTTGTGATTCTCAGTATATTTGTGGTGGGAGATGAAAGTTTCTTAAAGATCCTGCCAGTTACACAAATCATTATTCCTCAAAAGATTCAGACAGCTTAGTTCTATGAGGCCACCCAATATAGTTCATTGCTCCTAACCACAACATCCCTTTCCCTAAACACATACTTTATGCCCACACATTGCCAACAAAAACTTCTTTTTTCCAAAGGTTACATTTATACCTATAATTATTATTCTAGGTGGAAGAATAAGGATTAGATTAGCCTCATTTACTGGGCACAGGGTGAGACCCACCAGCAGCTCTACCAATGAATTCAGTATGCAGAAATACCCGTTTATATCCTCTTCCAGAGAATTTTCCAAGCAGTAAATAAACCAAGAGTCTTTCACCATCTTGATAGAGGGGTTGTGTGAAAACACCTATAACCCAGAGCAGTTTCATTTATTTTCTTTTTTTTTTTTTTTTTTTGGTTTTTACGAGACAGGGTTTCTCTGTATTGTTTCGGAGGCTATCGGTCCAGCCTGGCCTCGAACGCACAAAGATCCGCCTGCCTCTGCCTCCCGAGTGCTGGGATTAAAGGCGTGCGCCACCACCGCCCGGCTGGTTTCATTTATTTTCAGCCGGGGAAAATTCCCCTAGCATTTCTATCCCGTGTTGCATTTTGAAAATAAAACATTTATAGGGGAATTGTGAATGTTGTGGGCAAAAGTGCTTAGAATAGTACTTTGCACAGCATAAAAATTATATTGAAGCTACCACTATAATTATTATTCTACACAGAAATGGCACAGTAACCTAGCATCCACAAAAATGTACAATTTATTGTACTTCCCAACTGGAAGAGATGGGCTATTTGGTTTCACAAGTGACTGCCTGGATGACAAAGGACACTCATTTTCCAGACAGCTGGCTAAGCAAGAGGTGCATTCTGTGGTCATGGAACAGATCAGAGCTAGCTGGCCCATAGAAAGAACAAGCCTACAGTAACTTTGACCTCATTAGTAATGTGTTTTGAGCTAGACAAAAAACAGGACTCACAGAACATGGATTATTCAGATTTGCTGTCCATGTTAATCAAAGTCCCCAGATGATTGCTTGATATTCTGCGTTACTTTAGCTAGGTTTACATAAGCCCAAAACATCTGGATGAGAAGTGAAAAAATGCAGATGTTTAAGCCTCATAATGGGAAACATCCAGATGTCTCAAATTTGGATTTGTCATTTTGTTCTTTGTTTTAAAAGAAAAGAAGCCAAAAGAAAACAAAATAAAAATCTACCATAGTTTGTATTTCCCTTAACCTGGGCAAAATTAAGCTGGTTTCTTATAGAATTCTAAAATGTCCAAAGCTGATTGGGTACGTCTGTGATAATGGATCCAGATGGATGTGCTTCATTTGAAAATATCTGATCCATATCCACACTTTATGAGAGACAATGGTCATTAGAGTGAGACAATATATTGGAAGAGTTGATTACACTGAACTGTTTGGGAGAGTATATCTAAGATTATATCAGCAGTAAAGACAAATTTTCTAAAGAAATCATTCCAAATGGTGTTTACTTTAAAGTAAAATGCAAAAATACAAACAATTCTTCTGTTTATGAAATTATCATTTAAGAACTTTTATCTTGAAAATAATACAGAGAGCTAACTATAAACATAAGCCATAAAGGTAGCGATTTTTGGAATGTGAGTTGAAGATAATCAAATTTATGAAGAAGTTTCCAAAATGCCCTTTATCAGTGCCCTAAAATAAATTTTACTAAGTTAAATTCTGGGTGAGCAGCCATATTCTATCCTTTAGAATTCTACTGACCTTCTGTAGTAAGAAAAGAAACCCAATAACTGAGTGGCACGTTAAGTATTCACACAGTTTTAGAGATGAAAAAGAATTTCAAGACCATCTATTTCAACCTTTTCATTTCATTCATTGGAAAATATTTCCAGAGATGAAGTGACAGGTCATCTTTTGCTCAAGTCACAAAAGAACTGTGGGATACCGAAACATACTATTTTGAGTTAACCGATGATAAATTTTGGGAAAATATAAGGAGATAGGTAGAAAAATTGTAACTGAAAAACTCATGAAGTCTTGGGTCACATTCAGAATGCTAGGAATACATCAGGCATAGAAGTGGGAGTTATTTGGACAATATGAAAAAAAAATTATGGGACACCCAAGGTAAATAGGCATCTTTGTGTTTTGAATTTTATGGTGATATCCTTGTGAATAATTATTTTAATGTATACCACATTATTGGTCATGAATAACAGTCATTTGTGATTGCCCCAACCTCCCCAGTGGTTAAAAATCAGTGTATACAATATTGTTTGGGTTCCTGAGAGTTTATTTGGCATGATATGATGTGAAGTTTTAAGAACTGCTGCAAATACTCAAATAAGGCACTGAAGAACTAATCCCATGTTTGGGGAGTAGGTCGTGATTATCAGCTCATGCTCACTTACACAAGTACATAGCCAAGAAACTACCTTAAGACCAAAGTGAGTATTTCCAGGTCTCTAGCACTGTGTTTGCCATGTATGTAGAGAAATACAAATCAACAAATCTTGAGTGCTTCAAAAGGCAAGGCTAAAGCTAAATAAGAGGATATTCTCAGTTTTCCCCAATAGAAAAAAAAAAAGAACTGGAATATTTTTTCCTCATGGAAGTTGGCTGGTCTCCTCAATGCATACCCACATAATAAAGAGAAGCCTAAGGTAGGGTGTATCATTTTGGAAAGATTAGTATAAGAATGAATATAATCGCTTGTTTATTTTGGTTAGTACACAATGTTCATTATTTTATAACACAATTGAAATTTATTGAAAGTAAGAATGTGTATGTAAAACAGCAATGCAGACTATCTCTATAGAATTCAGAGCGCAACCATTGCACCATACCCAACCATTTATCATTTCAATTTAAAAACATTAATGCTGCCAGTGGAAACAGAAAACAAGTTGTCAGCAGTTTTCCTCGAGCACGATGAAACCACAAAGCCATAGCCCAGGCAGTAAAAATTTGTTTAAAAAACTCAATGCTTCAAGACAAGCCAGATTATTATGAGAGATATACTGTAAACTACTCATCTCATTTATTTTGCACAGATGCCAATTCACATGAAATGAGCTTTATTGGTTTGAGAAATCTATTTTCTTTCCCGTCCTTTAATGTGTGTAAACCGAGTTCTGAGCCACATTTTGGAGGATGAGGGTCATTGATCTTCCTTTTTACTTTTCTATTCTAGCCACAACCCAAGGTTGATTAAAAATGATGAAGCCAAAGCTTTCCATGATTTTTTTCATTCATGAAAGTTCTTTAAACTTTTCTTCATCTCTCCAACATCGGTCTCCTTTAATCTCTTAAAACGTGGGATGTTTTTGGTTGGAAGGAACCTGGGAGGACATCTAATACTCTTCTTTTAATGATGGAGAAAATATTGTCACTTATCCAATATTAGAAAACTAATTAGTGACAGAGCCAAACCTAGACTCAAGAGTTCCTGATTGACTATAATCATTTCATTATCCTAATCAACCTTCAACAATTCAAAGACTAGATTCTTAAAAAGTTCATCCAGGATTTGGGAGTGTTGTTTGGTGGCAGATAATTTGCTGTGCATTTCCAGGGCCCTGGCTTCTAAATAAAATAAAATAAATATGCAACTGAAACTGTACCTATGCCCACCTTTCATTCTAGGGAAAGGAAAATCCCTTGCCAATGCATGAAATGTTAAATCTTTTCCTATTTTCTTTATGCCATATAGATGAGTTAGAGTTATTCTCAGTATTACACTAGATATACCAACTACACGAAGGGTACATATTAACACTTTTACAGGCTAGCCTTGAATCACTAGGAGTAGAAGCTATTTCCCAATCATTATCAGTTATGCAAATTATAATATTATGATTGTGATGAGTATTTGCATCTGAGAAGACCTACCAATACCAAATCTAGGGCAGGAATTTCTATACATAAATTCTAGACTTGGATTTACTGGCTACCTCAGTATGAACAAATTACTGAACTCATAATATCCTAGTTTCCTCATTGGTAAAATAGAGAGTAAATATGATTATAATAACAAGGATTTAAGTAAAATGAATATATAAAGTGCTTAGAAAAGGGGTTCACAGTCAATAGAGGTTGTGAAATTGTTACTTTATACTGTATAGGGGAAAAAGTTAGCTCAGCAAATTAATCTCCAACACTGAGCATGGCAGGAACTGTTCTAATGGATTTCATTCGTGAAATGTATGCAAGGAATAATGCCTCTAATTACTAGCCATGTCTACTCATTAAGCTTAGTCAAGCATACCCTTTCCTTGAAAACATTAGTGTAATCTTTAGTCCAATTACTATTTTTATATCAACCAGCATTCCCTTCCAAATTAGAATGTGATTAAAAGTTTCCACTAAGAAAATAGATCCTCCAACAACTCAAAATTAGTGAGTAGTGACTGTCCCTCAGTCTCCCCGGCCCCTTCTTCCAAATACAAGCAATCCTGGACATTTTAAAGAAATAAGTAGATTTTTTTCCACCTGCAATATTCCCTATATTTCCACACACAAATATCCCAACAGGTTTGAAAGGACCAAAATATAACGAGAAAGTTCAGTAGGTCAATAAGCCACGACATAGTTGTGGCTTTTAGGCAATCACAAGTTGAAATGAGTCAACAGTATGATGTAGATGCTTAGAAAGCAAATGCGGGGCTAGAAGACTGTAATACAAGTAAAATACCCAGTCTAAGAAAATCACTCAGCAGCAGACAGACTACATCTGGAAGACTGTGTTCATATCTGAGTACCAACATTCTAATACGAACTGTTTCAGTACAGAAAGACGTCAGAAAAGATGGTGCAAACGATGAAGTTTCTGAAATTCTGCCATGAAGGGAGGAACTGGAAATTTTTGTTTTTCCTTAAAAAGAAGACTTTTAGCCAGAATATGACATAGAAACAAAATTAGATTTATGCAGTGTAGTCCCTGTGGGAGAATCAGGATAATGAGTAGAACTCATGAAGAAGCAAATTTCGGCTCATGATCAGAAAGTCCTGTCTAAGGATGTAGACTACCCATAAACAGAATGTGCTGCTTGCAAAAGTGGTAAACATTTTTCCTACTACCTCAATGCTTCAATTTGACAACCATATTTCTCCATTTTCTGCATATGTGTTAAAGTTATCCTAACCAGAATAAAGCCACAGTTTACACCATGAATGTGAATATACTGTGTTTCTTCCTGAGATATTCCCAGTAACCACAAAGTTAAGTGGAACTCATTCTTCAAGGCCAATATCTGGTTCAATTCTACCTGCCCGTTCCCTTCATTTTAGGTCTACCATGTCTCTTAATTCATTGGCATTTCTAACATACCATTTTGGTTACAGGGACACAGAAGTAAACAAAACAAACATGGATACATATCTCCAGAGAATTTACATTTTTAAACTTGGTCAATAAACTATTTGAAATATCAGAGGGGTAGATGTGGGCATGCTGCTGGTTTCTCGGAGGATGTATAGGAAGAAGAGTGAATATGAATTGTCCTTTGTAAACCATTCATGAATGAAATAAAATCAACTTGAACTAAACAACAGTGACGTTACCAGGTAGAATGATTTTAGAAACTGTATTCTTATTGTTATATTTTAGTGTACTCATCAGTACCATATGCTGTTTTGGTGACTTTGAGACTTGTCCAGTCTAACTGAAGTCTTATCCAGTCTAAGTAGATTGAAACTGAGTTAGTTACGTCTAAGACTAGAATAGTCAACGTTTGCACACCTAAGCTAGCTCTGACCCAACCCACTATATCTTTTGGTTTTATACTTCATTCCATGGAGATAAATGGACTTAAGTCATAAAGAGCAGAAATCACAAATTAATGTGAAAGAAAAAGTAAGTAGATACTGAATATTCTATACTGAGCATTTTTCTAGACATGCAGGAAAACCAATGAATGAGTAAGTCATGGCTCCTGATTTCACTAAGACTAGAAAAGGAATAAAATATAGGGAAATAGAAAGTCTGTCAGGTCTAAATGAATGGTGACCATAGATACAAGAATGCCAAGTGTGAAATATAAACACTTCTTCATACGGAACTAACTGCCCATTATGTCAAAGCAGGAGTATGTATAGGGAGCAGTGTTGGGAAAAGGAATGGCTTAAGGGCAGAAATGAGAGCTCCAAGCTGACAAAACCTGAACGCGTCCCAGTTCTGATGTTGTACCTCAACACACGAAGCCGTTTCTCAGAGAGTGGCTTGAGAAGTTGAAGGAGCCCTTTTTCTCCCCGCTCTTCACTTCCCCCACAGACCAATGCAGACTATGGAATGTAAGTCCACAAACCGCCACATCTCCACTCTTTACCTTGTGAGGAGGCCAAAAATGTTTAGCTATGTCAGTGGGTCCAATAGCCAAACCTCATATTTTTATGCATAAATAATTGGGAGTATGTGTAACACTCTGTCCTTAGGGTTTTCAGGGACTAGGAGGGTGTAAATCATCTTAGAGTGCTGAATAAATGCAGATTGATAAAGAAATGTACACAGGTTTATACATATAAATTCGCAGATATTAATATGCTGGAACATTTTCTCTAGCAACCTCCAAATAACAGCTGGACCTCAAATATTTGAAAAAGATTTATAAGTCCTGCAACAGTTCCTTTGCTGTTTTCTCCTTTAGAAGCTACAACTAGTGATTTTTATGTGACTTTCAACAGCTTGGCTAGGTTTCTGTAAGTTCCAGAAGTTTGAATAAGGAGATTCAATTTGAAGGTGTGATGGTTTATTCAAACACAAAACAATATAGAAAAAAATGAAGTATTACTTCAGGAGGACACCCTTTAAAAAGGTAAATGCCATGTGTAGAATGTTTCTCAGCATCAGGATGCTTATGTTTTCCTTTGAAGAATTCCTCTAAAGCAGATTTGTTTAGGTTTGTATGTGATGATGATTCTGAACACATTTTAAGACCACCTTTAGAAATCTGGGTAAAATTATGGCTATGTTTTTCAGGAAAATATGCATATCTCCCAGAAAACACTAGATATGATATTGTTAATGTAACAATCCAAAGGGCTTATGTATCTCCAGAAACCCTTCTATGGGTTGCATTAATGTTTGGTTGCTCCCCCATACTAAAAGTAACTACTTTAGATATTGAAATCAGAACATAATTGGAGAGATAAATAGGAAGGGAGAAGGTAGGCAATGTTATTCAACAGTGCAAAAGAAGCAAAACTGCAAAGGATATATACACTCTAGAATTACCTCTGTGATAGCTCTTACAACAACTAATCAAAATCAGTAACAATATATCACATAGATAATATGCGGAATTGTCACAAAGCAATGAACTTTTTACTCTGCAAAATAAAAGCACACTATGCTTAAGGATAGTCTTTCAGAATGTAGAAACTGTGACCCTTGGCTGCTATCATTTTTTCTATATTTCTTGCCAAACAAATGTTATGAAAGAATATCTCCAGGCATTTGCTCTACCCCGAGGGTTAAAACATGTACAGGATGGAAACTGGCAGAGTGCTGAAGTTGGCGGACTCATCTGCCTCACTAAAGCTTCTAGAGACTTCCAAGGGCTCTAGGGATGAGGGAGTTGTCTTTTTTGGAGAAAATCAGGTCACAAGAAAGTGTCCAAGTCTTCAGAACAATTGATCCATGGCAGCAGATATAAGTAGGAAACAAATTTGCTCAGTGTGGATCCCATGATCTCAGAACGCTGCATTTTACATTAAGAACATCTACAGGAAATACGTTTGCCAGGACAAATAATCACGAACCTTTCTCAAATGGAGAAGCTGTGAACAAAAAGCAGAGACATTATGTTTGGGGAAGAGATAAATGATTGAGGTTTGAGACAGAATTCTTTGTGGCTAACATTCTTTAAAAAATTTATGGCAGCTGAAATCACTCTTGGATATCTCCAGGTTTCCAATGGTATTTCCACTCTTCTGCTTCCATGAAAACCAAGATCATACTGTTATTTGTATAATTGTTTCAACAAAATTTCATTCTGAGATCCTTTTATAGGCTCTGTAGCTTCCTGGCTACTAGGAAGGCAGTCAAGAGGAAAATGGATATTGATCCTATTCCTAATAAGTTGATAGTCTATTGGAGAAAATAGACAACTAAGCATGTAATTATATGTAAGTCTTTTAAGTACATTAAGAGATGTATGTGAGCAAGATATAAAGATAGATGACTACAATCCAAGCACATGGGAGCCTGATGTATAAGGACAGCAAATAGAAAGCCAGTTTGCACTACGTAGCAAAACTTTGTCTCTAAAATTGCTGGAGCTGGAAGTGCTTATATTGCAGGCACAAAACCCTTCATCCTATCCTCATAGCCAAATTTAAAAACAGGCACAGTGGTGTATACTTTTAATGCCAGCACTCAGGAGTCAGAGGCAGGGGAATTTAGAAATTCAAAGTTGTCTTTCACTACATAGCATGTTAAAAGTCATCCAGGGCTACGTTGGTATCTCTTTCAAAATGGAGAGAGAGAGAGAGAAAGAGACAGGGAAAAGAAACAAAAATAGGGAGGAAAGAGAGAAAACTGAAAAGAAAAATAAAAAACAGATACATATTCAATATATCAAGTATAAAAGAAGAAAGCAAAAAAGTCAGCTGGAAGATATGACATGTAGACTTATAAAAGAATAATTAAGAGTGTTATGTAGAAAAGTGTATGAAGGCAATTCCAAACACAAAGACAAAAGATTCAAAAGAATAAAGAAATGAAGTAACACAAGCTGAAAACTGGATATTATTAATGGGTATAAAATGTGACAGGTTAGAAAAAATATTTCAGATAGACACATTGATTTTCAGTGGTTATTATTTTGACATTCATGTGAGTTTTAACAAAATATTAGATTAACCTAGATTACCTAAGACAACTTTGCTTAATACTAATACTGCCCAAGAATAAATAACTTTAACTCAAGAAGCTTACTTGCTAAACCTGTTATAGATTTTAATTAACATCTCTGAGGTAACATTTGCATGACATGAAATTAACCATTCTAAATTATTCATCTCACTGGTTTTTTTTTTCGAGACAGGGTTTCTCTGTATTGTTTTGGAGACTATCAGTCCAGCCCAGCCTCGAACTCACAGAGATCCGCCTGCCTCTGCCTCCCGAGTGCTGGGATTAAAGGCATGCACCACCACCGCCCGGCTATTGGTTTTTTTTATTCTTTTTTTTTTTATTCATCTCACTGGTAGCCACTAGATTTGCATTGCTATTCATTCAACAAGTATCTAGTTCCAAACATTTTTATTACATCAAATTAAAATGATGTAATAGCATACTTATTAACCACTGAGTCCTTTTTCCAGACCCTCACCCAGCCTTTGTCAAATTCTAAAATGCCTTTGATCTTTACTAATGCACTTATTCTTGATATTTCACAGAAACTAAATCAGGAAAGGTCCTTTTCTATCCACTTTATTTCATTTTGAATCACATAGTTGAAGTTTGTAAATGTATCATGTGTTAGTAACTTGTGTAGATATCTAGTAAAGGAACTCCTGGATTATATGGAGTTTGCAATTCACTTTTGAAGTATAATAAAACTTTTCTGAGCAATTATACTAATATTTAATCCTAATGGCAATATATAAGAGCTCCAGATTTTTCTAACTCACCAATAACATTAACAGGATTTTAAAACTCACAGAATCTTCATGTATTATATAGGATATAATTTGTCCAATACAATACCTAGAAAGCAAAACATATTTCAAGACCACATTGGTTGGCTATCACATTTGTTGAGAAAACCTTGTCTGGTCTTTGTCTATAGCCTTAGCATCTATGGTCAATTATCTCATTTATTCAAATTATGTCCATCAGGGTTTAGGAGATGATCATTTGGTAAAGTGCTTTCCACCCAAGCATGAGGACCCGAGTCCCACTGATCTCTAGCAAGAAGTAAAAATCAAAAATAAAAAAATCCATGATCACCAATAATTCAGTAATAAGTTTCCCAGTGAAGAACACACCAATTGGTTATTCAAAAGCAAATGTGCATCCTGAAAACATACATATGAATAAAATTATACAGATTGAGCAGGTTATATTTAGAAATACACACACACACACACACACACGAATTTGAAAGAGAGTTAGGAAGAGTGCATGAGGGGGAATGAAGTGAGGAAAAGGAAGGGGGAAACTATGTAAATAAACCATAATCTTAAAAATAAAATAAATAATGTAAAAAAACATTGTCTTCCTTTTGTATATATATCCCTAACCTTCAAAAGAAGGTTAATGATATATTCTACAGCCAATTATAACCACACCAGGAAAAAAAGAAGACTGTAATGAAAGTTCATGGTGGCAAGTTAGAACATCTTTCTCCTCTATAAGGGCTATATTTCAAGATTAACATTAAAGTCTATAAATGCTGTTTACTCTGCTAAATTTCATTTATATAGAATATCTGAGCCTGCTGCACCATGGGGCCAGTTCAGAATTTCTTTATCACCAATTAGAGATAAAATAATTTTCCAGTGCTTTCAATTATGATCACACCCCTGAGGGAACTAGCTTCTTGGGTGGAGTGGAGAGGAAAGAGATTCATATGAAAAATCTAGTATTAAGCATGTCAGGCAAGCCAAAGCAGCTGGGTGAGCAGCAGAGCGTATTCATATGAGCTTGGGATCGGATTGTATGACTAGCCCTGACTTCCAGGAAACAAGGCCAGTTAATACTTGCCAAAACTAATTACTCCATAGATGACCACCAGAGCAAAAGCTACAAAGTCCACTGAAGAGAAAACATCTGAACAGCATTTCAGCTTTCAATCCATACACTGTATGGCTGCAAATAATGCAGTGATGAGACAGAAAAGAAATGTCATTATACTTAAGTCTTTCCATGAATCTAAGTAGGCAAATGAGCACGTAAGAAAGAGGTTTGTGGTACAGCTGAGCCACATGGCAGTTCTATTTTTAATTTTTTGAGGAATCTCTAAACTAATTTCCATGATGGCTTTATTTATTTGAACTCGCGCCAGCAGTGAATAAGGTTTCCTCTTTTCCTACACAGTCTTCAACATTTCTTGTCTGATTTCTTAAGGTAGCCATTATGGTGTGAGGGAGCATCTCAAAGCAGTTTTAGTTCACATTTCACTAATGACTAGGAGTACTGAATACTGTTTGAAAGCCGTTGTTGGCCATTTGTGTTTCTTTCTGTTTTGTTAGCACAGTTGTTGATTGAGATCTTTATTTCCTTGGTGTTTAATTTCTGTAGTTCCATAAATTTTGGGCTAAATATAGCAGATAAAAAGTCAGTTTGTCCTATTCCATGGGCCTGCTAATTGTTTCTTTTGCTGTGCAGAAACTATCTAGTGATGTGCGGGTCTGGTCCCTGTGCTATCGGAACTCTGATCAGGAAATTCTTGCCTGTACCAGTATCATGAAGATTATTGCATATGGTGTCTGTTCTCTAGTTCTTAAAGATTTATTTTTAAAATTATGTGTATGGGAGAGGCAAAAATGCATGCATGAGTGCCAGTGCCTGCAGAGGCCAATGGTATGGGATTCTCCTGGAGCCAGAATTATAGGGAGACCTGAGCTGCTTAAAGCAGATGCTAGGAGCTGATCTTGAAATCTCTGGAAGAGTAGCAAGCTCTTGAGCCGTCTTTCTAGCCTCAGCAATTCAGGCCTTAAACTAGCATCTCTTAATCCACTTCCAGCTGATTTTTTTGGTAAAAAGTGAAAGACATGGATTTAATTTCATTGTTTTGTAGGTGGGCGCCCAGTTTTTCCAACACTATTTGTTGAATATGCTAACTTTTCTGCAATCCATGTTTTAAAACTTTTGTCAAAGAATTAGGAGCTCATAGCATTGTCCCTGGAATTGCAGTTCCTCTATTCTGTTTCATTCTTTGTCTGGTCTGCTATATGTCCCAGCCACACTACTCCTTGGCACAATTCTGAAGAATTCTGTCTTAGTTAGGGTTTCTATTGCTGTGATGGCACACCATGACCAAAAAAGCAAGTTGGAGTAGGAAAGTGTTTATTTGACTTATACTATCATATTTCTGTTTATCATTGAAGGTAGTCAGGACAGGAACTCAAACAAGGCAGAATCCTGGAGGCAAGAGTTGATGTAGAGGCCATAGAGAAGTGCTGCTTGCTGGCCTTTTTTCCTGGCTTAAACAGCCAGCTTTGTTATAGGACCCAGGGCCACCAGTCCAGGGTTAGCACCACCAACCAAGTGCTGGACCCACCCCAATTGATCACTAATTGAGGAAATGCCTTACAACTGGATCTCATGAAGGTGTTTCCTTAACTGAGGTTCCTTTCTCTCTGATGACTCTACCTTGTGTCATGTTGACACATAAAACCAGCCAGTATAGACTCCATATACTACTACAGAGATATTTACATATCCATGTTTGTTGCTACTCTATTCAAGATAAAAGAAATGGGAGAAGTCTGTATGTTCATCATCAGAAGAATTGGTAATGATGATATTATGAATATACCCAATATAATAAATTCAACTTTTTGTGCAGTGAGTTAGCAAGAACATTTTTGTTTTCCAAAAGAAACCAACATGTTTTGTTGCTTTAAGACTGTGATTGTGAATGTAGCTGGAGGCTTCTATGTGTCCCACCTGGTCTCAGAGCCACTTCTAAAATAATTACTTAGAGATTTAATATTAATTATAATTGTTTGACTGATTGCTTCAGCTTATTATTGGCTACGTCTTACGTTTAAATCAGCCCATTTCTATTCATCTGTATATCCTAATGAGGCCTGTTGTTTACTGGTGAGTCCCGGATATTTTTCTTCTTTGGCAGCTGGATGGTGTCTCCTCTCTATTCCACCTTATGTTCCCTGTATTCAGTTGTGCTTTACTGCCTAGCTATATTCTGCCCTGCCCTAGGTCAAAGCAACTTTACTCATCAACCAATAAAAGCAGCATATATTCAAAGCATACAGAAAGCCATCTCACATCATGTGAAAGTTGGAATTTCTTTTTAATCCCCTTGACCACTAATGCAATAGGAATTAGACAAGAATAGTCACTGAAAGCATTTGTTACATTAGCCTGCTTAGAAAAATTGTGGGTTTTTTTTTGGTTTGGTTTGATTTGGTTTGGTTTGGTTGTTGTTGTTTTTACTTGTTTAAATTGATATGGGTGGTTGGAGGGGCTCTGTAACCTGATTTGTCATCGTAAAACTGTATCAAATCATTTTATTTTAACACTATTTAATGTGTACTTTGCATTGCTATATACCAAATAAAGTATGATTTTAAAATTTAAAGGGTTGTTTTTGTCTGATAACAGGGTCTTGTTATCTATAGCCCAGGGTGGCTTCACAATACACACAACATTTGTTTGCAGACTTGCTTATAGTTTCAGAGGTTTAGTTCATTATAATTATAGTGGGAAAATGGCAGCAGACATAGTAGACATGGTCCTGGAGAAGTAGCTAAGAACTATATCCTGAACCACATCAGAGACACAGAGACACTTGGCCTGCCTTGGGCTTTTTAAGCCTAAAACCCACCCCTACCCAGCACATACTTCCTCCAACAGGGCCACCACTCCTAATCCTAAAATTCATTTTCAAATAGGGCTGCAAATGACTACACATTCAAATATACAAGCCTATGAGGGCCAAGATAATGAATGTAAGATGAGCTAATCAGTTTACTTTAAAAATTAATGTGTTTCCCCTGAAAAGGACAGAAACTTACACAGCATCTAATGCATATGTATTGTCATCTGTGTACATGTACTCATCCCTTTATGACATAGCTAATCCTATTCTATTACTACCCGACCAACTGGCTGATGGGATGTCATCACACTACTAAGAGCCATTGACCGAATTATTCAACTAGAATATGACATTGGCAGCAAAACATCAGCACCCAAATAAAAACAGGAAAAAAATGAAACCCACAGAGGCAGCTGAACTAAACAAGGGGGAGCCCTTGGACCCCAGACTGGTGACTGAGAGGCCAGCATGGGACTGATCCAGATCCCCTGAACGTGGGTATCAGTGAGGAGGCCTTGGCAATCTATGGGACCTTGGATAGTAGACCAGTAGTTAGCCCTGGTGTACAAATGGACTTTAGGAGCTCATTCCACATGGAAGGATACTGTCTCAGCCTGGACACATGGGGGAGGGCCTAGGTCCTGCCCGGGATAATATGACAGACTTTGAAGAGTCCCCACAGAGGGCTTCACCCTCCCTAGAGAGAGGAGGGGGAATGGGATAGGGGTTTGGGGGGGTTGGTGGGGAGAAGGAGAGGAGAGGAAGGTGAGAGAGCTGGGATCAACATGTCAAGCAAGATTTTTCTAATTTAAATAAAATAAAAAATATAAAACAAAGGAATAAAATGAAAGAAAAAGAAAAACAAAAGCTCTCAAAATGGAAAATAAAATAGCACTTTTTGGGTAATAATTCCTGCATAAAACATGTTAACACTATGGTAACATCTAAATACAAGAAGAAAAATACAAAAGCACACAACTGGGGACATTTTCTTTTCATTAAAATGTCTATTAGCCTTTTCTTATAGATGACATGAATTACATACTATCATAGTCCATCAATGCTACTAAATATTTCTAACATGAACAGCAAAATGGAATAAGCTATATTTCATATTGAAAATACATTAAGTGCACCTGAGTATACCTTTTTTCCCTTTAGAAATGACATAGCATTTAAATTAATTAGTTATGACTATTTCTCCTTATGGCAAGGTCGTTTGTTTATAACATGATTTAAAAGCATGTAGTATTGTTAAATTTTCAATTTTAATTCATAAATATAAAATATTTGAGTAATATTACATCAAAATAGAAAAGTCTTCATTAGCTTGTTTTCATTCGCATAGTTGAAACTAGACACAAGAAAGCCAACCTCTTATCCAACAAGCCAAAATACAAATAAAATGTGATTTGCAAGCTAGACAGAACTTTGCAAATATCATTGTGAATTAATCTAAAAGAAAATTCACAGTGTGTCCATAAAAGTAATAGCAAATGTTACTTGAGAAACAATTACCATGATTTTGTAGAAGTGGCTTTTATTTTGGAATCCAATTCGGTATGGAAAATGTAATAATGACTTTATTTGTTAGTCCAAGAATATTGTGAGAAAGGCTACTTTTGCACACATAGATGATATTGTTAAATAAAGTGTCAGGTTATTTGTTTAATAAGGCTAACAATTAATATAAACAAGACCTGGCACTCAAATTTGCCTAACGAGGTGGAAGAGACAAAGAATACTATGGTTAACATATGTACCTCTTTCAACCTCCCTGGCCTAATGGATGCTATTGAAGAAAAAAGTACAGAATTCATTGTGAAAGTTCCTTATGGAGGACTTCATCAAATTAAACTCAAAAGTTGGAGATAAATTAGGTTTTAAAATTACTATCTTTTAAGATTAAAAAAGAAGTATTGTTTATAGCTGAGAAAAAGTGAATGCCTTCCCCTCTCCTTATTGATGCAAAACCATTATAATTGACCCTCAAGTTTGTACCTATATGATTCAATCTAGAATTCCACATCTTTTCCTGTGAATTAAAACTAGCTCATTCATTCAAAAACTGATCAAGGTAGAATTGGTCAAAATTGAGAATGTCTACAAATTTATAGATATAGATGAGAACACTTGAATTTGGCTCACTACTGGGGAATATTTATTAACTTCAAAGGGCACTAACAAACTAAAGATTGATATCAAATGGTATGCAGATTTAAACATCTGGAGATATATGTTAGTAATTATATGGCGGAAAATGAAACTTTTCCTCTTCCGCCAAAAGTACAATTTAGTAATATTATCAATCAGGATAACTCATGAACAAAATAAGCAATTACATTCTACCTCATTTAACCATGATACCATGTAAGAGATAATGAATCGAGAAGAGCTGTTTTTTATCATTATGAATAGTGAATAGAATAGACACTCTGATTCATAATATGAATATGAGAATAGCATTCAGATAGCATTTCTACCTCACAATCTTACCACAAATACCTATCTAGCTTGCTGATACCTAACTTTGACATTTATTATTTTATAATTTTGTGTTAAGTGAAGAAGAAAGTTTCTATTCTGCCTGGTCACAGAGCTGTTTAGCCAGAAATAAACACATTGAGGCTTATATTAATTATAAACTGTTTGGCCAATGGCTTAGGCTTCTAACTGGCTAGTGCCCTCTTAATTATTAACCCATAACTATTAATCCATGTATGCCTTCATGGCCTTATCTTACTGAAGTATTCCCAGGATCCTATTTTCCTGGTAGCTACATGGCATTTCCTGCAAGGCTCACTCTCTGCATCCTCTCACCAGAATTCTCCTCATGTTGCCTATATCTCCTACCAATATATCAACAAATAAGAGAAACATATATACAGAATGACATTCCTCCCATCAGCTAAGACTATAAAATGTTTCATTGAGAACCTAGACTTGGGTCAGTCTGACTTTTTTTTTCTTTTTGGTTTTTCGAGATAGGGTTTCTCTGTATTGTTTTGGAGGCTGAAACTCCCTCTGTAGACCAGAATAGCCTGGAACTCACAGAGATCCACCTGCCTCTGCCTCCCAAGTGCTGGGATTAAAGGCGTGCGCCACCAAGGCAGGGCTCAGTCTGACTTTTGATTCAGTCAGATCTATATCACATATTAACTGCATGGTTTGGAAAATATGAATGATTGTTGTCTCTGGGCCTGTTTACCAAATTTATAAAACCACGATACTGTAACTAATAGTACCACTTTATTGAGCTCTACAAACAGTCCATGCCATGCATGCATGTACACACACACACACACACACACACACACGAGAGAGAGAGACAGAGAGAGAGAGAGAGAGAGAGAGAGAGGAGCTGTATCCATACTCACAAAATAGTAATATATTTTAAAATGATTTCAACAACCCACAGCACTCTTGACCACAACTTATTCAGGATGGATCCCCTCTCTCCTGTTTCTACATATTCTCCACTTTGAATGGAAATCAAATTTATAAAAATGGTTATGTGGATTAAAGTACAAAATTTATATTTTCATGACAGACATGATCAAATCTGAAAAGAGGAGGGATGTATGGGGAACAATATTTGTTTTCTTGTTAGTTTGTTTTTAAAGGAAGGAAAACTGACAGTCAAGCATTTTACCTCTCACCATCAATACATTTCTCTATCCAGAAGAGACTCACGAAATCACTGTCTTCTTTTCCTGGGAAACAGCATTTTCCCTAACTAAAGAGAAGCACAAGGAGTACCCTCTGTATTTTATTTGTATGAAATCATAGTGCTTGACTGACTTATCAACCCAGAAGCTGGACTGGAACTAAAGAAAGGTGAGGATACAACTAAACAGCTAACATTTCGTTCAACCAGACTTCAATAGAGAACTACATTGGAGATATCTAGCTAGTCCAGACATACAACAAAAGTTTCAAAAGTAGGATCAACTCCTCAAAAACATTACATTGAAGACATCCTATGCACAACTGACTTGACATGGTACTTGAGCAAGATGTTTGATTTTTTCATACATACATATATATATATATATATATATATCAGCGTCACACACACAAACACACACACACACGCATATATATATGCGGGGGGTGGTATTCAGTCTTCCTAATGCTGTGACCCTTTAAAACAGTTCCACATGTTGGGGTGATCCCAAATCATAAAATTATTTTCATTGATAAGTCATCATAACTGTAATTTTGCTAATGTTATAAAATGATATCTGATATGTGACACCAAATGGGTTTTTGTGTGCATTATAGTTCAGATGGAAAGTGATTCTGTCACTTGGAAGGCAAAGAGTACTAAGTGTTACAGCTCAGATGGAAAAGTATTCTGTCATTCAGAGACACAGAATACCACAGGTCACAGTTAAGGGCAACAGTTTACAGCCATGCTCCAGGGAAAGGTTTCTCCAATGTAACAGCTCTGCTCTGTCAGGAGAGGGTTTCCCCAGCACCAGGGAAAGTTTTCCCCAAAGTAACAGCTCTGCTCCATCAGGAGAGGGCTTCCCTATCAAAGTCTAGCCCCTGCTCCGGTTCCCTGAGTGTAGCAACTCAGCTTCGCTAGGGGAAGGTTTCTCCTGCTAAAGTGTTACAGCCTTGCTCTGCTTCTCTCTGCTCTGGCTCGGATGAAAAGTTTTTGCTTCTCTTCTTTGCTCCATTCCTGCAAAGGAACGTCCTACCCAAACGTCATTTGAGATATTTTTTTGAGGGGAGGGAATAATCCAGGAAAGTGGCGGCCTTTGCCAGGGTGGAAGAAGACAGCAGCAAACTGAAAATTTTCAGGACTTATATAGGACTTCTTAGGGGCGATTTGCAGATTTTTCCAAGGGTGATTTGCAGGGTGGGTGTTGATCAGATTTCAATCCCTGAGCTCAGATTGGCTAGATCATGCTCAGGGATTGGTTGGTTTTCTGCTCAGGTTCAGGGTCAGATTTGGCTCTGGTTGTTAGGGCCAAAGTATGTTTCTTTTTTCTTTTTTTTTTTTAGCCTTTTGGATCTAGTTTTAGGGCCAGGGTGTATTTCTTTCACTGGCTCTGATTCCAGGGACAAAGTGTGTTTCTTTGGCACTGATTTCAGGGTCAGGGTGCATTTCTTTGGTTCTGGTTGCAGGGCCAAGGTGTGTTTCTTTGGCTCTGCTCAGGGTGTGTTTCTTTGGCTCTGCTCAAGTTTCTTTGGCTGGTCCCATTTTCCCTACGATTTTGACCCACAGCTTGTTTCACAGGGAGGAAAAGGATGGGAGAATGAGGTAATTATACTCTAATCTCAAAAATTTTTAAACAAATTTAAAAAGTGCAATCTTCTTTAATCTCAGTCTATTCATTCCACAAGACCAAAATTATAACAAAAGATTCATGGTGATTTACAAGAATGAAATGAAGTTAAGTAATGTATGTAAAGGGCCTGGCTTCCTGGTTCAGAGAAAATGTTCGATGTTTGGTGTTCACACCAAAAAAGGTGTGAACTTAAAATATGTCAGAATGAAGCAGAATGCATAATTACTCTCAGAAAAGTACTGTTGCTTAAAGAGACTTTGTCTGGTCACTTTTAGACATGCTAAACTTCTTTTCTTACTATCCATTATTGTGTTATTCTAGTCTTTATTTGATTATTAAACTAGGTGAGGATGTGTCTTAGGTTGTAAACTGTTCTTTCTGCAGCCCCTGCTTTCTTCTGCACTTTTTATTTCACTTGTCAAACTATGCTGCTATTCTGTTTGCCTAATTGATTTCCGTATCATAGCTGCAATTATCATAATGTATTATTATATTATATTTTTACAATCAATATACTTTCCTTAAATGAGCAAATCCCATTTCTTTTCAATAAATTGAAATACTATTCTGTGACCAGTTCCTGTCTACTTGCACTGGTGTATCAGTCTATGGAAATATTGTAAGTATCTCACTTATTCTACTCCCAAAATGACAACCACTCACTCCATACATACATCCCATTTTCCATTTTTTCCCAAGGCCACACATACTTCTACTCTACTACCATTGAACTTATTTTAAGTTTGTGGTGCAAGTAGTTTATTGAACTACTAACAAACTCTATCTTGTGATGTAAGACTAGATTTCATCACAGAGCAGATGATAGTGCTTAAGTCTAAAATTCTAGAACATAGTTAAAGATGCAATCCATAAGAAAACTATGTCCCAAACTGCAATCTTATTTCCCTCCTTCCCCTTAACTATTTTTGTTTTAAAATGCAGAGAACATAAAGCTCCACCATTCATACTGCAAAATACTTTGCTCTTTGCTGCTGTGAGAGGGTGGCAATAGGCAACCCATGATCTTCAAAGCATATCTCCAATGGCATACTCCAAGGGTTCAACCTCCAGACTTTTGGAAGGGCTTTTCCAAACTACCACACATCTTTCTCCACAAAAATCTAAGCTCTGAAAACAACTCATGTTTTTCTCCTCACCCAATGCTTGGTGGGATGCTGCTATGGTACTTGATCTTACACTTGTAAAAAATACAAATACTTAGTATGGTGCTATTTTATGGCATAATTAAACAATATGTTGATACATCAAGGAAACTTGGAAAGTCAGCTCAACAAGTGAGTATCAGGTAATAGGCTAGGCAGTAAAAAGCAGGGCCTTTACTGCTCTAGATCTCTGTTAGAGAAATCCAGGACAAGTGATAAAGTTGAAAGAGACCAGGAATGAGAAATAGGACATCTCTTGGCATGCATTGCAATTACTTGGAGATTTTTTAGCAAAGTTACCGATTGTTGAAATCATTAACAATCATGTAATCCTCCAATCACTTTAACATTAGAAAGTCACATATTTTTTATTTTTATAAGACACACTAATTGTTGTGTAAAAGATGCCCCCCAGCTGTTGGAGGATGGATATGTTATAGAACAAGTGTTGGCAAAGTGAGTAAATCATTGGCATGGTGTGAGAAAAAGAGAAGAGCCAGGTTTAAAAGAATAAAGAATCCAATAAATACAGATTTGTTCAGTGAATGTTTGGATACTTGAATTCGTCCTTAGAAAGGGATTAACTATGTCAGATAAAATCGGTACATATATGGCATTGAATGGAAAAAGTAGCTGAAAAAGGCTTAGGTGTGTGACTGAAGGACCAACTTATATTGAGGTATTAAGAAAATGTATGATGGTAGAAGTGCTTTAGGTTTGTGCTTGGTATATGCTCTACAGACTTCTAAGATGTAGACGGGGCTGGCAAATTATGGATCCACACACTAAATCTGGCCACCACCTGTTTTTCTATGATCCACGAGCTAAAAATGGTTTTTACATTTTAAGTGGTTGAAAAAAAATTTAAATAAAGAATACTATTTCGTTACGAGGAAAATACTGTGACATTCAAATTTTAGTGTCTGAAAAAAAGTTCCATATGAACAGTTATGTTTATTTACTTGTGAATTCTTGCAGGTGGCTTTGGGGCTACAATGACATAGTTAAGTAGTTACAATGAAGTCTATATGTTCTGGCTATATGGCTATCTAACCAAGTGTGGAAAATGTTTGCTGATCCCTGCCAAAAAGATAACACCTATGAAGTTTCACAGATTTGGATCTAAGACTCCACTCACTAAAGATCTGTGAATATCATTTTTCTTATACGAAAGAGGTGATGTCAATAGTATCCCTACATGATTCAAATGAGGTAAATAACGAAAATGCTATCACAGAACGAGGCATCTTTTAAGCATTTAAATAAATTAAGATTACTTATTACAATTCTGACCACGTCTATGAGTCAGGAAAAAAGGCTTGGAAGTGTGAACAATGAAATTGTCTTAAGTGGAAATTCTAATATTCTTGCTGAGATGCATCTGATAAAGAAGACCTTGGCCTGAAATCTGGAGAACTGCCCAATACTTGCAATCAAGTCATCCCCCGAACCATCTAGAAATAAGCTGCTCACACTGCTCAGGATAACTCAAGTGAAAATGATAATTTCTTATTCTAGTCTCACTCGATAGTGTACAGAAATGGTGATTTAAACTTTTAGTTGGTATATTGACAGTGTTAAGTGAAAGTCTTACCAGTCTGTTACAAGGCTAAAATGAAGTCACCTACAGTGGAGCTAGCTGAACTTAAGGATTCCAAAGTTAAATAAAATGGAACAAATGGCAAGTCTTGGCATAAGCCTCTTTCTCCCTGCCTCCTGCCGGCCTTTATTGAAAATAGAGTCTTTTCTCACATAATATATCCTGACTATAGTTTCCCATTCCTCTTAACTTCTCAGTTCTTCCTCACTTTCCCTTCCATCTGGAACCACTCTCTTTCTGTCTCTCATCAGAAAGACCAAGATGGCCGGGCTTGGTGGCCCCCACCTTTGATCCTAGTACTTGGGAGACAAAGGCAGGTGAATCTCTGTGATTTCAAGACCAGCCTGGTCTGCAGAGTGAGTTCTCCGGACAGCCAGATCAACACAGAGAAATCTGTCTCAAAAAAGACAGGCTTCTAAGAGATAATATTAAAATATAACAAAATAAAATATAATAAGATAAAACCTATCACCTCAGAGTTGAACAAGACACACAAAGAGAAGAAAAAGTTTCCAAGAAAAGGCACAAGAATCAGACACCCACTAAGGGGTCCACCAAAAACACTAAACTGAAAGTTATAACATATTTGCAGAGGTACCTGGTGCACACCTATGCAGACCTAGTGCATGTTCCTTCAGTCTCTGTGAGTTCATGTTTAGAGAATCCGGTTTCTTGGCATCCTCTAGCCATTCTGACTCTTACTCTTTTTCCATGATGTTCCCTGAGCCCTGAGAGGAGGCATTTTATGGAAACGTTCCATTTATGGCTGAGTATTCCAAGGTCTCTCTGTCTCTGTCTCTCTGTCTCTGTCTCTGTATCTCTCTCCGTCTCTCTCTCTGTCTCTGTCTCTCTGTGTCTCTGTCTCTCTGTGTCTCTGTCTCTCTGTGTCTCTGTCTCTCTCTCTCTCTGTCTCTCTCTGTTTTTCTCTCTTCTCTCCCTTCCTTCCTCCTTCTCTTCCCTACTCTGCATGATAGTAACATCTGGCTTTGGGTCTCTATATTTTTTCTCATCTGCTGCAGGAGGAAGCTTCTGTGACTATGGTTGAATAAGGCACCAATCTGAGTACAGAAGAATGTCATTATGAGTAATTTTATAACTTTGTTTCATTGTTGTTGTTGTTTTAGATCATAAGGATTTAGTTTTACCTATGTCCCTGGGATATCTAATCTATTGTTCTTGGCTACCCATGAGGTGTTGGGTGTGGGGTTCATTTCATAGGGTGGGCCTTTAAGTCAAATCAGATCTTGGGTGGTTACCCCCATAAGTTTTATGTTACCATTGCCCTAGTATATCTTGTAGGTCTAAAGGTTTGTGGCTGACTTGAAGTTTACATTTACATTCTGGTAGTGTGTAGGGTACCTTCCTAAAGCACTAAAGCATAGGAGTAAAGGCTCTATGAAAGTACCAGTTTGACTATTCCATGTTCAGTGAGATGTGTAGGTGTTGTCTTCAGCACTGGGACCCTAATGTCAGTTTGTGGAGAGTAACCTGTTGTCTCAGGAACAGCCTGGGTTATTTGGGTTTTCCCATGGGACTACTTGGCCAACCAATAAATTAGATGAACCTCAATCCCAGTACTGGAAGCTTCACTTGGTGACAAGAGATTTCTAGTTGATACTCTATCACCCCATTGTTTAAGCCTCTTTCTTTTCATTGTCATTCCTTTTCCAATATATCCATATACCTGAGAGAAAATATTGAGCATCAAGCACCTTCATTAAAGCACACACAGTTGAAGAAAATACTTCTTATTGGTTTTAATTTAAACTAAGCATTAACCTCAATTAATATCTTAATTCATTGTAAAACATTCTCCACAATCAAGTGTTCAGCATGGAAATCTTTTTTCACCTATAGAAGAAAAATGTGAAGAGGAGGAGAAACAGGAAGAAAGGGAGGGAAAGAAAAAGAAAGTGAAGGAAGCAAGGGAGAAAGATAGGTGCATATATCTGAGAAACTATTGGAGATGTAAGAATTTTTAAGCAGATAGTTGGGAGTATGCTGGCAGCAAGCATTCTGTAAATTTATTTAGGAATTGTTATTAAAATGTAGGATATAAGCATATATATATGCATACACACATATTCATATATATGCAGTTAGAAGAAATAATCTAAAAGTTATAGTTATTCGATAAGACATTCTGAATTTCTCCATTTGCACAGAAATTAAAATCAACAATTAACAAGTGGGACCTCATGAAATTAAAACACTTCTGTACAGCTCAGGAAGCAATCAGTTGAGTGAAGAAGAAAATCACAGAATTGGAGAGACTCTTTGCCAGTTACACATCTGACAGAGAAAACATCCAAAAACAAAGAGTCAAGGAAACAAATGGCCCAAGTAAAAAATATGGGCTGAGGTTCTAAACAGAGAGCCCTCAGTAGATGAAAAAAATTGGCCAAGAAATGCCTCAAAAGGTGTTCATCAACCTTAGCAACTAGGGAAATTCAAATGTAAGCAACTCTGGGATTTCGTCTTACCCTAGTCAGAAAGAGTAAGGTAAATAAAAACAAACAAATAAACAAACAAACAAAACCTGACAATAAACACTGGTAAGGTTGAGGGGAAGAAGAACCCCCATTAACTGCTGGTGTGAATGTATACTGGCACAGTCACTCTAGAAATCAGTTTGGAGAATCCTAAATACTAAAAGTAAACTTGTGATATGACCCAGCTATACTACTCCTTGGTATACACACAAAGGATTATTCATGTCACTCCACAGACACTTGCTCAACCATGTTCTTTGCTGCCTTATTCATAATAGATGGGAAATGGTGATAACCTAAATGTCTTTCAACTGATTAATTGATGGGGGATGTCCTGTGTATATGTCAATGAAGCACTGTTGGTCAATAGGGAACAAAGATAGGTGGGACTAGGAATCCAGGAGGACTCTGGGTAGGAGAAACACAGGAGTCAAGATGTAACGCCATGGGGTAGGAAGCCCAGAAAGTTCAATGGTAAGAGAAATACTTAGATTAACAATTATGAGGTAATTACTTAAGTCAGAGCTAGCCAGTAAGAAACAAGCAAGGTCAACACCTTCATAATTAATATAGCCTTCTGTGTGTTATTTGGGACTGATGTGGCTCTGGAACCAGGCTGGTGGGAAGGCTTCTCTTTACATAGTGGTGTCAGGAGTGGGATGATGAATTTCCACGTAGAATGACAAAAGCTTTAAAGGAATTTTAGAAACAGAAGAATGGAGAGAAGCACAGATATTTGGTAGAGCATTTTCTCAGGTGTGCTCTGTTTTGCTAGTAACAAGCAGAGACTCATGCAATTCGCTCAAGAGAGTCTTCCTGACTCAGCATAAGCAAAAACAAAACAAAAAAACAGCAAGGTTCTTTTAAGAGGCTCTGCTAACAATTGAAAGGTGTGTACGTACAGCTGGAAGTGGCAGTGACCACATCTCCAAGCCGGCAGCTGGAGTCACACTTATGCCCGCCATCTTGGAAAAACGGCAGTTTAAACAGCCGCGGTTTTACAGATAAGACACGTAGCCAGAAAAACATAAAGATTTACAGTAAAGTCAGACTTGGATAAAGAAAAACCTCTAAAGGTTTACAGTGTGTTTAAAAATATATGTAAGATTGAGAAAGAAAAAAAATGGCAAAGTGGTAAATAAATAGAGAAGCAGGCCGGGGTGGCACATGCCGGTAGGATTTACTCCAGAGGCAGAGGCAGAGGCAGACAGATTTCCAAAGAGAAACCCAGTCTCAAAGATATAAATAAAGAAATAAAAGTATAATAATAGATAAATAAGTAAGCCACGTAAAGATGGAAAATACACAGAAAGTCTGGATACTGTACGCTATTGTGTTTTTCAGTTTTTTGATTGCTAAGGAAGGAACAACTACTAAAGTACACTTGATTATAAATGCTGTTGAATTAATTCAACTTATATCTTTTGAAAATGCCTTGACTTCAAAATTTAAGTATAAGGATATGTTACTTGGGAAAAGAGGTTTTGTTTATGTTTCCACAGAAAATGGAAAGCTGTGGATTACTTCCAGGCTTTGTGTGGTTTGATGAACCAAGACCCCCGGAAGCAATGGCCCAGGTGATTCAACAACTGAAACAGCTAAGATGATGCAGCTTTACAGACCATGAAAATAAGGACTTATACAGGTTTCTGAGTTTTGTCATGATCCCCATGGTATGAACAGCGCCCCCTTCCAGCACGAAGCAGTTTGGAACGAGGGACCTCCTAATTCCCATCTTGTTTATAAATCTATGTTTTCATTTAAATGGGGTTGTTTATAATTGGCCAATGATCACAGCCAATCTCTTTTTAATGGTAAAAAGGGGAATTATGGTATTGGTATGGTTTTTCATTTATTGATACAAATTCAAGGTCAATTTTGTGATATGTATATTTTCCCTCTTGATTAAGTATTGTGCTTATACTGATCTTTTAAACGTAATGCACAGTTATATCATACAGACTATAGATAGTTACTTATAATAGTCAGAACTTATAGTTAAGTAAGTTAGGTTTTCTAGATATACAGAAATACATTTGAGATAGATAGTCTTCAAACCTTTCAAACACCTTCAGAAAATGGCATTTAAAATGGTTTAGGGGTTTTCTTGACAATGAGAAATGTCTGCTCCTGGCATCACCAATTACGTCTGAGAGGAAGATGGGCATCGAAGAAACTCTTTATGGAGTTTGCTTTCAACATGCCTCAAAGACAGACATTACCTCAGAGTTAAAGATTGGGAAACGATTTTCCCATCAAATGGACCCAAGAAACAAGGGAGGGTAGCAATCCTAATATGTAACAAATTAGATATTAAAATAAAATCAATCAAAAGAGATGAAGGAGGTCATTACACGCTCATCACAGGAGAAATCCAACAAGATGAAGTTTCAATTCTGAACATCTATTCCCCAAATACAAAGGCATCCACGTTCATAAAAGAAACATTACTAAAACTCAAATCACATATAAAGTCCCAAACACTTATAGTGGGAGACTTCAACACCCCACTCTCGCCACTAGACAGGAATACCACACAGAAACTTAACAAAGAAGCAAAGGGTCTAATAGAAGATAGGACCCAATTGGGATTAACAGACATCTATAGAACATTCCACCCAATAAAAAAGAATATACCTTCTTCTCAGCACCACATGGAACCTTCTAAAAAATCGACCACATACTTGGCAGCATATCAATCCCCAACAGGTACAAAAAAATTGGAATAACTCCATGCATCTTATCATACCACCATGCATTAAAATTAGAATTCAACAACAATACAAATTGAAGAATGCGCAATTTCACCATTCCTGAGTCAAAGAAGAAATAAGAAAAGAAATTAAAGACTTCCTAGAATTCAAAGAGAATGAAGACACAACATACTCAAACCTATGGGACACTTTGAAAACAGTGCTACATGGAAAGTTCATAGCACTAAGTGCTCACATGAAGAAACTGGAGAATAGTCATGCTAGAGAATTAACAGCACAGCTGAAAACTCTAGAACACAAAGAAGCAAACTCACCCAGGAGGAGTAGACACCAGGAAATAGTCAAACTGAAGGCTGAAATCAATAAAGTAAAAAGTAGGAAAACAGTACATGTCCACTAATTCAGCCATACAGAAAGTACTGGGAGGAAAACTTCAACCTAAGGAAGGTAACTACATTCACAAAAACACAGGCAGTAAATAATCCAGCTTTACCAAAAGCCAAAAGAAAGAGCAGGATAAATACACAAACAATAACACCACCAACAACAAATCAAAAGCAAACAAGAAGTTTCTTCGAGAAAATCAATAAGATAGACAAACCTTTATCCAAACTGATCAAAAGACAGAGAGAGAACATGCAAATTAACAAAATCAGGAATGAAAAGGGGGACCTAACAATGGATACTGAGGAAATCCAACGAATCTTCAGGTCATACTTTGAAAACTTGTACTCCACAATATTCGAAAATTTAAAGAAAATGGACAATTTTTATATAGATATCACTTAACAAATTTAAATCAAGAACAGATAAGCAATTTATACAGACTATAACCCCTGATGAAATAGAAGCAATTATCAAAATTCTCCCAACCAAAAAAAGCTCAGGCCCAGATGGCTTCAGTGGAGAATTCTTTGAGAAATTCAAAGAAGAGCTAATTCCAATACTCCTCATAGTTTTCCACACAATAGGAGCAGAAGGTTAGTTGCCAGACCCTTTTTTACGAGGCTAAAACTACCTTGTTACCCAAGCCACACAAAGACACAACTAAGAAAGAGAACTACCGACCAATATCCCTCATGAAAATTGATGCAAAAATACTCTATAAAATATCAGCATTTCCAATTGAAGAATATTTCAGAAAGATCATCCACCATGATCAAGTAGGCTTCATTCGAGGGATGCAGAGATGGTTCAACATACAAAAATTTGTCAAGGTAACCCACCATATAAACAAACTAGAAAAGAAAAACCACATGATCATCTTACTTCATACTGAAAAGGCATTTGACAAAATCCAACATCCCTTCATGAAAGAGGTCCTGAAAAGATTAGGGATAACAGGAACATACCTGAACATAATGAAAGCAATATATAGTAAACCAACAGCCAACATCAAACTAAATGGAGAGAAACTCAATGCAATTCCTCTAAAATCAGGAACAAGACAAAGCTTTCCCTATCTCTTCAATATTGTACTTGAAGTTGTAGCTAGAGCAATAAGACAACAAAAGGAGATCAAGGGTAATGGGGGAATTCCTTCTGTGTATATGTTTGTCTGAATGGTTGATAAATAAAGCACTGGTGGCAAATATGGAAGAAAGATAGGTGGGACTAGGACTCGAGGAGGATTCTGGGAAATATAGTCAAGAGTAGAGGGCTGCCATGTGATCCCAGGAGGAGAGGGCACAAGTCTGAGCATTCTTAGTAAGATAAGACCTTATAAAATATATATCAGTAATTATGGGTAAATAATTCAGTTAGAGCTAGCCATTAAGAACCCATAGAAAATAGCCAACAGCTTCATAATTAATATAGTGTCTCCTGTGCTATTTGGGGGCAGAGACAGTAGCAGGACCCAGGCGCTGAGAGGAAAGAATGCACATTACACAGGGGGATACAAATTGGAAAGGAAGAAGTCAAACTTTCACTATTTGCTGATGATATGATAGTTTACAGAAATGATCCAAAAAACTCTATATGGAAACTCCTACAGCTGATAAAACACCTTCAGCAAAGTGTCAGGATACAAGATGAACTCAGAAAAATCAGCAGCCCTATTACATACAGACATAAATGGGCTGAGAAAGAAATCCAAGAAACATCACCCTTTACAAAAGCCACAAACAACATAAACTATCTTGGGGTAATGCTAACCAAACAAGTGAAAGAACTATATAGCAAGAACTCTGAGTCTTTGAAGAAAAAAATTAGATACCAGAAAATGGAACGATCTCCCCATTCTCTTGGATAGGTAGGATCAACACAGTAAAAACGACAATCTTGCCAAAAGCAACCCACAGATTCAATGCAATCCCCATCAAAATCGGAACACAATTCTTCACAGACCTTGAAAGAATAATAATCAATTTTATATGGAAAAACAAAAGACCCAGAATAGCCAAAACAACTCAATACTTCTGGAGGCATCATCATTCCTGACTCCCAGAACGTGAGGAGGCCTCAGCATTGTTTTGGGCATCTGGTACTAGATCAGTATTTATCCCTGGCATCTAAATTGACTTTGGGAGCATATTCCACATGGAGGGATGCTCTCTCCACCTGGACACCTGGGGGAGGGCCTAGGCCCTTGCCCAGATGACATGACAGACCTTGGAGATCCCTCATGAAGGGTCTCACCCTCCCTGGAGAGTATGGTGAGGACTGTGGGGGGGTTGGGGAAATTGGGGATTTGGGGGGTGGCAGGGGAAGAGAGGAGGGAGAGGGTGCTAGGATTGACACGTGAAGCAAGCTTGTTTCTAATTTAAATAAAAATAAACAAATAAACAATATAAAATGAAGTTAAATCATGTTGGGTAGTGGTGGAAAATAGATTTAATTCCAGTACTGAGAAAGCAGAGGCAGGTGGATCTATGAGTTTGAGGCCAAACTGGTCTATAGAGTGAGATCCATGACAGCCAAGGCTATACATAGAAATCCTATCTAAAGAAAAATCTCAAAACTTTAAATGAATAAATATTTAAAATAAAATCCAATAAATTGAGTGAACTATGAGAGATCTTGGCAATGGAATACAATGCAGTTTTAATAAAAAGGGAGCTTGATTTGGGCAGATTGACTAGTAAAATGTCAATTAACTATTAAATGAAAAGAATCAGTAAACTTCCAGGTGTTGCTGGCTCATGCCTTTAATTCCAGCACTCAGGAGGCAGAGGCAGGGGGATCTCTATGAGTTCGAGGCCAGCCTGGTCTACAGAGCGAGTTCCAGGAGAACCTCCAAATCCTGTCTCAAAAACAAAAAAATATCAGTAAACATAGATAGGTTTGGTCTTTATTGAAAATAACCACTGATAAGAGTTTACATGTGTTTTTAAGTGCACAGTATATTTTAAGTTACCTGGTATGCCTAGTTTACAGAGAGTGAGAATATCAGTATAAATTTTGTTTGATATTGTCAATCTATAACTCTAAACAGCTTAGTGTATTTTATATGAAGTTTTACTATTTTTTAACTTTTAGAAAATTGGCTTTTTCTTTGTATTTCCATGACTACTAATGAAGTTGAGTGGTTTCTCATTTATGAATTGTCAATTTACAATTCTATGTGCTGAATGTTTTAGTCTTGTCCAATTTCCATTTCTCTCGTATTTTGTAAATGTTCTTGTCTATCAAGGATATTAATGATTGGTCATTTGTGCTGCAGACTTTTTTCATGTACAATCAATAATTTTCAGTGTAATCAAAACTGTCAATCATTTACACATTATTTATTTTAATTTTTTACTCCGCAACCACAGTTTCTTCCTCGTCCTTCCAGTCCCTTCCTTTACCTTCCCTCTTCTCAACCTCCATCCACTCCAGATCTCTTCACAAAAAGGCAGACTTCCATGGATATCAACCAGTCATGGCACACCAATTTGCAGTAAAAATAGGCACTTCCTGTCCTATTAAGGCTGGACAAGGCAATCCAGTAGGAGGAAAGGGTCCAGAGAGTAGGCAGTAGAGTAAAAGACAGCCCCTGCCCCCCTGTTAAGAGTCCCACAATAGGATCAAACTATACAACTGTAGGATATGTGTAGAATGCCTAGGTCAGTCCCAGGCAGGTCCCCTGTTTATCAGTATCAGTTAGGTCCTTATGAGCCCAGATTAGTTGATTGTGTGGGTTTTCTTCTGGTGTCCTTGACCCCTCTGACTCTTATAATCCTTCCACCTTTCTTCTGTAAGAAAAATTGTCAATCTTTTCTTGCATTTAAAAAATCGATGTCAATAATTTATATGAAACAGGACAAATCAACGATAATGAATATAGTATGTCAATATCCTTCTTGCAAAATACAGGATAGCAAACTATCTTTGTGTAAGCTTGTGAATATTAGTGTAATCAAAAATAAAGTTATGAAAATGAAAGTCCCAAACAATTAATGTTTGTTATCCCAGTGAAGTAAGAAGAGGACCAGGGGAAACTGGCATTTTCTTTACACTTCCTTGTATGATTTGACATGTTACAGAATCAATAAAGTATATATGACCATGAAAAGTATTAGTGGAAATGTCTGAAAGAATAGTACCACTACGCTTTCATAATCCTTGGAGGAAAATGCATATAGTGTGGGCCAAGCAACACTCTCTGAACTTGGAAACACTCAAAAGATAAAGAATCAACTAGACATGCCCTATTAACTTCTGGTTGGATGCATAGCACAATCATCTAGACACATTTCCAAAGGTGATTCACTAACCACCTGTCTCACATATGCAGTAGGAGACCTTGAAGACTCTCCTTAATGTCACAGCACTCCAAAGAATAAAACAGAGAAGGTTGAAGTAGCAATTTGCAGACTGTGGTAACAGTGCACTTACTATGGTGATGACTTGGAGTGGCAGGAGGCTAAGGAGAGAGGAAAGGAGTGGTGGCAATGTCTGAATTGCTTTGTGCTTGCTACATATATATAAATAGCCACTTATGCCTCTTCATTCTAGCCCAGTGGAGCATTTGTTCTGTGACCCTACATAAAATGTAGTCTACTGGGTGTGACTTAAGGATAGTACATGCCCTTGCATTAGAAATAGAAATGCAGTGTTCTCTGGATAAACAGCCCAAGACCACAATGTGCAGTACAAAAAAAGAACAATACTATCATAGCTTCAAACAATCAGGAAAGACAGAGTTGCTTTAGTTTGATTTATCTTTTAGCCCACCTTATTTTCAAACTCAAGTCCCAGGCAGATACTTACATAGTTTCTGCTTGAACTGCTTCCAGTTTTAGAGAAAACAGCTATTTACAGTGACACTTTTCCGAACTTTTCGTCCTTTAATTGCTCCAAATTTACCTGTTTATAACCTCTGTCTGTTCATCTGTTTCTTCATGAATTCCCATTAAAAGCATCCAAAGACAACTTCTGAGCCCTCTTACCAAAGTCTTCTTTCTCTTCAAAATGCTATCCATTGTTTCCAAATAAGTCCTGATTTCCAAATTATTTGGCATATTCCTTTTCTTAGTCAGAAGAGGTCTCTGCTTCTTTAAAATGCAACTCTCTGAAACAGTTACTCCTCCTAAGAGCTCTGCCCAGTGAGCAATTTCGACAACTGCCGTAGATTTGGGTATTTTATTGGCCTGTGTTATGACTGTAATACCAAATTAATACTACCTGTTTATATTGGGTTTCTCATGTTCCATCTTTGTGGACTTGTTTTGTAAGCTCAACTACAAGATTCTTACTTGTATCTCTGTATAATATTATTTGGTTGGTATAGGCCAGTAACTCTAGACTCTTGAACAGTGTGATTGTCTTTAAAATGGACCAGCAGTTTTAATGCTTCAGCTAAAGCCCAGAGAAAATGCAAATCATGAGGGAGGGAAAAGTGGGAGGAACAAGGAAACAAAAGTCAGCATGAACTGCCCTTCATCTGTGCTTATTCCTTGCTCCATCTCAATCCACTCCCTGCCTCCCTTTCCTAACCCCTTGCCAATTCATCATTGCAGTTTCCTGTCAGTCCCAGTCTCATCTCTACTTTTATCTTCTCAGCTTTTCTGCTTCACTGCCTCCCAAACCTAGGCCCAATTTATTGCTTCTCTCCTTTAACCTGTTCTGGCCTTGGGACCCTTTCCTTTGAACTAACCCTAAAGACTACCTCATGACTCAGCCAAATCCCTTCTCTGAGCTCTATTCTCTTCTTTTTGAGACCATAGTCAGAAAAATACATAAATCTGCAAATGAGTAATTCTGCCAACTTTGGGTTCATCAAGAAAAGTTGTATCCATGCCTTTCATGGTCCCACCTAAAACATCAATGAATAACTTGAACCATGAGCCAAGAATACAAAATCTGTTTCACAATCCTTTTAGAATAGCTCTGCTTAAGATTCTACTTCCCTTTTTCTCAAGCTTAGCACATCTAATATCTTAAGCTAAGACTATTATCTCTAAAGTTAAGACTATTATTTCTATGGATCTACATAGATTTAATTTTCTCTTAATATGAGGTACATTTCAATTTTAATTCCCAAATTCAAATATTCTAAGCATTTGGTCATATACTTCTACTAGCTATCATGGCTATATAATATAGATACAGAATATTTTTAATTATACAAAAGTTCTTTTGAAAAGTGTTATTCTAAAATGCTTGATTATTCTAAGAGTAATCTTTTGAAAGATTTATTTTTATTTATGTGTATGAGAGTGTGTGAATGTGTGCCCTATCTATCCAGGTAACCATTAAGAACACAAGAGGACATCCGATGACCCTGGAGCTAGAATTACAGTACGTTATGAGTGAGCTACCTGATGCAGCTGCTGGGAACCAAATTCAGATTCACTAGAAGAGCACTACTTCCAGTTCTTAAACACTGAGCCCTTCTTACACTTTTGCATCAATATGCTAAGTTCACTTTATTTTCCATTGATTCATTTTCTTCTATCAAAATGTTTTCTTTTGTTGAGAAGCCTTTAATATGCTCATTTTGTTTTGATTATTATTATTCTATTTTACACAATAATAGATCAGGAAATCATCATGCATAATGTGTGTGTGTGTGTGTGTGCGCTCACGTGCAAGCGCGAGTGCGCAATGGTCCACTTGGTAAGTAAATCAGTCAACTACTTATTTAGTGCTTCATAATATGTCATCCCTAAGGTTAGTTGATTAAAAAAATACTTTTTCTCTCTCATGTTTCTTATATGTCAGAAATTTGGGAATTTTTTAAGGTTTATCATAATGCATTTGGATACTGGTTATCACATCGGCTTCATTGGGAATTTAAAGTCTACTTGCAAAGTGGTACATTCACATGACTGCCAATTTGGTGACAGTTCGTGGCCATAAATTTCACCACAAGGCAAACTTCAGTATCTTCAAGGTTTAGAAAATGGCTTCCCTCATACTTTGCGATCTGGAAATTTTAGACATATTTTTTGTTTTAGTTTTCTTCAAGATAGGGGTTCTCTGTAGATTTGGACCTGTCCTGGAACTTGCTCTGTAGATCAAGCTGGCCTCAAACTCACAGAGACCTCCAGATTCTATTGACCTCACAAGGCCAGATATTAGATAATGTGGGAGGAGATTACACAAGGTGAGTACAGATGTTTATTAGGAGTTACACTGAAGGCTTGCGCTTACACCATTCAAAACAAGAAAGGAACTAGTTTGTTTGTAATGGCTCATTGTAAGTAAACTTTTGCTTTCTCCTGGCGAGCACTCTTAGGAGCTGTTCTTACAGTATTCTGTTAGAACATCTCCTACAATCAACATCTTTCTGTACTTTCTTGAATGCTTCTTTTGTCCTGTTGTAAATTTTGATTTTTGCCTATTTCTAGACTTGTGACCCTTCTATTATGCTTCAAAGAGCATAACAAATGGATCTATAGATGCTGATGCTTTTTACTTATTGTAATTGTATTTTATTTCTCTGAGCCTAGAGACTTGTTCTTACACACACACACATACATACACACACACGTCTGCCTCCATCAATTTCTTTCGTCTTCAACTTCTGTATAAAACCATGTTTCTATAATTTTGGTTCAGTAAGTATTCACTCAGAAATTGAGCCTTAAATATTCTTAATAATGTTTGGCTGACTCATAATATTTGGAATATTACTTCAATCATGGAATATTACTTCAATACTACAAAGTAGTACAGTAGAAATTATGCTACCCAACGTTATTTGTAATAGCCAGAACTTGGAAGCAACCTAGATGCCCCTCAACCGAAGAGTGGATAGAGAAAATGTGGTACATTTACACAATGGAGTACTATTCAGCAGAAAAAAACAATGGAATTTTGAAATTTGCAGGCAAATGGATGGCACTAGAAGAAACCATCCTTAGTGAAGTAACCCAGTCACAAAAAAGAAACATGGCATGTACTCCCTCATATATGGATTTTAGACATAGATCTGGGGAGTGCCAGCCTACAATCCCATGGCCAGAGAGTCTGGGAAACAGAACCTTCATTCAGTGGCTGATGAAATCAGAGGCAGACTCCCATGACTAAGCACTGAGCTGAACTCAAGAAATCCAGTGACAGAGAGGGAGGACTGATGACCAAAGGGATTAAGACTGGCCTGGTTTAACCCCCAGAAACAGCTGACCTGACAAGGGTTAACTCTTGAATCCCAGACTGATGCCTGGGAATCCAGCATGGAACTGATCAAGACCCCCCCCCTGAATGTGGGTGTCAGTGAGGAAGCCTAGGTAATCTATTGAGCCTTGGGTAGTAGATCAGTATTTATCCCGGGTATACAAATGAATTTTGGGCTCCCATCCAACAATGAGAGATGCACTCTCATCCTGGACTCTTGTGGGAGGTTCTAGTGCCTGCCCTGGATGAAATGACAGACTTTGGACACCCCATGGAGGGCCTCACCCTCCCTGGGGAAATGAGGAGATATTGGGGGGGGGGGCTGGTGGGAATGCATGGGAGGAGGGGAGGGAAAGGGAAAGGGACCTGGGATTGACATGTAAAGCAACCTTGTTTCTAATTTAAATTTAAAAATAAAATATAAAAAAAGAAATTATGTCTAATCCATGGGATCATTATCACTCTAACATAAACTCAGTTCCCCCATAGAATGTGATTCTTCTTCATAGTTCTTTTTTACACAAAACATACGCGTGCGCACACACACACACACACACACACACACACAAATTGGTGTAGTTAGCCAGCATTTTAATATTCTTAAGAGACTTGACATACTTTTGTTTATTTGATGAAAACCATATATGAATATATGCATGTGTATTGTAAGTATATAATAGATGAAGATTTACATTACAGTAATTTGTTTTTCCCATCACTCTTGGATCACATTTTCCTTCTTTCTTTCTTTCTTTCTTTCTTTCTTTTTTTTTTTTTTTTGGTTTTTCGAGATAGGGTTTCTCTGTATTGTTTTGGAGGCTGTCCTGGAACTTGCTCTGTAGACCAGGCTGGCCTCGAACTCACAGAGATTTGCCTATCTCTGTCTCCCAAGTGCTGGGATTAAAGGTGTGTGCCACCAACACACATTTTCTTAAAGTGTATCTGCTGAGGGCAATTTGCTGATATCTACATACATACGCATAAATATATTCTGATTTTGAATAAAAAGCCTTATGCTACTAAAAATTGATTTTTGTCATATGTATGCATGGCATCATTACTGCTTCTTCCAAACAGCACAATGATCTGTATGTAGGAAAATCTTGTTCAGATAGTTCCTTAAATCAGTCTATAGTGTATTCACAACATTATGTGTTTCCTGTATGCTTTCTTTTATCTCCAGAAAAATACTATCCACCCTGCTTTTAAGATAAATTCCTTTTCTACATAGATGGATAATTTCTTGAAGTTCAGTGCTAGAATTCTGTGGCCTTTTTCATTTGAAATAATACGTTATTTTTTAGTGTTGTAGTGCCAACCTTAACTCGTTTCAAAACCCTGACTGGTATTACTGAAGAGTTTTAGGTACCCACATTTTCAAATTTCCTATGTTGTCAGTATGTAGTGCTCTCCTAGCCAAATCCAAAGTATTAGATCTGAATCTTTCAGGATTTAGGGAACATAACAATATCAATACAGTATTACTAGATTATACTAAGAGCTTAAGCAAGAGTCACTAAAGCTTGGGATTCTTTAGTCTTTCACATTAACATGATCCCATGTGTATATGCAACAAGCAACAGCAAATGTGCATCCTGAAGTTGCTGGGCTGGGAATTTGAGGATGAGAATGGTGTATCTTCTAAAACAAGAAAAAACTAAGAAGAAAAGGAAGCTTGATGGTCAATTTCAGAAATCTGGCTATTGGCTTTAGTGACTGTAGTTTAATTCTCCTATGAAACAATTGATTTTATTTTTAAGAGTAGCATTCCAGTTTTCAAGAGCAATGAAACCATGTTCATCCAGGATCAGGTTTCCAGGTCCCCATTTTAGAAACAAGCATAGCTCAAACCAGGCTGAGCTTAAGAGCATTCCATGACAAGCAACAGAAGCTTTGCAAACTATGGTCAGAAGGCACATTTCATGACCTTTAGCCTGACAAATAGTGTGTGGATTGTTGCTTTATCCCCAGAGGAGGAGCACATAGGAAATACAAAAAAGTAAGGTAGGAAAATTGTTCAGAACTGTTGTAGAAACTGTAGCATGGCAAATACATCTCCACAATCAAAATTTTATCAAGTCTTTAGCACAGCAATTACCAAAGTTTTCCTCCCCTTACTAGGACTTGAGATTTTCAACCAGGTATGCTGCCCCATGTTGATTCTAAGATAATGGACCAGTAGTGGTTTGAATTATGCATGAGTAGATCTTCTTTTCAAGACCCTTCCCAGGACCCTATCCTGTACACAATAAATTTATGCTAATAGAAGTTTTTAAGACAATTCATTTTTAGAAGTGACATCTTAGAGGAAACCTAATAACTGACAGACTTTTTGTTCACAGCAGTCTGTCTTAAGCCTCAGTAGCTTTCCACGGTTTCTCTTAACCACAGTGAGCTATGCTTCTAAAATATTGACTGGAAAATTCCAGAAATAACTGATTTATAAGTTTCCAATTACTTTCCTTGAAGAATGTTATTATAATTGTTCAGTTCTAGCATTAGTTATTGTTGTTAATTTCTTGTTGTTCTTAATTTATCAATTCAACCGTATATGGGTATCAAGTATAGAAAAAGAATAATAGGTGTATATAGAGTTCAGTAGTTATTGTGAGTTCTGACACATACTAGGGGTCTTGGAACACATTCTCGGAAGGCAAATGAGGTGGTATTGTACTTAATTTGTTAAAATAAAGCATTTTGTAACATTCAAAACTTAAAGTAATGTTTTATATCTATTGGCATATATTCGTGATAGTAAATGCATAAATGAAGGAAAAGCAACAACAATTGAAAATCGTTTTATTGCTTTGCTTTAGATCATCTTGCCTCTGCTTCTAGAGAGATCTGGAATCTTTGAAACCATTACTTTTCATAAAATATATCTGCGTTTTTAGCATTATTCTTCCAAGAATAATGTCATCATCCAAGTCTATGAAAAAAATGAATATGTAGTTCTATTTACAAAGATGAAATTACTGACTTGGAATTTGATTTTCTACTAAAAGGCACATTGACTGGTGAGAGAGGAGATGTTATCAAGACCAAAGAGGCACACCGGGCCCCTGGGGGGATCAAACCCATTCTTTACATCATTTTACAACTTTTTCTCAAGTGGCTAACTAGTTAGCTGTTCCTTTGCATTTAGTGTGACACATCTGCTAAGGAGGGTTTCTCACAAACACAGCCTCCTTTCAAGTCCTCACTGAACACAGTTCATTCCCAGCCAAAAATCTCTCTGGGAGACATGTTAATGGGTTTTAAAACTATTTTTATTTATTATTTGAGAATTTCACACATATATACAGTGTATCTTTATCACTTGGACTCTGCTTTTCAATTCCTCTAAGACCCCTCCCACCGTGTCTCCCTCTCAACTGCATATCCTCTTTTTCCTATAAGGCACTGAGTTCAATTAGTGTCGCCCATGTGTGTACGAGTGTAGGACCTCCACTGGAGCATGGACTACTTACCAGGAGGCATATTCAGAAAGGAAACTGGCTCACCCTCCTCCAGCAGCCAACAACTGCGAATAGCTTCTCTCTTACAGATGGGGCCTCATAAGCCCCCACCCCATCCATGGTGGAATTTCCACTAAGGAGCTACTGCGTGTCTTCTAATGGGGGATTTTTAGGGCACTAAAGGGTGCTTGTGAATTTTCTGGACAGATCTTCAGCTTCAAATCCGTGAAATTTCCCTATCAGATACTCCTCCTGGAGCTCTTTGCCCAGAGAGTCATAGGCTTTGCTTAGGCAATGACTAGGTCCTATTTCTTTGTATAAAGCTCATGATACTTGGAGGAGGGCTTGAGCACTAAAAGGGGGAGGGGGAAGGGGATAGCTCAGGGGCCTAGCTAGTGTTATCTGATCTCACTCTCCCTTGGGATTTTTTGAATCTGGCTGCTCTTCATGTAGTCTCAAAATATGCACCAGCCCTTCCACAGCAAATGACAAGTGGTCTCTGGAGTCAGAGTGCCTGGGTTGGAAGCCAGGATCATCTAAATATTTACTACCTGTGAGGTTTTAAGAAAGTCACTTCTTACCTCTCTGCCTCGATTTGCCTAACTAAACAATGAAGACTATAATGAATAAACTAGAAAATGTTGGCAAAATTAAGGAGATATTACATGCCAAGCTATTAGTGTGGCACATATGGTAAACATTTCAATAAAATTTAGTTATAAAATACATCAACAACCAAAAGTTTAAAAGGGCCCAGGGTCTTAAGAAAACACAATGGGTTGGAGGAAGAGAGTGTGGAAAAACATGGGACCTCGAATGTGGGCTGAGAGATCATTTCTGGGTAAAAAAACAGTCTGACAAATTCCTGGACCTTGGACAAAGTAGGATTACTTTTATGGCTGCTGAGGTCAGGAGGGAGGAAAGGGAGGACAGGGACGGTGGAGAAGCATGTGGGACAGGGTTAAGGAAACTGGCCTGTGGGGTGAGGGGACAAGAATGCCTGGAGTTGGAAAACAGGTGCTGTGTTTGAAGACTGTCCTCTGAGCTGAACCTTTGGGTGCTATCCGTATCTGCTGGTGCAGTAGGTAGGTTGACCTTCTCCAAATAAGTATCAAAAACTCCCCCATAATGTCATCTTAAAAGGCGAAGTGTCCACATTCCTCCTTTTTCCTTGAAAATCATAACCTAAATAAATAAATAAATAAAGGTTTCTCTGTGGAGTTCTGGTTAAACATCTAGGTTCTGCTTGCCCCACCCACAGGAGGCCATCCAGACACTTTAACCAGACCTGTAGAATCAAGAAGCTCCTGCAGTTTCCCAATATGCTACTGGAAAACACAAAGATCTAATCTGGATTCTCTTGCTTGGTCAGGATTTGCTTTCCTAGGCTGAAACAGTTGGCCACGGAGGCATTTCCCCACCCCCCACATTCAGCAAACATTGGAGGTAAAAATGTTAACTTGTGAATATGTCTTTCCTTTAACACAGAAAAAGTAGGATCATTTTAGGATTATCTTCAGAGTCCCTGTAATTGTATTTCTTGATTTCCCTGGCTTGATTTCTTACAACCAGATATACATACAAAATTGTAATTTTGTATGAAATGCAAATCTTCCTTTTTAAAGATATGGAATGTTCATTTTCCAACTTCCACTTAGGAAAATCCAGAAGCATTTGACTGAACATTCAGGAAATCTTAAATTGTTTTTAAAGGAATAGGATTTTTTTGTGGCAGAGTTGTCAAGAATTGAGTTCTTCGAAAGTGCAATTTCTGCGATGATAAATATATATATATTTGTATGTATATAAAATTTGTTTTAAGAAGATTCAATTTAGTACACCCCAGCTTGTTATTTTGAAGGAGGTGCTGGTTGGTTTATTCTGCTGCCATTAACAGAGAATCTTCAAGTAGCCAGACTGGGTTCCTCGGACAAGCTGTAGCCATTACAGAGCTCACCAAGTCTCTAAGATAAAGGATCGTAAAGAAGTCAAACTCTAGCGTTGAAACAGACATAAAATAAACAAAATCTACTAGCATATAAGAGGAATAATTACAAAATTTTGGAAGCTGGGTCAGAAATGATAAACTCGAGAACAGTGGGAGGAATTATTCGTATAAATCTCCTTAGGATAGTTAACAAAATTTGTTTAAAAAAAAAAAGAAAAGAAAAAGAAAAAAGAAACAGGAAACAAATTCCTAATAGCACTGTGACTTGGCGTTCGGGTACTCAAAGCACAGTAAGCTAGCTCCGGGGAATGTAAGCAGTTTTAGGACATTTTTCTAAAGTGTTCTTTGTAGTGTGTAAGAGTTTAGAATGTGGTTAGTTTTATGCCCTGGTTTCCTTTTCTGTAAATGCTTCAAGAGGCAACTTACTTAAAGCTAAATCACGTTTGCCCAGTAGGAACCAAGTATCAGCCTTCTTGCGCTTTGCGGGAAACGGAGGCGCACAGCTCCGGAGCCCTTAAAAGTTTTGCAATGAATGAGTGAATGAATGAAACCCGGCCGGGACACTGGCGGCTGGAAAACAAGCAGAAACTTTCTGGACTCACTGCGAGCTCAAAGCCTGCAAATTTAGGACACAGATCAGCCTGGGTTGCTGACACTGGGTCTGTGTCTCTTAACCCAAACACCTGTTCTCAGGTGTGTTTTTGACTGAGCAGCCTCCGCCAGACGCCAATTAGCCCCTGGGCTAGAGGAGAAGCAGATGCCTCCAGGGGGATCTAAGGAACTTTCTGCTCTGTCCTGAGCTGTTAGTAACTCTGAAGATTCAAGTTGTTGCCGACCTAGAGACTCCATTCCTCCATTCTAGAGCACACCCAAGTCTGCTCCCCAATCCGACGGGCGAATCCTTTCCTTCTCTTTCCTGATTTTTTCCCCATCAGCTGAGCGATTAAATTAGAGGCAACGAGAAAGAGAACCCAGACCACTGGGAAAGTTACAGTGTTTCTTTGGGGGGAGATGACGGTGCGGGTTGTTTGGACTGTGGCAGAGCTGTGGGGCCCAGACTGGGAGCGGCGCTGAGCGGGACCGGTTTTCCGGGGCTGGCAGCTGCCTAGCAAAAGTTTCCTGTGGAACAGTGGCCGGCGGGGGCGGGGGCGGCAGGCGCAGCCCAGGACCCGGGGGCGGGGTGCGAGCGGCTAGAGGCTGGCCCTAAGACCGTTACAGAGGCTCGCTCAGCCCCGGGGCCCCCTGGCTCGCCTCCCTGCTGCGCGGCTGCCCACCTGGCGACGTGACGCTCCACCAATCCCCTTCGAGCTCCTCCAGGCCCCTTCGCCTTGCACCGCCCCCCTCCTCACCCTGAAAGGCGCACCCTGCCCCGGCCGCTGTGCGCTCTTTCTGCGGAGCACCCTTCTGGCTTCTTCGTCTCTCGGACGGACCGACGCCGGAGCTCTTCTCTTGCCCTTAGCCAAACTTACTTTCCCGCCTCTCGAAAACTCGAGTTTTCCTCTTCCTCCTCCCTTCAGCTCACTCTTTTCCATTCCGTTCCCCTCCTCTCCCACGCCACAAACCCACGTCCCCTTTCCTCTCTCCCATCCCCTCCTCCCTTCCCGGGACCCCCTTAAACTCTTCTTCCTCCTTTATCTCAGAGACTCAGTCCCAGCGCTCCTGCTGGACTCGGTCTCTGTCTCCTGCTCCGATTCTTCTCGAAGTCATGGCAGGACCTGGGGGTTGGAGGGACAAGGAGGTGACAGATCTGGGCCACTTACCGGTAAGTACCCCCAGGCCACCGCCCTCCTTGTGCGCTTCTTTCCGAGGCTTTTGAAAGCCTGGGGGAAAACAGCCCACACCCTCCAGCAGCCTAGGCCAGGACTTCGACGGGCTGTGCCTCAGGATGGGCCAGGAAAGCTCCTGCGTAGAATCAGCGTCCCTGGGCTCCTGGCTAAGGTGAAGGCCACAAAAAAGAAAGGGACTGGGTGAGGTTGGGGAGAAAGAAGTGGGTCCTACAGGGTGGGGCCTTTTCGAAATAGATCTCACTTTATCTAGCTGCTCCCGGGTACCTGTAATAGCAGCGTTCATGGAGAGGACAAGTGGCTGACCTTCCCCCACCCCCAGCTTCTTTTGCCAGCCGAGATCTGTGCCCATGGGTGACCCCTTAAAAAGTAATGAGCACTAGAAAAATTGAAGCATTGAGTAACACTGCTCTCACTTTGTAGTACTAGTTTCTAAAAGTTTATTCTCACCAGGAAAATGTTCTCGATTTAGTATTGCTGGAGCGAAAAGAACTCGACGGCGCCTGCATAAGAACTGAATTCTGTACATGCCTTTTAATTTTTGAAACAATGTATTATGCCCCTTAGATAACAAAATATAATTTTTTGTTCGTGGTTATGTGCAGGGTCTGCTTTTACTCCACGTCCAGTTGAAATTGATTGGTGCGCTACTAAAGGCATCGTAAACAACAGACTTACTACTGTAACAACACCGTTTATTTCATTGGCATCTGGTTTCTGGCTGATACTGGATCCCACCCAAATCCATTTTTCAAGTTCCCTTTTTAGATTGGCATTTCACTTGCACCCTCTCTTGAATGCAATGGGCCCCTGGACTCTCCAAAGGAGAACTAAGCAGGCTCTGTGCTGGAATGATCGCCAAGCATGCGTAGTTCAGGGCATTGGCCTCCTTGCCTTGAGAAAAGCTAAATATTAACTGTGAGGTTATAGGACTATTCAAAGTCATCTTGCCTTAATTAATTTTGTGTATGTTTGGCATTTCAAGATATGGGTTGTTAATGACGGCAGATACCTTCCTCCCTAAAAATGGGACACTTCCAAGGCCTCCTTTTGGTATGGTATGTGGTGAGGGGAAGTGGCCTGCATGGGTAATATTTTATCAAACTGCTATCAATCATTAAGAGACCATACTTCAAATCAAAACTGTTGAATGGCAACTGTTAGAAATGCTGTTATTGTTGCAACTCCATAAAATAAGACCAAAGATAAAAATTAAACCATTTTTCATCCCACATACACTTGAAACCATTTCTTTTCCAGGATGTATACATGATATTATGGATTATGGAGGACTCAACTGGTGGATTGCATTTTGAGCAGAATTTTCTTTTTCAGATTGTGATTGATGTGTTCCTAAATAAGACTGTAAGGCCAGTGAGTGAGCTGCTACCTCAGCGTTCTTGATGTGTGTGTGTGTGTGTGTGTGTGTGTGTGTGTGTGTGTGTGTGTAAGCACACATGGACAAGCTGAAATAAGCTGCTGTCTAAAAATGACCAAATTGGGGGATGGAAAAGACCTTATAGAAACGATAGCATAGGGAACTCCAAACCCACAGAACAACAACCACTAAAAAGGAAAGGCGCTATTACCACAAACATAGAGGATAAATTCCCCGGATTAACTAACCTGGTCATGGCTATGGGACATACAGATCTGATGAGAGTCGATGAGATAAGCAAAAAGGCTGAAATCTTTACATTATAGTTCACTAAGCATTAGTGTTCTCAAGATTGGATGAGGGTGGCAAGTGGGTACAGGAGAATAAGATAAGATTGGTTTGTAATGTTAGGGGATATTGAAAAGACACAAAAACATGGCGTACAAATGATAGTTTCCCTCATTTTAAATTCATAGAAGGTTCAATTTAGAAAAATTCTTATATTTCTGAATTTTATATTTCTGCACTGTCTGAGAAAATCATAGGTAATTCCCCCCTGTCCCTAGATCGAAATTCCAAGAAACATAGCTGAAGAGCAGCATACTCTTCAATATTTTATTTATATCAAAAGTTTAGAGATTTAAAGTCATTGTTTCTTTAGTCACAGAGCTATAGTTTTTTGTTATGTTTGTTTTTACATTTAATTTATATCTCGAAGACTGAAGTAAATGAATAGATGAATTGATAGTTAAGTTAGATAGACATTTACATTATGATGCAGAGAGACATAATCAAGGAAAAAATAAAACGGCATAGGGCAGTGTCCCTTGCAATAGTTATTTTCAATAGGACACATATGAAGGAGAGAATATTGGCACATGTCCCTGCTAAGTGTAACAGTTTGGAAACAGCTAGATAATGAGGAGAGATTCAACCCTTCAGATGTCAAATTGATCTAAAGGAATCTTGGAGGCCTGGGTATGGACTGACTGAGCTGTAGAGTACATGCCTAGCATGAACAGGTCTTGGGTTCAAGTCACGTATTACAGAGGCACGCACAAACATAGTAATCCTAGAGAGCACAGGCTTGTACAAGAGTATAAATTGGAATTTAAAGAAACAGATGGAAATTTGAGTCATGAAATAGAAGAATCATGATTTTAGGGCTAGTGTTGGCTGCATAGTGAGTTCCAGAATAGCCTGAACTTCCAAAAAGACTCTCTTTGTAGCACAAAACAACAAAAATTGCTATAAATTTATGTGGTAATTTTAATTAGGTAATGTTTATGGCTAAAACATTAGGCAGTAGTGAAATTAGAGGAGAGAAATTACACAAATTTCACAATTGTAAATGCTATTTTGATGCAATTATAAAAACTCTTCCATAGGGTCTTAGAAGATAAGAAAGCCATTACAATTATCAGTGAATAGGTCAATTCAACCATATTTGCCCTGGCAGGCTTCCAGTTATTTATGTAGCTGACACTGGTCTTGAGCTCTTGGTTCTTCTGCCTTTATTTTCTAAGTGCTGGTAGTAAAAATGGACTATACAGAATCATTCTAGTCAATGACCTGCTCTAACTTTTCCCAATTTTTAATTGAATATATACTTCCTATAGGAGAAGAAAAGTACAGAGATTTGTGGTACAGAGATGCTTCCTTTCTTTGCAAAGAGAATTGTATTGTGGTATGTGTTTATAACGACAATTGTATATTACATTTTTGCTCATTTATAATTTATGATATAATGTATGTATGACTGGTAAGCCTGCATAACTCAGTCTTCTTCCTCTCCAAATCTAGCTGGTCTTTCACTATGATTGTCCCCCAAGCCTTCTCTGCCCAGTATGGTAATGACATTCCTTGTGGATTTGGACTTGGTATTTGACACTGTCATGTATACTTCTAATCTATATTGGGGTCAGGATTAGACAGGCTTTGAGGACAGTAGTGGCAGAGGTGATCTGAAATAGTACATGATCCAAACTCTATATTTTAAATACACTAGGTTTACAGTTAAATATAACTTCCAGTTTTCCCAGTCTTCATTAAGAAGGCAAAACCCAAGTTCCACATTCAGTCATGAGAAGCTTTCCACTTAACCAAGCCCCTGAGCTGCTCTGTGGAAGCAATTTTGCCTTCAAGTGCACAAGGTTTGTAATAACAAGTATATCATCCAGTACATGTAGAATACTGCCTCAGCTTGACATTGTAATTCAGTCTATTTTCTGAAGCACGTTCCCCGTCTCCAGGACAGCGTTTTTTCCATATGTTAGTGCACAGAGACAGGGTACGTGCATTGAGAATCATCTGGGTATCTTAAAAGAATCATCCAAGGGAATTCTGATTTCATAATAAGAATTCTTTAGTTTTAAACAGGGTTTCTATATGAGTCTCATGGAGGGAATATATATTCAAGCCATGGACTACGAAGTAGAGGTCTATACAGATTTTTCCTTCCTAAGTTCTGATTCTATTGTGAAGCTCATCCTTCACGCTCATCTCATTAAAACCAACATTTTAGGAACTCTACCTCCAAGTTCTTTTCATAAAACTACTATTTGTAACATTAAAATAATGAAAGGAAAGCACTATATACTCAGTGTTTATTCTCACCTATGTTTTGTAAGCAGTGGAACATGTTCCCTAATCTTTAAGTGAATGTCAGTACATTTGAAACTTCTTGCTACCTGTGTTGACCCTGTATTGCTTTCCTTTCCTCCTTTGCATAGGCACATTTAGTTGTATTGATCAGGCTGGGGAATGTGTCTTCCTTGACCAGGAAACACTGCCTTCTAGTGGTTCATTTGCTTCCTTCTTCCACACCCTTAAGAGAACAAACCACTGGGTGCTCAGTCTTTCCTTCTCCTGCCTTCCTTCAGAAGAAACAACTCTCAAATCCTGGTTTTCAAGGACAATTCCATTAGGGATTTTAATTTACTAGAGACAATTTGGATATATAGAAATATGTGAAAAATTGTTTAAAAAATTGCCTAAAAGTTTCTGGCTCAGAAATAATTTGACCTTTTTATTTTTTTTTCATCTCACTTTTTGAGAGAAGATCTAAACATTTGGCTTTCTTATTTTATAGTCCAGAATACATATGGGCACTAAAAACGGAAAGTGAGATATAAATACTGTGCATTAGTTTACAAATCAGCAAAGTTCTTCTCTCCTTTTATCTGAATTTAGTAAATCATTTAGTTGTAGAACAGATTAGACGTGAGATAAGGATTAACAGAGTATGCAGAATGAATGAGAGGAACCGACTTACAATATAGAAATACTAAGTTTGATGTGTTTTTAAAACTTGAAATTTAAAAATGTATTATTTTATTTAAAGTGAGAATTAGGGTAATTAAGATGATTTCATTACTCGTGACTAGAAAACAAAGATTTCAGACAATGTTAACGAAGCTGAAACAAGATTTCTGTGATTTGCACAGTACAGTTCCTTACTTTCTCTTTTGACTTAAAACCCACTATAAGATATGCTTATTTCCCACAATGTGAAGTGCACTCTCATCCTGGACTCTTGGAGGAGGGTCTAGGCCCTGCCCTGGATGAAATGACAGACTATGGACACCTCCATGACGGGCCTCACCCTCCCTGAGGAAATGAGGGGGTATTCAGGGGTTGGTGGGAGGGCACGGGAGGAGGGGAGGGAAAGGGAGAGGGACCTGGGATTGACATGTGAAGCAACCTTGTTTCTAATTTAAATTTAAAATAAAAAAGAAAATAAAAAAATAAGTATGTGATGGGTGCTAAAGAATTAGAGTCAAAGAACTCCTCCAACTAAGTGAAAGACACACCATTGTTGTTTAAAATAAATTATTTCTGAAAAACTAAAAAAAAGATATGCTTATTGTTGAAGGGCAGATATAGGATAAGATAAATTTCTGAAGATTCAGAGATTCCAGCTATATATCAACAGACAATGTGAGAGTTCCCAAACATGGTATCTTATCATGTTAAACACAACCGTACTTATAAAAGTAATAGCTTACCAATAGGATTTAGATAACTTGTTTGTTTTAAAAAGTAACCTGGCCCAACAAGATGGCTCAGCAGGTAAAGGTGCTTGCGGCCAAGTCTGAAGACTGAAGTTCAGTTCCTGGAACCCACAAGCCGAAAGCAGGACTCTGAGAAGTTGTCCTCTGATCTCCATGTGTGCATTATGGCATGCATGGATGCGCCCACACACATTACAGAAGGAATAAATAAATAAATGCATTTTTATAAAGTGAGCAGTTGCTGTTTCTCGACTTGCTCATGGTGTAAATAAACTTCTCAATGATATCTTTGGATGAAATGTGCTAAAGTAACAATCCCTAAAAGCTGATTCTGAGTAACTCCTTTGTTGCTTACCGTTTCCCCGTAAGTCCTCCAGAGAGTCATAGCAAAAGCTATGTACAAGATACTAAATATAGTTTTCTTCTCAAATACTAAAAACTGTCATTTAAAGATTTTTTTAAATTTTCAGCTGGAAGATGTGCCTGGATCAACTTGTTTTTAATCATGACTTTATTGTGTTATTATTAATTGTAATGAGTGTTTTTAAGAAAACAAGAGTCTGCTGCCTTAATGCTTTTGTCATTTCTGTGGAAACAGCTGGATTTTAGGATGAAAGTATCAGATATTTTTTCCTGCAAAATATTAGAACTCAGAAATCACTGAACACAATGCCTTCATTTTTCACATGTGATAATGGAACCCAAGAGAATAAACGTCACCCAGAGCTGTACATTTCGTTATTAACAGCTCTGGAATCAAAACTCACTTCTCCTGACTCCATTTGTATACTTGTTGATTGAAGTTAATCTGGAGTTGTCATTTAAGCATGGCAGTTTTGCTTGATCACATAAATAACACACTAATCTTAAATGTATGACTTTCTTCATGTATGTTCCTTACTAAGTAGCTTTCCGTTTACTCTTTTTTATCTTGCATTTTTCACAGTGGTAAAATTATTTTATGACATCATTAGGTATTTGTGTTCTGTACACTATCTGGATTTGCAAGTACTTGCCAATGCCTTTACCATTATGTGCATAAACTGACATCTACTCATAGTTCATACAAATATTTTTAAGTCTCTGGTGTTGATTAAAAAAACAAACTTTATTTAACCATATTTTTGGTGAATGGGAAGATAATATTCACATTACAAGGTAAGAGCATAATACTCGATGATGAATATGAAAGATTCAGGACTGTATTCATAAATATATTTTCTTTGATATGAAGAGTCAAAAGAATATTGATCAGTTTGTGCCATGAAAAGACACTCAGTTGATGTAAATGTGAATGTAAGAAGCAAAACCAACACTATCTCCTGGTTTTAGATAGATAAGCTCCTAATGCTTTGATTTGTGCTTTATTGTTCATATATAGAAACAGCAGTTCTAAGTGTTTCTGTGTTATAAATCAGTTAATTAGACTTTGTCCAATATCTACAAACTTTTTAATCTATCTCGTTAGAACTCAGAAAGGGTTAATAAGTGAATACTTCTTTAGCAAGTGTGTGAACTTGTTTCTATCTTACTTATATCTACGTAGTTTACTCAGAATTACTTATGGTGATATTATTTATGATTTATTAAAGTTTTCTTGAGGATTCGGAAATCAAAGTCAGCCACAAGCCATAGTAGCCAGGAACAGAGCTTTAATCCCAGCAGCCAGAATCTAGGAGGTGGTGGTACACACCTTTAATCCTAGGACTCAGGATTAAGAGGTAGACAGATCTCCGTGAGTCCAAGACCACCCGGATCTACACAAGATTAATCCAGTCCTATAGAGAAACAGCTCACACAAAGATGATCTCAGCAACTGGGATCATACACCTTTAATCCCAGCATTAGGGAGGTATATAAGGTATATAAGGAGCAAGGTCTCAGTATCAGGCATTAATTCTCCAGCCACATTGAGAATAGGAATGCCCCAGTCTTTATAAAGGTAAGAATTTACTTTCAGGCAAGCTTTAATATATCATAAACAGTATATCACTACACTTACCTGTATACAGCTTAATATATAATTGCATACTTTCTTAGTGTGTTTTAAAATAAATTACCACATTCAATCTGAGGACATTGCTACATATTCTTTTGGGAAATGGGTTAATCAAACAACGTGTTTCAGGGGGTGTCTTTTATTTTGTGAATTCTAAAAGAACAACGAGGATTGGAATTTTTTCAAGGAAACTGATAATTTTTGTTCTGCTTTTTGTAGGATCCAACTGGAATATTCTCACTAGATAAAACCATTGGTCTTGGTACTTACGGGAAAATCTATTTGGTAAGTGGAACTAGGTTATTTATTCATGTTTAATTTTCTAATAACAACAGTAATTGTGAGTCAAACCACCAACAGTGTAAATAAAATATTGCTAAAATATATTATATAAATCTGAGAGGCGAATCAAATTAAAATACATCATTGAGATTTTAAAATGTTGAACCAAAGAGCATAAGATGCAAAATTAGAAGCAAAAATGAAACTCCTTGATTAAAAGAGGGAAATCAAATAGGATATACAAAAATAATAATATTACTTATTTTATAATATGTATCAGTGGATTTGTCATCTATATTCAACTTTAAATTGAATGTTTTATTATTGATAGACAAAATTCATTAATTTTCTATATTAACAAGTTTGCAATGTATAGATAAAGTTTGCTAAAGAATTTCTCAAGAAGAGCTGTACTTATTTAATAATTATATATTACAAACTAAGTATGCCCTAGGAACTATGACAATCCCCTGGGATGAACTAATGAATGGAACAAGTGTCGTTCCTACTCTTCTGGGGATTATAATATTGAAACAAATCATTAAGTGTGCATATGTATACAGGATTGTTTAAAACACCCACATATTGTATGCAAGTAAACACACAGCTATGCAATTCTAATTGTCATGTACTAACTGTTAGAAAACTCATAGCCATATAGAAGTACAAAACAGGGAAATTCATTTGGATTGGAGGTTCATTGTTGACTTGCTTCCTGGAAGATTAAAAACTGCTATCACGAGGATAAAAGCAAGATGTTGTTGAGGCGAATATTCAGACATTCCAGGGGGTTAGGACAGTATTAAGAGATTGTAAGTAGCATTGTCACTTTAGTCAAGCCTGCTTCTTGTACTCTAAAATATGATAGACTTCTATTTTCTATCTTATGTTTTAAAATACAAGGTTTTATACAAGGAAGCCCTTCTTTTGCCAAGGACTTTTCCTTGAAAGCAATGTTACTATACGTAGGCTAACCTTACTGCCCAGTAAACCACAGGCCATATTAATATGGATTGTGTAGCAATGCCCCAATCTAGACCTAAAGGAAACATCTTCTTACCCATTCAGACAAGGATGTCCTCTATAAGGACATGTCTGGAGCAGCATCTTCCCAGTGAGGCTTCGTCTCTAATTTATCTGCCCACTTTGAAGTGTGAGATGCTTTATAAACTTTCTTACCAAAGCACATTCCACAATGTAGGCAGGCCCTGAGTATGGAAGTAAGCTTAACGAGTACAGGGAACAGAGAGAGTGACAACAAAGAGGACAAAGGTTTCCTGTTCTTCAAATAGTTTTGATCTTACACATAAACAGAACTGATTATCTACAGACAGTAATAATGGCATAGAACCAAGTACATTGCTTATGCAATGTTGAATTTCATATTGTTAATATTCTCAGTTTTTCCTCCTAATACAATGATAAAACACATTATACATGGGTAACAAAATACCTTCTTATGACATACACATTTAGAATATGTGTATTATATAAATATTTCGATTCCTGAGATGGGTGTATATATGTATATATGCATTTGTAATTCTTCTAAGAAGCATAGCACCTTCTCTATCACCAAATGCTGGAAATAAGGTAAGAATTAAACATTCATCAGAGCTCTGATATCCTCACCAGAAGAACAGTCAAAAAGGGAAAAAGGTATGTTATGCATGAAAATTTATTTTTTTAAAACTCTGGGTCTAGTATATAATTAATTAAATTTACTTATGAGTTTAAGCAGAATATTTATAATCATTAGTTTAAACCAATATTTATAATCATATAGGTATCACCACAAATGAATATTTAAATATAGATTTTATGTTAATGCAAGTCAAGCAATGCCCTTACACTAAGTTGTATGGTATACCAGATGACTTGCAATGATTATGACTATTTTAAATTTTGTTTTTACATGTAATAAAAACCTTCAATTGTACCACAAGTTTTATTTATATTGAATATACTGACTCTATACTTACCATTTTGGGGGGGAGTTAGGTGGTCTACTTCTTTAGACAAAATAAAAATAATGCCTTTTATATTAATGTTTAGTTTAGCCATTTCTAAAATTTTCATTTATTTGTGACAATCCAATTTTATACCTGACATGAGGAGTTTAAGACTAAGACTTCAATGTTCCTTATATAGTTTGAGAATTCTAATAATGAAATGTATGAGTTCTTTACTTCTGGAAGATATTTACAAGCATAGGGGCTCGATTGACATTTTCTCTCAGCAGTATAAACATGTCACTCCATTTCCATGTTTTCCATAGTTTCTGGTGTGTGTTTGTGTGCATACGTGCATGTGTGCGTGTGCACATGGGTTTCCAAGATGTCCTCTCTCTTTTCCTTGCCTCGTCCTAGTAGTGTTGCATCTTCCTTCATTTTGGCTGTGCCATAAATCCACACGTAGATGCCTGTGTGTCTGTAGTTACATACTGTTTCTCACTTCCCAAGACGTTTGCAAAGTCATGCGTGGTCTTTAGTGACTCACATAAAAAAATCCATGCTTTCTTTATGTCTGCTTGTATGTATGTCTGTTTCCCCTGCAGCCATAGCTGAGTCCATGCCTTTCTTCAGACTCAAGGCTTGTTTATGGCTTTGAACTCCTCCCTAGATTCAAAAAAGTGTGATTTTGTAGATTGATTATTTTTCTTGCTGTTAGGTTAGGAGTGGCTCTCTTTCTGGGTTTCATATCCTCCTACAAAGTGGTCAGTCTATGTAAATATCTTTTAAATGAATGCTTATGATGCAGTTTTTCACTGTATGTTAAGACACATCAGCTTCGAAGAATTTTATGTGAACCTATTTAGATCCAGGGATAAAAGTTCTTTCCACTGTTTTCTAAATGGAGCCCAGTTTCGGGATAGTTAAGATTAAAGTTCTAGTGACAACAAAAAGATATTTTTCTGTCACTCACTTGTGACTTTACCCCTTTTTATTATTTCTTAATTTCCTCCTGTAAAAAGGTACATTAATATTAACCTCATAGAAAACAACATGGAGTAAGTTGTCATCAGTTTTAAAGGGATTATCCTTTTTGCACTAATAATTCTAATTTTAGAAGTTTATAATAAAACACTCCAAATTAGAACAATAAAAACAGTCCCTGCAGCAGAAAGTTGGTATATTGTGGTTAGGGCATAGCTCCTTTGAACCAGGCACATACCGTGGAGCTATGGTAGGGAATCAGCCATTTAACCTCTGATTACACATTTCTTTTTGGTTATAATATAGAGTTCTTCCTACTTACCTTGCAAACGTGGATGAAACTTAGAAACAGTAGTTATAGAATGTCTGACACATGGTAGATTTCTGTTAAAATAGCTGTTATTTTCATTACTGTTGCTATTATTTCCACAAAGAAAAACTCAATAACACCATAAATAAAAAAATGATGGAAATGACTTACCTTATACTTGGTATTACACTGTTTAATAAAGCAGTATTTAGGAAAATAACAGATATATACTTAGTGTGCTAAATAACATATTCATTATGACACTTACATCTTACTTATGCTCGAATATGCAGCTGAAAAATATTGAATAAAACTATTAGTAAGATATTTTTCTAGTGCATATTTTTTCTGGATTGTCTTTTCTGTCTATAATGTTACATTGTCAAGATAAAAATGTCTATATTTTTCATAGATATATTAGACAGTAGCAGCTGTTAAACAACTAACCTATACAACAAAATGGAGAGATGATACCATTCAAAGTTAATGTAAGAGTGACTCACAGAGTTCCTTGCTTTTTTGGTACTGCCAACCACATCCCCTGCTGCTGTTTGTTTTGGTAAAGTCTCTCCAATGTCTTCCCGCTTGTTTCCAAGGCCTCCTTCTCTGGCAGGTTTCCAGCTGTCTGCTGAGGTCTGTGCACATAGAAATGAGGACCAAGTTTCGCTCTATTCTACCTTGTAGCTCTTTTCCCTTCCTTCTTCTAATTAGACACCGATCTTCCCACCCTACCCCTCTTCCTGCCAATACAAGCTTCACTTGAAATTGTGGGTTTCCTTTTCCTTCTTCATTTTAGGAGAGAAGTACTGCTCTTCCCCTTTTCCTCAAGTGGGCTTAGAAATGGTAGTTTTTCTTTACCTTTAACTACTAGTCCCATAGAATCTGATTAGGAATTTCATTCGGAAGAATAGTTAATATTTGGCCGTGGGATGACATAGCTACAGAAATGGGCTATAGGCTGGTAAGATGGATGATTCACTGAGTAAAGGTGGTTGCAGCATAAGCCTGATGACCTGAGTCCAATTCCCAGAGCCCTGTGAAGATAGGAGAGAATAAAATCTACAAAGGTGTTCTCCAATCTCCATATGTACAACATAGTACATAAGTAATGATCCCCAACCCTCCAAAGAGTATAAAAATAGGTTGCAACTTATTCTACAGGATAAAACTCAAATTTCTCAAGGAGAATGTCCACAGAGATGCCTCAGTAATTTTATGAATTATTAAGCAAGAGAACAAGACCCTTTAAGGAGGAAGGGTAGAAACGGGCAACCTGACAGTCTTTCTTACACTAAGCATGTCATTTGAATTTTCTGACCATATTTATTCAATAATAATATAAATGATCTAGACAGGATAACTGCAGCAGGTTCTTGTGGCTTTGAGATACAGCACTTCACATAGTGCCTGCCATCACATATAATGTAAGTGAGTCTTACTATCAACAATGTAATGGCAGCAATCCTGTAGTCCTTTCACCTTCTCACACACTACAAGTTGATTACTGGCTAGTGGCAATTTGTCAGAGTAGTTCCACATTTTTATTCACCCAATAAAGTATTCTTCAGCTTATTTTTCTGTTTCCTCCTCTATTTCACCACCTGATAGGCTTGATAATTAACCGAGTAATTATTATCCATTTCACAGGTAAAAGCTGGCAGTAGGAATACTAAGAATGCAAAGTTGCATTGGCATGTAATATTAGCAGAACAGTCGTCAGTAGAACTTTCAGAATGAATGAAATGACCTTGAGCTTCATGAGCTTTCAACTGAACTGCTACCATCTGAAACCTGCTCCTAATTGCCATTTAACATGGTGAAGACAATAAAAGTGTTTGGAGGCAACCATTTCAAGGAAAGGGAAATTTATATGAAATATAGTAAAAAAAATATGTGGATGGTTCTGAAACTGAAGATTATCTTGGATGTTGATCCTTAGAGACCTTAGTGCAGAAATCTGCCTCTTGGTAGTCAGAAGGTTAATTCAGGTTAATAATAGTGTGACATTATAGTCATGAGCAAATTCATGACTTGTTTTTGCTTTGGAAATGCACCACTAATTGTGGACATCTTGTTTAAAAACACTGTCCAATGCATGGCTCTTAAAATTTAATTTTTTGTACACACTGCTGGACACATTGCAAACCTCACCAGCCAGGTGAGATCGAAGTTTATTAGTTACATCTTCTGCATTTGAATTTGGAGCAATGAATGGGAAAAGAAAGGAAGGAAAGAAATGTCTTCAAAGTTAATGACATGCAATTTATGATATTTAAAATTAATTTCCAGAAATATGGTGCTGACATTTGAGTTGCCTAGCCACTAGGTCTATTGGATGGGAAAGTGAATATTTTTCCTTTTAGGCTGAAATTATACTGTTTATTTGCCTACCAAATGTCTAGCACTGTGAATGCTTTCTTTTTAGGTAGGAAACTTTCCTCACATCCTTGCCATTTTGCAAATATAGCTCAATTAAGTCAGCCAACAAATATTACTTGAGTGCCCACAGAGAACACAACACTGGGCATTTTATCATACAGTACAAGTCTCTGGAGCAGGCACTGAAGCTGGAGCTGAGGTGAAGCCATAGGCCTACCAAGCTATTGTGTCTTCCTAATGTAATATCACAACTCCAGAGCAGCACCTTGGTTCTAGTTCCTTCCTGTTACCTTGCTCCTTTTTGATAATATGCTTCAGATGTAAAGATTGGTCTTCCTCAAGTAATGTCATACTGACCTAGCATTAGAAATGTTAAATGTATCTTATACTATGTTGAGGAGAATGTGATAAGAAAGCTATAAACCTGTTGGGAGACACATTTTCTTGGTTTACTTAAGTGAAACCTTACATTCGACAAAGGAATAATGATGAGGAAGAAATATAAAGAGATGAATTAATTGGAGTGGAAAAGAGAGAGGAGAAAATAAGAATATTTTTTTATTTTTAACTGGATGTGGAAAGTATAATGAAGCTTCTGATCAATGATATTCCAAGAGTTTTAGTCACAATAAGAGAACAGAGGTTGAATATTTGTAGTGAAGTCGTGAAAAGAACCAACACAGGCCAACTAAATTGAGACTCAGTACCAAATTAATGGGAAGTACTGATTCTTAAAGGCCTTGTAGAAAAGGATGTTTTTCTACCATGGCAATGACATCTCACAAACTGTGGGAAAGGATATAGGCCTCTGAATTTTAGGTTTTCCTTTTCCCCTATTTTATTAAAACTCTTCTGTCTCAATTAAACCTGAAGAGGGAAGAAGCCATTAGTATTATAGTTAGAGAAGAATAAGTCACGTATGAATTATTCATCTGCCTCTAAAATATCATTGATTTATTCAGTATAGTATATGGAAGAGTAAGTTTTAAGTACATGTATAAATCATGTTCATAGTTACAGAGAAAATTCAGTTCCTTTGGCTTTTTTTCTTAGGTTTCAGTAGTTTCCTAAGAGGTCACAATCACATTTTATTAAATGAACACTTTGTAAAAGACCAATGAAATAATACAGTGAAATAAGAACAAGTCCTAATTGGTTTTTGGGCTTTTCAACAGTCTGTCATATTGTGTACCTCTGTCTAAGGTACTGTCGTGAGTGGTGCCAAATTTGTGTTTAGAAATAGATGTATCATTGTGATTCTCTGAGGAGTGTAAAAAGAAAAGTAGAAGCTGCTAGAAATTTATTTTGCTCAGCGAATGCATTGGTAAAAACATACAGAGAAGCCTATTAGCAAAATGAAATGAAAATATAAAGGACAACCAAAATATACAAACAGGTCTTTATGCCACACTTTTATTTTCCCCTGCTTATTCACCCTATGTTAAAATAAGTTGCTCTTCTACCAAAGCATCAGAAAGAAGGGGAAAATGAGATGTGATTTGTTGTGCTATTTAAATTGGAGAAATAATGGCATCATGGTGGTGGCTTATGCGTCATTTGTATTACAAAATAAGAAAGCATTTTTAAGTTTGTCTTTTTAGGCTGAGTCCCTGTATGAATAGGAAAGGAAGATTAGCTTGTCCAGAGTCCCCTGAGGGAAGAAAAGATTGATTATATTATAAGCACTTCCAGTGACATTTTGTATAAATCATTAACTCTGAAGAGTAAAACCAGAAAAAAAAAGCACAGATGTAGAGTCCTTGGAGAAGGACTGTTTTTCTTGACTTTGAGAAAAATACTGTAATATATGATTTAAGCATCCACTTGAGAGATTGTGACCTCAAGGTCCAAGCAGCACATATAGCCTTAGTTCTTACATTGTCCCTAGCACTTACTTTTCATTATTACCTTACATCTCATAAGAGCACTGTGATATGAGTACCTTGCCCATTCGCACATTGGGAAACATAAGATGGTCAAGATAATGAACAAACGGACAAAAGCAGTAAATTAGAAAGTGAAAAGTAAACCCCAAATTTCTCAATTCTACCAGACATCAGGTGAAAATAAATGTTTTCCCCAAATGGAAAAATACCCATGTTTACAAAAAAAAACAAAAAACAAAAAAACCAAGCTTAGGTCACCGTGAAGACCATTGAGTATGTGTCCCTGGAACATACTTTGCTTCCTTCCTGATGAACACTAAGACATTCAGTCTCAGGGCCTTTTTCTGGAACTTCATAGATTTTCAGAATTGGATGGGCACAAAGAGGTAGGCTTTAAAGGGCACTCAAGTATGTGACTGCATTCCTCCTCAGACTCCTAGAAATCATGGGATAGCTGAGAAATGCTTGCTGTCACCACTTCCTATTTCCAGTGCTGAGGGTTATACTTATGAGGCCAGGGATATTTTCCCTCAGTTACTGTTCCTACTGGCCATCCCCAGGAGAAAGGAAAACACTAAAGAGTCATTTATAGTTAGGGTCTTGTGGATAACTGGTTTCTTCTTGGTGGGAAATTTCAGTAAGGAAATTGAGAGGAGGTAACCAGGAAGTGCAGTTGATAGCTGCTGGGAGAGGGAGAGTCAGTTTCTTCTAAGAGCACAGCCTCTGCTGGACTGACTGGTCACGTCCCAGTGGAAGTGTGAGTATCCAAGAATACATGGGCAACACAAATCTGACTTGATGGGTTTTTAAAAGAGGGACATGATGGTAAGTAGGACAAGGTGGAATGGATATGGAGGGAGTTGGAGTAGGAGGTCAAAGATGATCAAAAGGCATTAAATGGGATTCTCAAATAACTAATAAAAAGAAAAGTGAAATCAGCATTTATATGTATGTGTTAAATATATCTACTGATGTACTTCTAGTGACTTGTGTAAAGAATAGGCTGTAAAAAACGAGACATTTTGTCTCTGTTTAAGAATCTAACTCCTCCCAGAAAAGACAGGAAAACATTACATGTAGGGGTTACATGGCCATGGCTTGGTTAGACTGTGGTAGAGGAGGAGAGCTGAGCAAGTGGACATAGAGTG